>NC_053501.1:49924296-50224296 GCF_905171775.1 Rana temporaria
GATTTAGAGACCATCAATATCTTAAAGGTAACCTGTGCTTTGCGTCCAATAGGCAAACTAACAGATTTGATATATAGCATGCACCATAAAACTTTCTGTACTTGCTTTCCCTGTACTCTCACCCAAACAAAACCCTGGGAAAAATAAATAAAATCAGTATTTCAAGTTATGGGGCACATGTTACTCTCCCCTTTGCGTCACAACAATTCATCGCTCGATTAAAAGCAGACAAGTGCCAAGACCCAGTTCTGCCGTGTGGGGGCAAAGGATTATTGGATTGGATTCTGGTAGATTAGGGATGGGTTTAGGCATGTTCAGATCATACTCCCACATAAGCAATCCCATCAGGAAGCCCTCATTGCACACCCTCAATCATAGGCAGTGAGGCATTTCCCGGCCCACAGCTGCATATACACACGCTGCCTATGATTGGCGATGTGGAGTGACGGCTTCCTAGTGGGTGGGCT
Source organism: Rana temporaria (assembly GCF_905171775.1). Lineage (NCBI taxonomy): Eukaryota > Metazoa > Chordata > Amphibia > Anura > Ranidae > Rana > Rana temporaria. The sequence continues at coordinate 49,924,764 of NC_053501.1, forward strand.
CAGGTGGGTTGGCACTACGATCCAAACACACCTGAGCCCATCCTCACAGTAGATCCAGGGATAATGGGACCACATGGAAACTAGTTACAGGTAAGTTTATGATTCCTTAAAGGGGAAATACTGGTGCAATAATCTGATGATAGCAGCATTGTCCGATTGGCAGGCCACATATTAGTTCTTTGGCTGTGAAGTTGTACATTTTAAAGAATTAGTTACCCTAGCATTTCATATTCCTGATATAAGCCTGTTGTACCATGTACTTGTGTTAAAAAGTATCCCATTCTCTTTTTATTGCTTCCTTTGTGTGAAATACCTGATTATACTGTGATCCTGCCAGGGCCCCTGCTTCAAACTGACCGTGCTAGGCATGACCAGTTTTCACAACCTACCTCCTGTCTTTCAATGATCATAATTGTGCCGACACGTTCCAAATCCATCCCCGACCCCCTGCACAGTCATTCACTAGGAAGATCAGTGTACTGCTGTCTCTCCACCCCATTTCTCAAAGCCCTTCATGTGGCTGAGAACAGACATGTGATCACCGAAAAAATAAAATAAAGTCTCTCTCTCTCTCTCTCTCTGTATTTATACACATAGACACACACAGACACACACACACGTTCTGTTGTTCATTTCCATTTCAAACTGAATGAGTTGTTTTACAGGGTATTTGTTCACATATACTTTAAGCAATAGCACTGGCTTGGAGCTTATACATGCAGGAGTCAGATTGCTCTAAACCATCTTATAGAACCATTAACAGAAATACTGGGTTTTCTTGGAGACTATAAAAAAGTTAATAAATTCAGGTCTTACTCCAGGCCACACATGCTGTATTTCAGTGCGCACAATAGTGTCCACAGGGTCCTGATTTCCAAACCAGTACTGGCGGCTGCGATAGATCACTCCACAATTCGGGCACTCTATGACATACCTACAAGCAGAAAGAGACAGCTCTGTAGTTAAGAAGACTTACTAAACCAATAGCCAAAAGATGTGTGTTAAAATTACACACGGGATACAAACACTTACCCAGACCAAGCATACTTGGCAAGCCCTAGCCATGGGGAGTCAGTAGATGCAGAGGTTTTAGGTATCACATTCACTTCCCTTCCACTTTCATAACAAGCCTAAAAAAAAAAAAAAAAAAGTTAAATTACCTATCTCTTACTATACTTATGATCATTTACTGTACAAAATCTGGCTAGTTTGGCTGCTAGTGGACTATCCCTATTGCTTACCAATTAAATCACTTGTTTGGGTTACCTTCTATTACTAAGGAGTAAGGATGAGCTCTGGCGTGTTCGCATAGTATACGTGCAGAGCCTGCCAGGAAGTGTGCATGGCGCTGCGCTAATCACAGTCAGGGAGACATTGTCCCGATGCTCGGCTGCAGGGATCGTGAAATGTCTCCCTGGCTGTGATTAGCGCAGCGCCATGCACACTTCCTGGTGGGCTCTGCACGTGTACTATGCGAACACGCCAGAGCTCATCCTTACTAAGGAGGAGGAGGAAGGCAGAGGGAGGAAGAGGGAGAAGGGAGGAGGAGGGGTTTTCAAGCACTTAGCAGAGGCCATTTCTAGAGCTAAAGTGCCTGAAAACCGCACCAGTGTGAAAGTGGTCTAACACCATCACCTGTCCTCTTAATTTTAGGACTGCATAACACCAATAACAATGTTATTTTGCTTACCTTACAAGTGTACACTCTGTTGTCGAATTGGTGCGAGTATCTGCAGCGTCTTGGAGTTTCATGCAGAAGTCCTTCCTTTGAGTGGTTCATGCTATTCTTACACCCTGCTCTACATAATAGGACATCACAGTTAAATTGGGAGAACCAGAGACACATTCATGGTCAACTAATACCAAAATAAACTTCAGAAAATCCGGTTAAATGATAAAATCAAAAAGTAATTTTATATGTTATATTTTCTGAAAGAAATAACACGTTATTCCCCATAGATTTTTTAAACAAAAAGGAGCATATTTTATAGTAGATTTGTCACAAACCTGGGAACTCTAAAAATTTGATGAAAAAAAAAAAATGTATACGCAAATTTGCTTTATTGAAAAACAGCTTGTCAAAATTAGGAGATCCACAGATTAGGCAACTGAAGTTATGTAAATTTAAACTTTTGAGGCTTCAAGGGATAAGGGGGTGGGGTGAGGAATATTTTGGTGAACTTTAATGGCATCCCGGTCTTTTTCCATAGGGTTTAATATTAAGTTGACCCAATCTTTGCAGATATAAAAGCTTCAACTCAGCTGGGAAAGCTGTCCACAAGGTTTAGGAGTGTGGATGGGAATGTTTGACCATTCTTCCAGAAGCGCATTTGTGAGGTCAGGCACTGATGTTGGACAAGGCCTGGCTCAGTCTTCGCTCCAATTCATCCCAAAGGTGTTCTATCGGGTTGAGGTCAGGATTCTCCACAGGCCAGTCAAGTTCCTCCACCCCAAACTTTCTCATCCGTGTCTTTATGGACCTTGTTTTGTGCACTGGTCCAAATCATTTGATGATGGAGGGGGGATTATGGTGTGGGGTTGTTTTTCAGGGGTTGGGCTTGGCCCCTTAGTTCCAGTGAAAGGAACTCTGATGCCGCGTAAACACGGTCGTTTTTTGTGATGAAATAAAACAACGTTTTTAAAAAATTCATTTAAAATGATCGTGTGTGTGGGCTTCAGATCGTTTTTTGGCTTCTAAAAAACGACCAAAAAAAAAAAAAAAATTCGAACATGCTTCAATTGTTTATGTCGTTATTCAAAATGATGAGTTATGAGATGGGAGCTTGAATGGAACAGAGTGTCGTCGTACATGTTGTACGTAACCGCGCTTTGCTAGAGCTAGAGTTTGAAAAACGTTGTTTTTTTTTCATGATAAAAAAATACGTTTTTTCCCAAGCCAAAAAACGACCGTGTGTACGCGGCATTAGAGTGTCAGCATACCAAAGACATTTTGGAGAATGTCATGCTTCCAACTTTGTGGAACAGTTTGGGGATGGCACCTTCCTATTCCAACATGACTGCATACCAATGCACAAAGCAAGGTCCATAAAGACATGGATGAGCGAGTTTGGGGTGGAGGAACTTGACTGGCCTGCACAAAGTCCTGACCCGAACCCCATAGAACACCTTTCGGATGAATTAGTGTGGAGACTGCGAGACATTTTTTTTTGGTCCCATACAGGGGTTAGGCTTCTCCAGAGCAAGGGTGCCAGGCAGGTCAGACAGAGGGAGTCAGCAGCCCGTGTCTTCGTAGGTCTAAGAGCTCACACTTGCTGCACAGCTTGTGAATCTCTCTCTACACAGGTGCCGATTTCCCTCTGCTGCCATTCAAACCTCCTTACCCTGGAACTTACCCTTTCAGTACCAAAGTGCCAGTAATCAGTGTTTGAAGACTCTGCAACTGTCCCTCTTAAAGGGACCACGACTTAAATATTGGGGGGGAATGTATCTGCCATCCAGGATACATTCCTGGTGTCCTGTACAAAATATATATCCCTGTATCTATCTATCCACATACATACTATATACAGTATGTATCGCCATTTTGTTTATCCAATTCCATTTTTTCACTGTTTGTATTGTGTTATTGTTTTTAAAATGCATTACACTAATTGCCTTCTCTGAACTCCAGCTCTGCTCAGCGTGTCTAAGAGTGCGTGCCACCCAATGTAATCCAACCCCTTCCTGTCATCCCAGACACATAGAACTGTACATATACTGTATCCACACACACACAAACACACACACACACACACACATTTTTAAAGTTAGGTCTGGGAAGGGTACAGGGACAGGAAGACAAAGGTCGGGTGGGCTAGTTTTCAGAGCCTGGAATTGGGCTTTAATATATCATCACACTAAAATGCCTATTGTAGGTCTAAACGGTAAAAACTGAACACAATTTGAAGCCAGGGAGTACAGTCATAACAGAAAAAAATCTCACAGAAAAGATGGAGGATCAATATTCATTGGAAGAAAACCTAATTAATTTTTTTTTCAAGGTAGAAATCTATGAATACACGTGAACACTTACCCACAGCTTAGACACAAGGCAGAACATGTGAAATACTCATCAGGGAAGAAGCAGCTATGTGTCATTTGATCATCTGGTATCTCACCACTGAATCGGTCACTCAATGCCTGAAAAAAAATTCATAAAAGCAACCTCATATTATAACATGCAGCAAGTAACTGAAGATTTAAATATATACTAGGAAGCAACAAGTAAAATAAAATCAGTGATCTCCTAATGCAACCCAGAGAACACTAACAGATCTGTAGCCAGAAAGCGCACCCAGTTTAATGTCAAACAATACTGTACCAGGCAACGTGAGACCAAGTCATTGCGCCATTTCGCTAAAGCAAGTAACTTCAGACAATTGACCTTAATCTGGAGTTCTGTGTAATCCCCTGCAGCACACACACACACACACCTATAATAACGCATACACACAATCAGAAATTCCGACAAGAAAACCGTGGATTATTTTTCGACGGAATGTTGGCTCAAACTTGTGTTGCATACACACGGTCACACAAAATTCCGACAGTCAAGAACACGGTGATGTACAACACTACGACGAGACGAGAAAACAAAGTTCAATGCTTTCGATCATGCGTCGACTTGATTCCGAGCATGCGTGTTTTTTGCGCCGGAAAATTTGAGAACCAGCTCTCAAATTTTTGTTGTCGGAAATTCCGACAGAAAAAGTCAGATGGGGCCTACACACAGTCGGAATTTCCGACCAAAAGCTCACATCGAACTTTTCTTGACGGAAATTCAGATCGTGTGTATGCGGCATAAGGCTCCATTCAAAGTGTTTTTCTAGTTTTTACAAAAAAATTTTAAGTGTTTTAGAAGCATATTACAAGCGTTTTACAGCTTCAGGTGTTTGTTTATTCAATAGAAAGCACTAGGGGAAGGAGAGGGAGAGGAAATTAGGGGTGGAGAGCAGCTATTTGAGCCGAAAGTGCTCATAAAAAGCTCAAGTCAGGTGTTTCTATTAAAGTCGATATACAAATATCTCAACAGGGATTCCAGCACAAGTATGAAACCTTTTAGTCCCAGGTAAGAGGACACGGGACCATACAATGGGACTGGAAGAGAAGCGGTTTAACCTTATGCTGAGCAGGGTGTTTTTCACTGTCATGGCGGTAAGGATGTGCCACGCTCTTTCACAAACTGTGGTGTCGGCAGGAAGTATGGATAGTTTTAAAAGACTCTTGGACGTGCACCTTAGCGGACACAATATACAGGGATATGGGAAATGATTATGTAACTATGCGACTATAAGGGCCTGTAATCTGACAAAAAGTAGCTCATGTACTTTGAGCAACAGGCATTTTGCTTCAGGTGACAGAATGCCCAGATGTGAACAGGGGCCGTTGAAATGAATGGGATTTGGCTTGTTGAGCGTTTGAGAGCTACAAGCAGAAAAATCGCTAAGGTGTGAACAGGGCCTAAAAGGACAAGTAAAAAAGCTTCAGGTGAGTTCTTACTAAAGCTTGTGCTGTGCAACTTCTTTTTTTTGTTTCCAGGGCAGATTTTGGAGGGCTTCATGGTACCAATTTCAATAGCAGCATAAACAGGTGTGTTCCAGGATCACGAAAATATAGACAAAGGAGGGTGGACTGGTGCATTAGTGTAGTGGTTGAAAACCCAACTAGTCAGCAGGTGGGTTATATACTGCCTCCATGCACCTCAAGGTTTAACTTTGGATGGATGTGTACCTATAACTAGAGTTTTATATACATTAGACTTTTTAGTATGTACTCCAGGGTTTGACAAACCCCGGGCACCAGGTCACCATTGCAACTAGAATTAGCAACCTGACGCCTAGGGAGGCACAGCTGGGGTATCTTGTGTCTCCATGCACCCCCACCTCCCCCGCCGCGTGATTGTGTCGGGCCGCGTTGGCCGGTAATTGGGGCCGTGGCTTTGCGGCCTTCTGCAGGCCTATGCTTCCTTCTGTGATCTGGTGCCATCTTGTGGTGGCCGTTGGTATGACAAGACAACCAGCAATGCTAATGGAGCTTCCCTTGTCTGTTTTCACTGCCATCTCCTTCCATCTAATTAGAACCCCAAAACATTAGAATAAAAAAAAAAATATATATATATATATATATATTTAACACCCTAGAGAATAAGATGGCGGTCGTTGCAATATTTTCTGTCACACTGTATTTGCAAGCGGTCTTACAAGTGCAATTTTTTGGTAAAAAAAAACTTTTTTTTTTTATTAAAAAATAAGACACCAGTAAAGTTAGCCCAATTTTTTTTATATTGTGAAAGATAATGATACGCTGAGTAAATTGATACCCAACATGTCACGCTTCAAAATTGCGTCCGCTCGTGGAATGGCGACAATCTTTTATCCTTTAAAATCTCCATAAGCGACGTTAAAAAAAAAAAAAGGTTACAGATTGCATGCTTTGAGTTACAGATGACGATACCTCACATGTGTGGTTTGAACACCGATTTCATATGCGGGCGCTACCCACGTATGCGCTCGCTTCTACTCGTGAGCTTGGCGGGGCGGGGTGCGTTTCTGGCTTCTAACTTTTTTAGCTGGCTCCTAGTTTCCAAGCAAATTTGTCAAGCCCTGATGTACTCTATTGTTTGATTGAAACAATCCTGTAAAAGGCTGCAACAAAGATAAAACATGGTCATAAACTTTTATGAGCCACTTGGATGAGCAGGAATGTTTTGACCACTGGAAAAGGTATTTTTTGGCAGCTTAGGGCATAGAAGCATGCATATTCATTAGGGTTGTCCCCATACCACTTTTTTTAGGACCGAGTACAAGTACAAGTACCGATACTTTTTTTCAACTACTCGTCGATACCGAATACCGATACTTTTTTTTAAATGTGTCCCAAAATGCAGCCATGTCCCCCATGAATGCAGCCATGTCCCCCACATATGCAGCCATGTCCCCCCATACCTAGATGCCGCCGCCTAGTTAATCAGCGTGCGGGGAACATTTCAGCTTTCATTTGAATAGCTGTCTGTTCCCGCCGCGCCGCGTATAGACATTCCCCCTTGCTCAGGATTGGACAGGTGATCTGCACTTTGATAGACAGATCACCCGTCCAATCCCGAGCAAGGGGGAGTGTCTATACGCGGCGGGGAACAGACAGCTATTCAAATGAAAGCTGTAATGTTCCCCGCACGCTGATTAAATCGGCGGCGGGGGCGTTGCGGTATGCGGAGGCGGCGGGGGGTCTGGGCCAGTAGTATCGGATCTGGCATCGGGGGCATTTGCGGCAATACAAGTACTCCCGCAAATGCTCAGTATCGGTCCCGATACTGATACTGGTATCGGTATCGGGACAACCCTAGTATTCATGCCTTCAGAGTAGGGAGGAACCAGCAAAAGCAGACACTTTCAGTGCCTGCTTACCACGGTTAGAATAACAGCAACTGGACAAGTTCACAACCCAACTCTCCCAAATTTGGAAACTGGTGGTATCTGCTGGTGCCCATTGACACGGATATCAGTATCATATTCTGTGATAATCATCTTATTTCTATGCACAGCTTTAGGACTCTGCAACAACTTTCATACCAAGTATAGATCAGTCAGTCAAATTTGTCCATTTCACCTTATTTTTGGAAATATCGAATCTAAATTGACTGGATACAGAAGGATGGGAATGATAAGAGATCTTTACATGAAATAGTACACATTTTCACAAAGATTTTAAAATGTGCCTGAAGACCGTAAAAACCCTGAACAGAAACATATCATATTCATGTTGTCCCAATTAAAGTTTTTTTTGAAAAGGAGAGGAAAGTTTAAAATAAATATCTGTAACCGACTTTAAAAAATAAAATAAGAAAATTCCCCTTGCATGTGTGGACATTACATTCCCATTATTATGTTACCTTCAGTGCCTTATAAATGACACCAGGGTTGCGTGAGGAGCGTGTGGTGTTGTTCTCCAGCTGTTGCTCAACAGCACGTCTTAAGCCTGAGAAATCTGTAGGAGGGTTGTATGTACGTGTCCCTTTATAATGTATAGAGCTGAAGGCTTCTGGGAAGCGACCAAGTTTACGGAACCGATCTTGAATCACTTTCTCTGGTATTTCTGAAGCCTTCTCTACAGCAAAATGAATATCGAAGTACAAAAAAGGTAGAATATTAGTAGGCGGCAAAATGCTAACTATTATAAAAAAACAGCACACAGTATGCTACACAGAATAAAAGATGAAAAGAACCACAAATCTGATGCTAGAAATAATTTTTAAAAGACATAAAAAAAAAAAAAAAAAAAAAAAAAAGGATACAGTGAGGGAAAAGGGTATTTGATCCCCTGCCGATGCCCACTGACAAATGGTGAGAGACAGAACAACAAACAAAAATATACAGAAGAACACATTTCAAAAAATTTATAAATTGATTTGCATTTTAAAATGTGTGAAATAAGTATTTGACCCCTTTGCAAAACATGTCTTGGCACTTGGTGGCAAAACCCTTGTTGGCAAGCACAGAGGTCAGACTTTTCTTGTGATTGGCCACCAGGTTTGCACACATCTCAGGAGGGATTTTGTCCCACTCCTCTTTGCAGATCCTCTCCAAGTCATTAAAGCGGGGGTTTTACCCTAAAAACGATTTTCTAACATTACATCCAGCTCACTCTCTACATTGACAGTATGCCGTTATTTTTTATTTTTTTTGCTGTACATACCTCGTACAGCCATTTTCTTCCCCGACTTCCGGGTAGGGCCTCCCGCGGGAGTGGGCGTTCCTATCCAGCAGGTTATTGACGTGATGACAAAAACGACCTCCACCCGTCGCATAAGGAGCGTCACGAGTTGCCGAAAGAAGCCGAACGTCGAGTCGGCGCTATGAGGCGCCTGCGCACCGACTTTCGGCTTCTTTCAGCAAATCGTGACACGCAGTATGCGACGGTCGGAAAGCCTGTCAATCAGATAGGAACGCCCAGTCCCGCAGAAGACATACCCGGAATCGGCGGTGAAAATACGGTAAAAAAAAAAAACTGTCGATTGTCATTAGGACAACTCGGCTGAATGTAATGTTAAAAATAAATGTTTTGCCCGCTTAGTTAGATTCTGGTCAAGGGTCTTTGGCCTATTATTCTCCCTATGTCCCCTTCCGTAAGGACGCTAGATATGCATTACTCCATTGCCCAATTCCAGGCCTCTTCTCTCACCAACAGAAGTTAGCTACATACTTATTTATCGCTGCCAAGCGGACAATAGCGAGGGCCTGGAAAAAACCTTCTGTTCCATTCCCAGAGGTCAAGAATACCCTGACGACTCTTATGATCCATGAAAAGATGTCTAGCGTCCTCCATGACTCTCATGCTAAATTTCTCAAGGTATGGGCCCCGTGGTGGTCCTATACATTCCCTAGTTTACACCTGTCTAGTCTGGGGCTCTAAATTTAACTTGTCCTTTTTTCCAGCCTGAGGCTTCTTTCTTTCTCTCTGTGTTTCCGAGCTTTTGCTCGCTGTTCTACCTTTTTCTTCCTTTCCTTTTTCCTCTATTGTGCAAGGGGTGTTCTTTTTTTTTTTTTTTGTTTTGTTTTTTTTGTTGCTGTTTTATTTTTTTATCTTTATTTTTTTTTTGTTTTTTTTTGTTTTTGTTTTTTTTCTTTCTCCCCCGTTTTGCGGATAACTCCGCTCCCTCTCCCTTTTATCTGCTTTGGCCCCTGGGCCTCTTGGCTCAGGCATATCGCACTGCCCCCCGGCCCCGGCTGGGGTGACGGTGGTAACTTGTGATTAGTTCCTTTAATAGTATGTTTTCTACTATGTGCTTTATGTATACCTTTGTTTTCGCATCCCCTGCGTGGGAATTTGTCGATTTGTCTAAAATACTTTAATAAAAAATATTGTACCAGAAAAATAAATGTTTTGGGTGAACCTTCACTTTAAGCATATTGGCTGAAGATAAGCTTTGCCACCCAGGCTATGGGTGCCCTCTTTATAAAGTGACCTAGAATGTATTTAGTGACTGTAAACAGAAAGTTCAGTTGGGCTTTAAGTGAGCAGAGGAAACTTAAAAAGGTTGTAAATCCTTACATGTACCCAGTGAAGGTAATATCCTCAGGTGATATACAGAGATTAAACAAATCTTCCTACATAACTTGAACATGTTTATCTGCAGTCTTCTCTTCTCTACATTTGTTCCAAGTCCAGAATATATAAAACTTGTCAGTTCAGAAAAAAGGGGAGGGAGAGCTGAAGTTACCCTGCAGAGCTCAGTGAAGAAAGGACTGAGAGCTGATTGAAGGGACCCCCGTCCACACAGCTCACAGAAACAGAGCCGAGGCAGTCAATCTGCTGGAGCTCCCTCCTGTCACCATTTTTCTCTTGGTGTCCGGAGAAATTGACAGGAGGTGATTTATGCTGATAGCAGAGGAACAATGCAGCAGACAGAAATGACACATGGTGCGTTTAATTAAGACAGGAACACACTATAGAAGTATATGCATCATTCATATTTCATGTCTGAGGTTTACAACCATTTTGAGGCAGAAAAATAGTCAAGTGAAGTATAATCTTAAGCGCTTACCTGAACCAAGCAGCTTGGTATGTACAGTCTCATGAAAGATAATGACACCAGGACCCAGCGTGGAAAGAGGCACATCTAAACCACAACGTGCTGTAGTGGCTTTCAGCTCTTTAGTAAAATGCTTCAAGTAGGCTTCAGAGGCATCACCAAGAAACTTGAATAGGTCATTGTGTAAACGATCAGCATGAGTTCTATAGATAACTAGATCAGAAACGGCTAAGACTTTGAGCAGTAATCGTGTCCTCTGACTCAGGTTTACAGTAGCTCCGAGCAGTCCTTCTGTGTCAATGACTACAACCTTATGGACAGGATCACATGCTGCCCAAACACCAATCGTGCATGACTCCTGAGCTGGGGATGTCTTAAAAACTTCACGCCCATAGAAAAATGTATGGTTGAGAGTGTGAGATTTCCCATCACCAGTGTTTCCGAATATCGACACAACTTTCAGTAAATCCTCTGCGTTGCAATCCAGTTTTTTCACAAATTCATCTTCATCCTCCACCTTAGAATTCAAGCAAAAGCCAAGTTAAATACAACACTGTAAAAATGAAAACCTTCAATTACCTACCATAATTTTCTTATTTGTTATATAGCGAAATATAAAATTTAAATACAGAAACAAACAAAAAAAAAAATAATAAAAATGTATGAAATCCAAAATTTTGTATATACAGTGATAAAGACAGTAAGAATTTGTTAGCATTGCATGCAGGCGTCAGTAATCAAAGCACTGCCTCCATACAGTACATATTTGCAAATGTATTCTAACCACTTGACGGCGGGCGGAATGCTCTATTGTTCTGACAGGACGTCATATGACGTCCTGTCATTTAAAGCCTCTAGGGCGCGAGCGCACCCGTTGCGTCACTGGGAACACAGTGCGCGTGCGGCCGCCGGGCACCCGCGATTGCCCAGTAACTGAGCAGGGACGTGGAGCTCTGTGTGTAAACACGGAGCTCCACGTCCTGTCAGGGAGAGAGGAGACCGATCTGTGTCTCTTGTACATAGGGACACCGATCGGTCACCTCCCCCAGTCACCCCCCCCCCTCCCCCTACAGTTAGAACACACCCAGGATACACATTTAACCCCTTCCCCGCCCCCTAGTGGTTAACCCCTTTCCTGCCAGTCACATTTATACAGTAATCAGTGCATATTTATAGCACTGATCGCAGTATAAATGTGAATGGTCCCAAAAATGTGTCAAAAGTGTCCGATGTGTCCGCTATAATGTCCCAGTCCCGAAAAAACGCAAATCGCTGCCATTACTAGTAAAAAAATTAATAAAAAAAATCATTATGTCCCCTATTTTGTAGGCAATATAACTTTTGCGCAAACCAGGTTATTGCGATTTTTTTTTTTTTTACCAAAAACATGTAGAATAATACGTATCGGCCTAAACTGAGAAAAAAATATATATTTTTTTAAAAAATGGGATATTTATTATAGCAAAAAATAGTGTTTTTTTTTCAAAATGTACGCTCTTTTTTTGTTTATATAGAATGTAGATTCAACGTCAGTCACGATGTCTTCTTCCTCCATTAACCCGATTAAAAAAACAAACAAACAAACAACAAAAAAAAAAACACGCCTCCCCTGATGAATGCTGCTGCAGTTCTGGCAGCTTCATTATCTGACAGTCCTTATATAGCCATGAGGCGTGGCCATTCGTGATGTTATCTGGAGACCCTGCCCCCTTGTGATTTCACAGACCAATCATGCCTGGGGGATGTGGCCTGGTATGGTTTGAGGGTGCGCTCACTCGTCCACCCCCACCCCCCTCCCTTCTGTCTTTCCTGGTCTGCCAGGCTGCATGCTCTGATAAGGTTCTGGTATGGATTTGGATGCAACTTCCATTTAATTCTATGGGCTGAAATTGCACCCAAGTCGGACCAACACAAGTTGAACAAGTTAAGACGGCTCTCATAAGGAACCATTGATTTTAACATGTCATGTGTCTTCTGCTCTCGAAGTCAGAGCGCTTGTTGCACCAGTATGAACCGGCCCTTAAATATGCATTTAACCACTTGCCTACTGTTTTCAGCATGCTCATTGGATGGAGGCCGGTCTGGGAGCAGTACACATGGGCTGACAGTCATCCTCTTCCTGCCAAACTGACAGTTTCTGGACGATTTTCGGCCCGTGTATACCCAGCCTTATAGAGAAATCCATGATGATATAAAGTCTTTTATGTTAGGTTGACTACAACAGCAAGGACAGGTGTAGGCCTGGTACACATGGGTGCCAAATTGGCAGGCATTCATGGACTCCCTTGAAGCCAAAAGGGCAGAGTTTCTGTATAGAGGCAAACAAAATCAGTATTTTCACACAAGATTCACCCAACTTCCACCCAGGATGCACACTTTTTCCAATTGAATCCAGTTAAAAAAAATGTGTGAGTTTTTGGTGAAATTTGTGTGCAAAAAATAATTAAAAAATCATGCCTAAATATAGTGTTGGCAGGCTGTATCATTCGTTCATACTGATGATCAAATACTCACTATTAGGAATGCCTGCTAAACTCAGGAGAGTACTGAAGCATGCACTTTGCATCCCAGTGCTTGATCTAATGAGTCTCTAGGCCCTGTTGACACCTAAGTTCCTGGCCTTGCATTTATCTGTTATATTGGTGTAAACAAAAGCAGAATATTCCTGTTACTGCTGTCTACAGAAGGAATGAAAGATAGTAGGAGTCCACATTATGACAAAGAGTTCAATTACACTAAAAGATAATTAAATTATGCGGCTGGTGCACATTTTCTCTTTATTGCCACTCTTCGATAAAAGAAAACGTTCTTTATGCATGATGCAAGACCACTTAAAAAGGAGAAGTCCAGCCTGAGCTTGTTTTGCTGGGCTTCTCCTATAGGTCACAGTAGTGCAATTGGTTTTGCACTCCTGTGACCTGTTTTCAGCAGAGAGCGGACTGAAAACCAGGAACCGCATCATCCCGACAATGGGAGCCTGGAGCCACCAGGTGCCTGGACTGATGGCCGTCCTAGCCTCTCAGCAAACCTCTCCTCCAGTGAGCGTGGAGGAGCAGAGCAGAAGGAGAGAGATGCTTATTGACAGGCAGCATCTCTCCGCTTTTGGAGTTGTGAGAACCGAGCCATCGGTGGTGTTCGATGGCTTGGTTCTCAGCGCAGAGACACCGGGGGACAGATTTAGCATTGGTGCAATGCTGCATCCACACAAGTATAAATGGGCAAAAAAGACAAACCCATACTTCTCTTTTAAGGACCAGGCCTTTTTCTTACAAAGTTTAAAATTAGTATTCTTTGCTAGAAAAATTACTTAGAACTCCCAAACACTATATAATTTTCTCTCAAATCAGAAAATAAAATGGTAGTTGTTTATGTCACACTGTATTTGCGCAGTGGTCTTCAAAACGCAAAGTTTTTGGAAAACATACACTTTCATGACTTTAAAAAAAAAACAGTAAAGTTAGTCCAATTTTTTTGTACAACGAGAAAGATGATGTTACACCGAGTAAATAGATGCCCAAACTACAGTACTCAAAAACCTCTATAGGAGACGCTTTAAAAATGTTAAAAGGTTACCAGTTTAGCGTTACAGAGGAGGTCCAGTGCTAGAATTATTGCTCTCACTCAAACGATCGCGTTGACACCTCACGTGTGGTTTAAACACTGTGTTTATTTTGGCGACTAAAATATTTGTCGTAGTCACAATAAAAAAAAATATATTTTTTATAAAAATGCCATAAAACTATCCCCTATTTTGTAGATGCTATAACTTTTGCATAAACCAATCAATAACCTCTTATTGCGATTTTTTTAACCAAAAAAATGTAGAAGAATACGTATCGATTTTTTTTTTTTATAGATTTTTTGGGGATATTTATTATAGCAAAAAGTAAGATTGACCGCCTAGATGTGCCCCTCTATGGAGATGGTTCCCGAACGCCGGAAGCCGCCTGAAAAAAAGGTCCGGGACCTTTTTTCAGGCAGCAGGCGTTCGGCGTGGAGATGTGAACCATCTCCATAGAGGGCAATGTCTTTTCATCCCTCTGGCGGCAGCGGCGTCGCACTACAGGCGACAAAACGCCTAGATGTGAATGGGGACTAAAGAGTTCCACCCAAAAATGGAACATCCGCTTTAAGTGCTGGTGACCCCCCGACATGCCACATGTTTTTATTTTTATTTTTTTTGGGGGGGGGGGGGAGCGGGTAACCCTTTTTACAGGCACCCAGTTCCCACTTCCTCCCCTGGCACCAAAAAGAAGATCACCTCTCCTCCTACCCTGCAGTCTTCTGGAACACGTCGCAGGTCCCAGAAGATTGCCTGACCATCCACAGGCCACAGTTAGAATGCCGGCGCTGCTGAGAGGAGCGAGGCTTCATGCGCCCCCATCGCTGGACCATGGAACAGGCGAGTGTCTGACTAATAAAAGTCAGCAGCTACACTTTTTGTAGCTGCTGTCTTTTAAACAGAACAGTTTTTATTTGTCTCCAAAAGGAGAAGTATAAAGACATACATCAAATGACAATTACAAAAACAAACTAACAAAGAAAAAAAAAAAAAAAAAATCATTGCAGCTACAGCTTACAGGATAGACAAAATCACATTCATAGACCGAATCTCATACATTTTGGTTGCGAAGCCTGGCCAATTACATAACACACTAGCACCCACAGATTATACGAATTATGCGGAGAAGCACCATGGCGGTCTAGGCCTCAAGAGCTGCTGACCTTTAAATGGATGGAACTCCACTTTAGAAGCAAAAATAAATAAATTATAATATAAATATATATATATATATATATATATCGTATTTATCGGCGTATAACGCGCACCCGAATTTCAGAGGGAAGTTTCAGGAAAAAAATTTTTTTTTAATTTTGTGGTTCATCTGCAGCCTCAATGCAGCCTAGCCTGTGCCCAAATGCAGCCTGTGCCCAAATGCAGCCTGTGCCCAAATGCAGCCTGTGCTCAAATACAGCCTATGCAGCCTCACCTTCTCTCGTGGGAATCGCCGAGCCGTCATTTCCTGTTCATTCGGCGGCAGTCACACACACACAGTCCCGCCTCCGCCATCGGCATTGGACCACCTTCTGTGATTGATAGAACACTGGTCCAATGCCGGTGGCGGAAGCCAGAATGTGTGTGTGGCGTGTGCCGAGTAAACAGGAGAGACGGCGCGATAATTTTCCCACGGCGCTCGGCGGCACTCGTTCCCCTCCGAGCCGAGGTACACACAGGTACAGTATCCCGTGATTTTCCCCATATTTTCAGGGGAAAAAAGTGCGCGTTATACGCCGAAAAATACGAAAAAATAATTAAATTCTAATATTTTTTTCTTTGGGAAAATGTAAAAATTATTATTTTTTGCTTGTAAAGTGGAGTTCCATTCATTTAAAAGTCAGCAACACACACACACACACACTTTAAGGCCTGGTCCTCCAAGGGCATAGAGTCGAGCAGGAGGTCATCTTGCCCTCACTCGACTTCCTGCCCATCGCTTCACAGGATCAAATCGTTTCCACCTTTACTGAGCACCCCAGTGGAAACAACGGGAACTTCTCCCGCTGCCTATAAAAGCGATCTCATGGCAAACCTTCCGCCGGGACCACTTATGTGAAAGAAGATCCCCAACTGTATAGCAAAAAAATAAATAAAAAATACCGGGGTTATGGCAGCTAGCTGCTGCCATAACAACGGTATAGAACGTTAAATTAATGACAGTGGGTAGTCTGGAACTGGTTAAATGTCATAATGTGTGAAAAAGCTTGAACCTTTTCTTTATTGTACACGGCCTATATTGACAGTTCTATTTGTTACCAATTTGTGCTACCCAACAATGCCTCATCTTGTTGTTCAAAACCTTAAAGGATCACTAAAGGAATTTTTTTTTTTTAGCTAAATAGCTTCCTTTACCTTACTGCAGTACTGGTTTCATGTCCTGATTGTTCGTTTTTGCTTTGAAGTTGCTGTAATTCTGCTCTGATCTCCACACTTCCTGCTTGTCTGGCTCCTTATAACCACAGTACTGGGAGCTTTTCACTGTAGATCTAAGCTGTCATTACTGTGTGTCTAAAACTTAACAGAACCAATCAGATTCATTTTAAAAACTAAACACTGCCCTGGATGTTTTTGTTTTTGTTCTGTGTGTCTCTCTAGTTCACAGGAACATGAAACCAGTTTAAAAGTGAAACTAACCTGCAGGTACATTATATGATTGATTTTTTATCTATTTGTAATCATTTTTAAAAGGAATCATATAACTTGTATGTCTCTATACCCTGTAAACAGTCATTTCAGCAAAAAAAATGTTTTCCTTTAGTGACCCTTTAAAAGAAGATTGACACAGAAAAAGCTTGAACTGACCCATAAGCACTTACCTGAATTTGTTCGGTCTCATCCACTAGAAGGAAACTGACAACTTTCTCCGTCATCTTTTTTCTTCTAATTTCCTCGTCCATCTTTCCTCCTTCTTGAGGTTCTGGGGCATTTATGGTTTGGTAATGGGTCAATGGATGCTTTCTCTTGTTCCCTCCAGAATGAGTACGTTTTTGACAGTCGGCGCAGAGGTCAACCTTACAAGAGGCGCACCTCACCACTGCCCGTTGTCTTGTGCCGTTTGTGCTATTGTGCATAGTATTCACTCCTTTACAAGCAGAGCAGAAGGGGACATAACCAGGTGGTATGCGGTTTCGCTCATGATTTTGAAGTCTCTCTTGTTTGTGCAAAGCTTCCTCACATCGCTGACACTGTAAAGTATTACACTCATCACATTCAAATACGGCTTCATTATTGCCAGAACAGGCAAAGTTTTCTTGGCACGTCAACCCGGCTACAACAGATTTTTCAGTCGTCGCCCCCTGGGTGCTCATCTTCTATCTACGGCTAAACACGTAGATGAATTCAGGCTGTTAAGAGGAACTATGTCCAGATTTAAAGGCTAAGCAAATTTAACAAAGAAAATTGATCCTAATTGTGCTGATAATCATAAATTCCTAACCACAATGACAGTTATAGATTTATAACTACAGTGAGAATCATAGATTGGAATTATGATAATTTCCTATTCAGTTTGCTTCTGAAAAACTTTAGAGAGCTACACTAAAATAGAGACTGGCTATATAAACTGGCATTGACATTGTCAAATGCCCCACAAAAACAAAAACAAAAAAATTTAAAATTAATAATCCTTTAAACTACAATCACAAAATTCAAAAACTGCCGATAAAGGAATACAACAGGGCAGATGCCGTTTTAGAGTGAAAAAAATGCGAAGGGTTTCATAAAAAAACAAAAAAAAACAACGCAGAGTATTAAAAGGACATGTGACAAAAACAAGGCTCTAATTGGAGTAGTGACACCTGAGATGTGACTTTCTGCTAGGACAACAAATGTGTCATTGGGCAGCAAGTCCAGTGTTACCAGGAAGAGGAGTCATCTAATTGGTGTTTATTATGTTGCTGGTAAAGAAGTGTTCCTCTGGGCCAAAAACTGTTTTCCTTTCAAAGCATAAAGCAGTTAAAAAACAAAAAAAAATTATAATATTGGATAATCAAACTGCAATAATAAAAGGAAAGGTGGGGGATGGTAGTCCAGCTAGCATCAAAGGTCACCTGTGACATCTACTATACCGCCGATGTGTATCCGACTCCAGCTATAGCACAGAGGCAATACAAGAAAATCTGTTAAAAATATGATGGACTGGTGGAGAGGAGCATTGGATTTACCAGAATTGTCTGTAGTCACTGCAAATAAATACAAAAATAATTAAAAAAAGAAAAAAAGTCAAATTGTGATTTCCTGCATCAACAAACAAGTGAGAGTCTTGTGAGGCTTCTGTCCCAGACAGGCAGGAGTTTTGTGAAGTCTCAGTACTAGAACAGGTGGGAGTCTTGTAAGGCCTCAGTCCCAGACAAACGGGGGTCTTGTGAAGTCTGTGTACCAGACAGTCGGGAGGGCTCTGTCCCAGAGCAGGCGGGAGCCTCGGGAGTTCTCTGTCCCAGAGCAGGCGGGAGCCTCGGGAGGGCTCTGTCCCAGAGCAGGCGGGAGCCTCGGGAGGGCTCTGTCCCAGAGCAGGCGGGAGCCTCGGGAGGGCTCTGTCCCAGAGCAGGCGGGAGCCTCGGGAGGGCTCTGTCCCAGAGCAGGCGGGAGCCTCGGGAGTTCTCTGTCCCAGAGCAGGCGGGAGCCTCGGGAGGGCTCTGTCCCAGAGCAGGCGGGAGCCTCTGTCCCAGAGCAGGCGGGAGCCTCTGTCCCAGAGCAGGCGGGAGCCTCTGTCCCAGAGCAGGCGGGAGCCTCGGGAGGGTTCTGTCCCAGAGCAGGCGGGAGCCTCGGGAGGGTTCTGTCCCAGAGCAGGCGGGAGCCTTGGGAGGGTTCTGTTCCAGAGCAGGCGGGAGCCTCGGGAGGGTTCTGTCCCAGAGCAGGCGGGAGCCTCTGTCCCAGAGCAGGCGGGAGCCTCGGGAGGGCTCTGTCCCAGAGCAGGCGGGAGCCTCGGGAGGGTTCTGTCCCAGAGCAGGCGGGAGCCTCGGGAGGGCTCTGTCCCAGAGCAGGCGGGAGCCTCGGGAGGGTTCTGTCCCAGAGCAGGCGGGAGCCTCGGGAGGGTTCTGTCCCAGAGCAGGCGGGAGCCTCGGGAGGGTTCTGTCCCAGAGCAGGCGGGAGCCTCGGGAGGGTTCTGTCCCAGAGCAGGCGGGAGCCTTGGGAGGGTTCTGTTCCAGAGCAGGCGGGAGCCTCGGGAGGGTTCTGTCCCAGAGCAGGCGGGAGCCTCTGTCCCAGAGCAGGCGGGAGCCTCGGGAGGGCTCTGTCCCAGAGCAGGCGGGAGCCTCGGGAGGGTTCTGTCCCAGAGCAGGCGGGAGCCTCGGGAGGGCTCTGTCCCAGAGCAGGCGGGAGCCTCGGGAGGGTTCTGTCCCAGAGCAGGCGGGAGCCTCGGGAGGGTTCTGTCCCAGAGCAGGCGGGAGCCTCGGGAGGGTTCTGTCCCAGAGCAGGCGGGAGCCTCTGTCCCAGAGCAGGCGGGAGCCTCGGGAGGGCTCTGTTCCACAGCAGGCGGGAGCCTCGGGAGGGCTCTGTCCCAGAGCAGGCGGGAGTGTGGGGTCACGCAGTCACCTGGACAGGGTCAGGGGGAGAATCCAGCCCCACCTAGATACAATCCAGGACAGACAGGTGACCTATGGTGATGTAGGGCTGGGGGGATATCAATGACAGCAGTGTGAGGTAAACAATAAGGAGAGGGCAGGCTGTGTAGCATAGGCCACAATAGGTTTATGTTGGAAGCTCCCTACCAGACTGAGCCCGGAGCCCCGGCATCCCCTATAGAGGAACGAGTCGCCGCACACAGCTATTGTTTACAAGAGAAGCCGGCAGTGACTCAGGAATCCCAGACAAGGTCTTCCTGGACACGGGCCACAGCTTCCCGCCTACAATGGGTACAACGTTACCGGGCGATGAGCGCACACCGTCCTGAAGAGGGGGTGACAGCTGCTTCCAGGTCAGGGCCCCCCTAACACCTCCAATCAGCTGATCGTTCTGAACTTCCAGCTTATTTACCGTGACAGAAATGAACACGTTACGTCATTGGAGGGCGGAGCCGGGGATGGCCGGGAATTGTAGTTTTCTTTTCCACTTCCTTGGTGTAATCTATAAGCATGGTGGACTTCCTTACCCATCATGCCGTACGGCTAGCAGAGGCCTATGGGAATGTTAGTTTCTCCTGACCAATGGTTGTCAGGTGCAGAAATGTCATCATCCGCCCCTTTTCTCTATACTGTCCTGTGCGATCTATTGATACAGAACTGCACCCAGCAATGGGATTAACATATCAAGTTTAAAGGAAAATCCTTTTTGGCTTCAATTAACTAAAGTATAACTAAAGGCAACACCTTTCTTTTCAATTTGGATAGAGATTAGAACCCCTGTCGGGTTTTATTGCCGTTTGTGCCCCTCTAGTCACCCTTGGGTAGATTCAGGTAGGGGCGCGCTAATTTGCGGCGGCGTAGCCTAGCGTGTTTACACTACGCTGCCTTAAGTAAGAGAGGCAAGTACATGATTCTCAAGGCACTTACCTCCTTACTTAGGGCGGCGTAGTGTAAACGCGGCGGGCGTAAGGGCGCCTAATTCAAATGGGTTGGAGGGGGGCGTGTTTAATGGTAATGAGGCTTGACCTCATGTTTTTGACGTTTTTGGCTACAGCGCATGCGCCGGGCACCTACATTTCCCAGTGCGCATTGTGGCTAAGTACGCCGTACGGCTTATTGATTTTGACGTGGACGTAAACTACGTAAATCCCGATTCGCGGACGACTTACGCAAACAACGTAAAAATTTCGAATTTCACGGCGGGAACAGCGGCCATATTTGACATTACTATTCCACTACAGCATAGCTCTAACTTTACGCGGCCTATCTCTTACGTAAACGGCGTAAAAGTACTGCGTCGGCCTGGCGTACGTTCGTGAATCGGCGTATCCCCTCATTTACATATTCTACGCCGACCGCAATGGAAGCGCCACCTAGCGGCCATCCAAAATATTGCAATCTAAGATAGGACGGCGCAAGCCGTCCTATCTTAGATATGTTTAAGCGTATCTCTGTTTGAGCATACGCTTAAACTTAGGTCGGCGTAGATTCTGAGTTAGGTTGGCTTATCTACTGATAAGCCGGCCTAACTCTTTGTGAATCTACCTATTTCTCTATAAGTCCTGTTTACGAATTTTTAGCAAAAAAAAGAAAATCCCATATTTTGGGCCATCCCCAGAACAGGAATAGAGGGGAAATTCCCTCACTTTAAAGGATTTTCCCTTACTTCCTGTTTTGGCTGCGGGACAGTAAATTTAGAGTAATCGCCCCAATAGGACACAGATGGCAAACAAACTGACCTACTAGGTTATAACCCTCCCTTACTTTCACAGGCAAGCACACAGGGTACACCCTATTCACCTTAGGATAACCCCTAAGCCATGGTTACCCAACCGCTGGCATGCTCTAATGTGGCCCGCCACCTCCTGCTCTGGTATGGCGGGTCGTCGAGCCTAGATGACAGGTTCCTGACACGCAATCCCTGAACATCAGCGGGAAGATCTGAGCCGGCGCTAGAGGAAGCAGAGCTGATGCTTCCTGTATAGCACCGGCTTCTGTCTCAAGCAGAGTGACACCAAATGTGCTCAGTTCCCAGCGCGATACAGGAAGCATCGGCTCTGCTCTCTACTGCAGCGTTATGCTTCCTCAAGCGCCGCTCCTGTAACACTGATGGCAAGTCTGGAGATTCAAGAACCAGCCACCAGTACCCAGAAATACATACCGCCCAACTTTTTGAGATGGGAATGAGGGACACCGATCAGCAAAAGTATGCAGGTATAGGACACAGACCTTGCCACGCCCCATTAAAGGAGAATTGTAAAAAAAACAAGAATGGTTCAACCCACGAGTGCTTCCAAGGAATATTTGTTTATATTGGCTTTCGGAATTTACAAATGCAGCAATTCAGCAATTTAGAAATCAGATGAGAGGTTTAGCACTGGGAAACACTGTTTAAAAAAAAAAAAACGTGCATTTTATATATAAGTATATAGATCAGACCAAAATGAGGGACAAATGAAGAGGAATGAGGGACAGAGGGACATTTCTCCAAATCAGGGACAGTCCTTCGAAATCAGGGACAGTTGGGAGCTATGAGAAATACCAGCCAGCGGAACCCAGAAGTACCACCCAGCAGTACACACCAGTACCCAGAAGTACCAGCCAGCAGTACCCACAAGCACCACCCAGCAGTACCAAAAATTACCCAGAAGTACCAGCCAGCAGTACCCACAAACACCACCCAGAAGTACCAGCCAGCAGTACCCAGAAGTACCAGCCAGCAACACCAAACATTACCCAGCAGTGCCCACCAGTACCAGGCAGCAGTGCCCACCAGTACCTGCCAGCAGTGCCCGCCAGTACCAGGCAGCAGTGTCCACCAGTACCAGCAGCAGTCCCCAACAGTACCAGGCAGCAGTACCCGCCAGTACCAGCCAGCGGTACCCGCCAATACCAGAAAGCGGTACCCACCAATACCAGCCAACAGTACCAGCCAGCAGGACCTGCCCTGAAGGACAGCCAGCAGCAGCCACCAGCCATACCCACCTAGGAGACAGCAGCAGCCAGCGATACCTGCATGAATCCAGAGGAAGAAGTGATGATTGAGGTCAGTTAAGGTGCAGGTAAACCGCAGTGCATCAGTGTGAAAGCAGCCTTTAGGTTCCTTTCACGTGATCACCTCTATAGAGCGGCAGATTTAAACGGACCTGCGTCCTTTAACACCCGCCTATCTACAATCCGATCTGCTTAAAAAAACAGAAGGAAATCCATCCCCTTCTGTCTGGGCAGATCGGAGGGCCCATAAAGTAGAGTGGGCTGTGTACCCATCTGCTCTGCATATTCAGGGTGGACACAAACCTGTCATCTGCCCACTCTGCTCATTGTGGCCCACGACCAGCTAAAGTGGCCCTCGCTCTTCAAAAGGTTGGGCACCCCTGCCCTAAGCGTTATCACTCTATGGTGCAGGCAGGGCGATGGGAAAGTGTGTATAAGGGCACTCTGAGTAACAAACCAATCAAATATCATATATATATATATATATATATATATATATATATATATATATATATATAGATCTATATATATATATACACATATATACATATGCATCATTTTATTTTGCCTTTTTATATGGTTCAACGTTCACAATATCTTTTAATGATTCCCTTCATCATCATATATACTCAATAATATAATATACCATAGATCCATTGATGTATATTGTTCACCATTTTAGTGTTTATTGTTGATGTATACATACACAGCAAGTGACGTGTCATCAAGCTGCTATGCTCCATCTGCATGCAGTGATATTAGCTAATTGCGCTGCGCATCACTCTTGCTGTTTTTGCATCATGTCTTTGCATCAGTTTGGCTTGTTTGTATGTCAGTCTTATGTTTTTTCTTTTTCTTTTTGTGTCCCCAGTACGTTGTTTTTATATTCATTATGTCATTTTATAAGCTCAGTGCTTCTTTTTGTCCTGATAAGGTGGTAGGGGGCGCTGGTGGGAAAGGGGAAGATAAATTACACTAGTCAGTGCCAGTGATAGGATATAGCATAAATTAGTTTTCCTCAACAGGTGAATAAACAATTAAATACATATATTATTTAACAGTGAACAAAATATTAGAGTGAATTGAGAAAAAAGGTACAATATTAAATATAGTTAACTTGCAGCAGCAATGTGATATAACACACAGAGTCCCAAGAAATAACTGAATAAATAAAGTCCAAAAGAAAAGTGATGACTCAATAGCCGTGGATCCCCAATCAGGAAAGTAAGTGTGTCAACACAAACAATATGGAACCACTGTGTAATCGATATATTCAATCAAAAATCTTCTCATTCAATTTGTGCCTCAAAGTGCTCTTTCACCATTTACAGCGATCGACACCCAAGCGTGTTTGGTAATGGTAATGCGCTTACCAGAAGTAATGGACCTCTTTAATGAAAGAAGTCTCCCGCGCACATCGCCGCTCTAGCCAATCACAGCACTGGAGCGGCGATACCCGGAATACACGCCGAGGCAAGATGATATCTCCCTCGGCGTGGACCAGGTAAGTTTCAAGGTAAGTATTTCATAATGAGCTAGTATGCGGTGCATACTAGCTTATTATGGCTTTTGCTTTTCAGGTGTTAAAAAAAAAACGGCAGCGGGTTTGCTACCGCTTTAAGCTGGTTTCTTAGGTTAAAATATAGACCTACAGTATATGAGTGTTATACTTATTTGATAGTATTGTAGAGTAGTCTTTCTTATTTTATCGAATACAAATATACAGTATACATTTTTTTCTCTGTTTTCCCTGTGTATACATTATATATTGATATATATAGTTGGTGCCTTCTAATTTTGTGTGGATAAAAAAAATCTATCTATTTCAATCTAAGCAGATCCACATGCAAAAATGCTCAGGTGTAAATGAGGCTCAAGGAGAACTTCAACTTTTTTTTCCCTTTCTTACAATAATATCTGGGTTAACCCTGGTTCACATTGGTGCGTTTTGACATACGATTTGACATGTCAAATCGGTGGCAATTGTGCCGTCCTAACCGATTTCAAAAAGTAGTTTCTGTTCTACTTTTTGCGATTTCCATTGACATCAGTGCAGAAACCCACACATGTCTGTGAAATGGCAGCCAAAATCGGGACTGACATGCGGGAGTGAAATCATGCGAGTTTAGATAAATTCACACAGCTTCATTCCCGCCAGAGGCGGCTCTGTAATTAGGCAAATTAGGCGATCGCCTTAGGCCTTGCGATCACAGGGGCCTCGCGATCGCCAAATTTGCCGGATATGTGTAGAGGGTGCCGCGGATCCCCATCCTGCTTGCTCTCCCCATCGGCCGGTGACAGGTGTGGTCCGAGAAGGAGACCTCCCCCCCCCCCCCTGCTTGAGCCGCTGCTGAAAGACTGGAGGGCTCTCTTTCTGTGATTCTTGCCCATTCCCCCTCCTTCCTCCTGTCAGAGGAGAGCAGAGCAGCAGGAGATCAGAGCGGCCGTGTCTGTGTGGAGAGAGCAGATGCTGCGGTCTCTTCTCCCCCCCCCCCCCCCCTCCTCCTCTCACCACTGTACTTGTGTTTCTTCCCCCTCTTTATAATTGGTCAGGGGGAAAAAACACTAAAATGAAGCAGAGAGGAGGATTGTGGGAAATGTAGTCCTAAGGGCTGGACATCGCAACAATAAGGGAAGAAACTGCAGCCCCCAGCATGCCTAGCTGAAGAGGAGGGAGAGAGAACCAGGAGCCCGGGAGAACTTTTGTTGTTTCTGTTTTTCTCCCACCTACCCCTTGTTTTGACTCTCTGTGCCCTTCTAGTCATCAATCAAGATGCTGCGAACACCACATACAGAGCCTACCCGGTGACTATGTCAAATGTGCTACCTTTTGGATCTGTGGAACCTCTACCTATCTCGTCAGAAGTAATCAACCTGAACAGCTCTACCGAAACAGCTTAAGCACAAAATAGCTGCTCTTACTCATCCCCTATCCCGCAAAACCCTTTTTAATCCCAAAGATATAGCCAACACCTTGTAGTGAGCGAAGGTCCAGACAGCCAATAAAAGGTTTTCAATGCTTTATTGTCCAGGCCAAACACGGCCAACATCAACATGTATTGGGAAGGTCAAGGTTGATGAAGGAAAAAGAAGAGAACATTGCGGTATCAGGCCTGGATGTTAAATGGAGCAGTCAATACTGCTCTGTATAGTACCAATTTTTGTAACTCGTTGCCACTCTACTTGAAGTGGGTAAAGTGCCCCCGGACAGACCCCTATAATAGGCCCAAAAGCTGAAGCATCACTCTGCACTAGCTGGGAGAAACAGGTCTCTCTCACAGACCCGACTCTAGGGCCTCTGCCACAGGCCAATTTCAATAAAGGACTTAGGTGAATAAAGAGAGCGAATCCTCCCAGTGGACTTTTCCTATATCGGCCCCCGGATTACAGCAAGCATACTTGTCAGTGGTCTGGACGCCCAATCCCAGACTGGGATTCTCTCAACAAGTCATGGAACCCAGTGAAACACTGGGGTCCCTTTTCTCCTCAGGATGAGGTTCGATGCAGCTTTCAGCTTTGACCAGGTGTGCCGCGCTGGCGGGGACCGCGCAAAGATTTTTCAACACATGACCCCCGTCACAGATATACTCTCCCCTAGCATGCCCCGCGAGGGAAAACTCCTCCAATTGGCTGCTGGGGAAAACTTGCTCTGCCAGAACCCCTCTGGCTCCAACTGCCGGCAAGGGGTGGCATTGCACCCCTTGACCACAGACTGACCCAGTGGACATTTCTGGGATGACAGAAGTCCCAAATTTTAGACAAACCACGAATGGGAGCAAAGTAACTCTCCCATTCCCACTAACTTTAGTGTAGTGCCCATGCTGAAAGCAAGGGGGCGCTACACTAACAAGGACCCCACCAGTCCTGCTAACTAAAGGTCCATATCCCTTCTCAATACGGATGTGAAGATCTTTGCCAAACTTTTAACGCTTAGATTGCAACAAATTTTACCACACCTTATCCACCCTGACCAGGTGGGCTTTGTTCCAGGCCGTCAAGCCCCAGATGGAACTAAACACCTCATTAATCTAATCTCCCAGGCTGGACCCTCTCTAGCGCCTTTTCCTGTTTCTCTCTTTGGACGTGGAGAAGGTGTACATAAGGGGGGATATCTTAAGACAGTTCTTGACACATTTGGTATTGGAGGATGGCTACAGACCACTATCCTATCCCTATAATCCACCCCCTCAGCCAGCATACTAACTTTGCGGATCACTTCCAAACCAATATGAATAACGAATGGAACTAGGCAAGGATGCCCCTATCGCCTATCATTTTTACACTTCTCATGGAACCGCTAGCGGAGAACATTAGATCCCACCCTGACATCACAGGCCTCTTTATAGCAGGAACTGAACACAAAATAAGTCTCTTTGCGGATGATATCATCCTCATACTTTCCAACCCCGAGCAATCACTACATGACACATAGAAAATACTAGACTAGTTCTGTGCCGTTTCCTACTACAAATTAAATGCCACAAAGTCCCAAATTCTAGGTATTAATATCCTGTCCTCTTTGCTGTCGACCTTATCAAGAACATTTTCTTTTGTTTGGTCCTCTCGCTCGCTATCATTAGGCATCCAACTGACCCCACATACTTCACAGCTTTACAAACACAATTTTAAACCTTTCCTGGATTCACTACCCCAACAACTCTCTCATCTAAATGTTCTCTCCAAGATAATGGAGAAAGTAGTGGTACAACAGCTGCAACAGCATCTAGATACCCACAATCTACTGGATCCATTACAATCAGGCTTCCGTCCCGGACACGGGACAGAAACGGCCTTACTCAAAATATGGGACGATGCCCTCGAGGCCGCAGACGAAGGAGAATCTTGTCTCCTGGTTCTGCTGGACCTAAGCGCAGCCTTTGACACGGTAGACCACAAACTGTTACTGATGCGACTAGCCAAGGTAGCAGAAGTCGCAGAAGGTGATTTACCATGGTTTTCTTCCTTTCTTGAAAACCGATCACAAACAGTTAAATTGGGTTCTTTCACGTCGGAAAAGCGCACGGTGTCATGTGGAGTCCCCCAAGGATCCCCCCTGTCACCGGTGCTTTTCAACATCTATCTTCGCCCTCTCTTTAATATTATCAGTAGCCAAGAACTACTCTATCACTCTTATGCAGACGATACGCAACTGTATTTTCGCATCTGCAACAAAAAGGATCATCATCTCAGTTTAGAGAAATGTCTCTCTTTGATAGAAAACTGGATGACTAAGAGTTATCTTAAACTCAACAGTTCAAAAACAGAACTCCTTATGTTTCACGCCAGCCGAAAGAGTCAACTGGCAACAACCTGGACACCCCCGCCCATTCTGGGCCAAATCATCACCCCTAGCTCCAAAGTCAAAAGTCTCGGGGTCATCTTCGACACCTTCATGACAATGGACGCACAAATAGGGTCAGTAGTCAGCGGAGCGCACCATCTGTTGCGCCTACTACGCAGACTTATTCCATTTATCCCCAAAGAAGACGTAGCAGTCGTGGTGGGAACAATCGTGAATTCCAGACTGGACTATGCTAACGCCCTGTACCTCGGACTCCCAAAGTACCAAATCTCCCGTCTGCAAGTCGTTCAGAATACGGCCGCCAGACTGGTGACTGGGAAAAAAAAATGGGAATCAATCTCACCTTCGTTGAGAACCCTTCACTGGCTGCCAGTAAAAGACAGAATTGCATTTAAAGCACTCTGCCTGACACATAAGTGCATCCATGGGAAGGCTCCGCAATATCTTTGCGACAAGATAGAACCTCACAATTCAAATCGCGTTCTGCGATCCACCGACCAAAATCTGGTCAGGGTACCAAAAACCAAATACAAGTCCAAAGGAGAAAGAAGGTTTGCTTTTCAGGGTCCTAGACTATGGAAAGCTTTACCAACCAGCATTCGGTTGGAGGAAAACCATCTGACTTTCAGAAGACGGATCAAAACTCTGCTCTTTTGATGTCATGAGACACGAACAACTAGCGCCCAGAAGCGATTCAGTTCGCATGCGCCGCGCTTTATAAGTTTTTCATTCATTCATTCATTCATTCATCTATGAACCCAAGACCTTTCAACCGCAGGGAAAATAGCGACCCTGAAAATGTTACTTCTACCTTAACTCCTTTACCTATTCCGCACTTCAACAATCCCCCTGCCACATATTTTTCTCACCTCTGTCCAAAAACTCTTCACACAGTACATATGGAACCACAAACCCCCTAGATCAGGGGTGTCAAACTCAATTTCATTGTGGGCCGCATCAGCATTATGGTTGCCCTCAAAGGGGTTGGTTGTATCTGTAAGATTAGATGTCCCGTGCATCCCCTCCCCTTTTATATTAGATGTCAAGAGCCCCCCCCCCACTATCAGAAGTTGAGTCCCCCACTCTCCCTTACTACACAGTGCACCCCCCTTACCTTATACTGCTGCTGGGAAGAAGCTGGATGCATTTCTTGAAAGCAGAAAGTAAGGGTCTGGAGGAGGACCAAAGTGAGCTGGAGCTCTCCTGCAGGAGAGGTGCGAGGGCCGGATTCGGCCCACGGGCCTTGTGTTTGACACCTGTGCCCTACATGCTCTCTCAACATTATGATGAAGCTTAGAAAGAATGGTGGAATGGGCATCCGCAATGTTATGGCTTATTACAAAGCCTGCGTTATAGACCAAATTAAATATTGGTGGACACCCCCCCAAACATAAAACATAGGCACTCATGGAATCCAAAACTGCTCTGCGTAAAGATCTTAAATCAACCCTAATTGCTCTTAAGATAGGAGCCCCACCTCCTCGTTCCCTTATCTCAACTGTGCAAACCTCTATCAAGATGTGGTTAGAAACTCCCCTTTCATTTCATTCTAAAGGGTCACTATGCAAACTCCCTGTCCCACTATCGGTACTCTACCACTTTATACCCTGCATTGACCTGAACCTATTGGAATCTAAAGGTCTTACCCTAATGAAATACCTATACCAGGGAACAACCCTACACACTTTTGAACACCTCTCCTCTCACTTTAGTCTTCCTCCTTCAGCACACTTTACTTACCTACGAGTTTGAACCTTCCTTTATAAACACCCCCTACCCTTGTACTTAGAAATACCAGCCACGATACTTACATTCCTCCAAGGAGCTGAAACCCCATTAAGAGGGATCTCCCTATTCTATAAAAGTGTTCAATACCTGGGATATCAGCTTTAATTGAAGAAATAGCCTTTCGCCATCTTGGAAATTGGAAAATTAGTTAGATCTTCCATTTTCTGAGAACTTGACTGCAATGGAAAGGACCATCTGTACTTTATGTCCTTCTTTCTTATGACTAATAACAAAGGTTTCAGAGCCCTCCTGCGCTGAATTGTAGATGGAGACAGGTCCGCAAATAATTTTATTGGATGGCCTTGGTATGTCATTTGTGGGGATGCTCTAGCCTGCTTCATAGCCTCCTCCTTCACTGAATACAAATGGGGCTTAATGATAATATCCCTGGGTTTTCCATCCATCCTAGGGGGTGGTAGGAAGAATGGTTCTGAGTAGATCCTGGGCTGCAGTGGGGACATCTAGTACCGTTTCAGGGAGTCCTCTGATCCTGATATTATATCTGCGGGACCAATTCTCAAGTTCATCAATTCTAGCTATAGCTACATCCAGTTGTTCTTGCACTGTGTGGATGTGGTCCATATTTTGATTGGAAGCAGCAATAGTTTACTCCATTTTATATTCTATAGAGTCAATTCTGGACACTACATTTTGAAAGTCAGCTTTTAATTCTCAGCTTTTTGCCTGCAGTTTGTGCTAGACCTTTGTCTAAGAGCTCAGAGAATTTTTTAAATAATTCTGCCATTTGATAAGGCTCATCTCTATGAGGGGTTCCTGAGGTAATAGGAAAGGCTTAGTTAGGTAGGCAGGAGAAATGTCTGGTATAAAACTGCTGTTGGGGGTCTCAGGGGTAGGTAAAGAGGGAATGAATACCTGAAGAGCACCGTCCTGAAGTACTGAAGAGAATGAGGATGCCATAGAATGTCCAGCTTGTCTTTGTTCTGTGAGGCTGTGGATAGATACAGCTGAGAGCTGAGGAATTATACCCTCTACTGGGTTCCGCTGCCCCTCTGACCACACCTGCCTATATTCGGAGATGGGAAAGAGACCCGGAGCAGGTCTTCACAGACACACAATTGGCTCACCTGTATCGTCTCACCCATACGTTCTCCATGGACTCCAAAACCCAAGAAACAAACTTTAAAATCCTGTCCCGCTGGTATAGTGTGCCAGCGGACATGGCTTGTATTTACCCCTCTAAGTCAGGGCTGTGCTGGCGTGGGTGTGGACACAGGGGTACGCTCATTCATATATGGTGGGAGTTCCCTCTAATCAAACCCTTCTGGACGGACGTAAAAGACCAAATAAAGGCAATTACGAGAACAGACGCTCCCCTCTCTCCGGTGCACTTTCTCCTGCTTGTCCCGTCAATTCCACTCGCCCACTACAAGAAAAGCGTGCTACACCATCTGCTTAACGCAGCCAGTCACCTACTCCCGACTTACTGCAAACAGTCCAGAGTCACTACCCGAAAGGACTGGGTCTGGGGGTGAGTGCAATTGGGGAGGCGGAAGACTGGGTGGCGACCTGCCGGGGCTCCCGGGACCGGTTTCTTGACATCTGGGCACTGTGGACCGACTATGTTTCAGACCCTAACTTTGTACCCTCTAGCTTAGATACTGCTCTACTGGAATTGGCAGAACCATCCCTTAAAACGTATAGATTGCTGAGTTCTTAGTGGGCAAGGAGCTACCCCCCTGTCGAGCAACAGGGGGTGGTTTGATGGAGGCTATCGCGCCCCCCCCTGCCCCGACCGTGGGCCGCGGGACCTTGGACAGGACTCTTTTGTTTTGTTTTTCCCTCAGGACACTCCTATGGACGCCCCCCCGGTTCATCACCCGGGCTCAGGTTGTCCGGCGGCAGCTAAATTCTCTA
The DNA here is from genome assembly GCF_905171775.1 of Rana temporaria. NCBI lineage: Eukaryota > Metazoa > Chordata > Amphibia > Anura > Ranidae > Rana > Rana temporaria. The sequence continues at coordinate 49,956,371 of NC_053501.1, forward strand.
CTGGACATGTATTCCCCCACAGCTTCCCAGGTTATTACTCCCCAGTCCCCTTGCCTGCCCTTTGGCTCGGTAGAGGCCATTATGGCCCTTGCAGGCACTGACCGCTACTAAAGTTTTTGTAATTGTACTTGTTTTTCTTTCCCTGTTCAACATGTTTTTCTATGAGAATTCCTGCCAAGAAAAGATTGAGAGCAGGATATACATTTTCGTGACAGGAAAAATTCCTATCGGGAATCGCGGTCGTCTGTATGTAATTGCGACGCAGAAAAAAAAAAGTGATTAAAAAGTAAAGAATAAGAAAATTATACAAAAAGAAAAAAGTAAACGACAAGCTACAAATAAATAAAAAAAAAAAGTGATAAAAAAGTAAAAAAAATAAGAAACAAACAATATTTGAACTAACCGTGCCGCCCCTGCCATCCAGTTGTCATTCTCTGTTTATTTTGGGGGTGGCTGGGGGGGGGTGGTTTGGTTGGTGGGGAAGGGGTACATTGCGGAACCTGGCCTTGGGGCGGCAGGGAGAGCAAATCCGGCCCTGCCTGTAATCTATTTCTGCCTCCTTGTAATGTCCTCTGTGAGCTCCCAAACCTCTCTTTTTCCCTCTCCCAAAAACTCTCTGAGCCTCTGGTTTGGGAATTCATAATCAAATTTTTTTTAAGTTGTTTGTATAGCTTTTTACTGCAAAGGGGAGGCCAAATCCTCTTCACTGCTAACTTTAGGATCCAGTAGCGTAGTACTGTACATCTGAGGGGTTTAGTTGCAGAATGGAAACGTATAGGCTGCTTCTTGTCTCCTGTATGCTATCTAATATGACCATAGTGAAGGCTCTAAGTGGATAAACATCTGTAACCTCTAACGACAGGATTTTGTTTTTACCAGAAGACATGGGGGGTTATTTACGAAAGACAAATCCACTTTGCACTACAAGTGCAAACTACAGGTGCAAAGTACACTTGGAAGTGCAGTCACTGTAAATCTGAGGGCAATATCTGAAATGAGGGGAAGCTCTGCTAAATTCAACATCCAATCATGTGCAAGCTAAAATGCTGTTTTTTATTTTCCTTGCATCTTCCCCTCAAATCTACAGTGACTGCACTTCTAAGTGCACTTTGCACATGTGGTTTGCACTTGTAGTGTAAAGTGGATTTACCTTTAGTAAATAACCCCCATTGTTTCATGTATCATGTTGAACAAGGACAACTGTACACTTCTGGTCTCTTATCTGTGTTTCATTTTCCATATACATTGTATTTCATTTGGACACATTTGTTACAACCACAAAACTTTATGAAAGATCTTGTAAATTTTACAGAAAAACACAAATGTCCTATTATATAAATAAATGATAAAACAGAACATTTCACCATATATGTGTGTTATTATCGTGATTTATTTTCATATAAAATAATATTCACATACATCTAGACACAAACATGAAAGTTTTATTTTATGTATATCTGACTTCTGTAGCACACTAGGGCCCAGATTCTCAAAGGGCTTACAACGGCGCAACGCAATGTACGCCGTCGTAAGTCCTAATCTGGGCCGTCGTATCTATGCGACTGATTCTTAGAATCAGTTACGCATAGATAACCATTAGATCCGACAGGCGTAAGGCTCTTACGCTGTCGGATCTTAAATGCAATTTTTTTTTTCGCCGCTAGGTGTCGCCTCTGTCGTTTTCCCCGTCGAGTATGCAAATTAGCAAAATACGCGAATTCCCAAACGTACGCGCGGTCGACGCAGTCAAGTTACGACGTTTACCTTAGATTTGCGACGCGTAAAGTTGCCCCTGCTATATGAGGGGCAACCAATGTTAAGTATGGCCGTCATTCCTGTGTCGAAATTTTAAAATTTACGTTGTTTGCGTAAGTCGTCCGTGAATGGGGCTGGGCGCCATTTACGTTCACGTCGAAACCAATGACGTCCTTGCGACGTCATTTGGAGCAATGCACCCTGGGAAATTTTTCGGACGGCGCATGCGCAGTACGTTCGGCGTGGGAACGCACCTAATTTAAATGCTCCACGCCCCCTACCCGGCTCATTTGAATTAGTCGGGCTTGCGCCGGGGGATTTACGCTACGCTGCCTCAACTTTACAGGCAAGTTCTTTGTGAATAAAGCACTTGCCTGTAAAACTTGCGGCGGCGTAACGTAAATGACATACATTACGCCGCCGCAGTTTTATGCCCATCTACGAGAATCTGGGCCTAGGAGTTGTAATACCTTAGCTTGTCCCCTTATTAAGAGTGATTGTAAAGTCTTTTTTTTTTCACATTTGTTACAACCACAAAACGTTATAAATAGCATAGGTATACAGAGTGAGTGAGTAACTTGTATAGCGCTACAAATGCGAACTAAATCGCATCAAGGCGCTTTTTGCATCCAGTGTCAGCCTGATCCTTCAGAAGAAGTGGGTCTTTCGTTTTTTTCCTAAAAGCTCAATGGTTTTCTTCCATGCGGATGGTCGTGGGTAGAGTGTTCCAGAGCCAAGGTCATTGAACTGCAAATCTTCGATCTCCCGGGATTTGGGGATTTGGAGGAGGTTTTGGTTGGTTGACCGGAGGACGCGATTGGTGACATAGGGTTTTATTTTCTCGCTTAAAGTGGAAGTAAACCTACCCATTTACCGGTTTCAAAAAACTGTTTCATTTCCGGCACGTTTCCCGGAAATTTAACACACCCTTTGGTTTTGCTCTCAACCAAACTGTCAATTCATCCAATGGCTGGTGTCATAATGATCATGTGCAGCATCATTGCAGTTGTAGATTAAACAGAGGCAAAGATGGCAGCTTCCTTGGTTAAAAAATATAGGGGGTTTACTTAAGCTTTAAGTATTGAGGAGCGTTTCTTTGTTAGCATTTGTGAGTGAGGCAGAGGGTCTTGAATGTGACCTGATACTTTACGGCTAGCCAATGGAGGGTCCTCAGAACCGACTGACAAGTATTACAAACCGATACATGTGACATAACTTGAGGTTGAATTCCAAAATACAATGGAGCGAAAGGCAATTACAGTAAGTCAAATATTACAATAGGTAAACAGGACCACTGTAGTGTTCTAGCATTTCTCCCCCCCCCCCCAACAAAAAAAAAAGTATAATGATCAGTAGAACCAAAAAACGAAAAATAGAAGAGCTAGAGGCAGCCAAGCCTCAAAACTGTGAAGAGAGGCACTGAGTTATAACCCGCTCTCGGCTGCTAAGCCGGGAGGATGTCAGTCAGTTGATGTGTATAGAGAGATATGGTATGAGAAGGACCTCTTTGGTTAAGAAGAGTGAGAATGCTGTATAAGAGTAAGGGCCCTTTCACACGGAGCGGATCAGTAATGATCCGCTCCGTGTGTCCGCAAAGCTCAGCGGGGATCCTCCGTAAAATCCCCGCTGAGCTGGCAGCTGACAGGGTGGTCCCCGCACACTGTGCAGAGACCGCCCTGTCTTTCCTCCGCTCTCCCCTATGGGGGGATCGGACGAACACGGACCGTATATCCGTGTTCATCCGATCCAGCAGACGGAAGAAAAATAGGATTTCTTCCGTCTGCAAATGCAGATCTTTGCAGGGGTGGACAAATTACGGGTGTCAGCGGATGTTCATCCGCTGACACCCGTAATCACATAGGGACCCATGTATGTCCCGTTTTCATCTGCAAACGGATGGATGAAAATGCGGACATACGGTCTGTATGTGTGAAAGGGCCCTAAGGAAAGTAAGAAAGAGAAGAAAAAAAGAAAGAAGGGGAGAGAGAGAGAGAGTGGTCTCAGAGGGCAATGTGCCTAATCTAAAAGTATAACAGTATCAGTAGCGTTTGGTCAAGGCGTGAAGGATGAGCGTAGGCTTTACAGGGTTGCCAAACTCGCAGAAACTGGTCATGGGTATCAGAGAGTATAGCTGTTATTTTCTCATTGACCATAGTGTTGTTCATGCGATGTTTCACCGCTTCAAAACTTAGTGCTGGAGTTTTTCCAGGCTTTCGCTATAGTTAGTTTGGTTGCAACAAAGAGGTGCGTTGCCAGCTTGCGTTCTACTCGCAATAAGGATTCTATAGGTTGGAAGAGAAGGGCTTTGCAGGGGTTTCTCTTTACATCTGAATAAGGTGATGTTCATAAAAGCACATAAAACACGGATCCACAATCAGGTGGCCATAGGGCAGTACCACCAGATATGGGACATCCGTGATAGCAGGTTGATGGGTATTGGGGAATTATTTGTGCCAGGTGTGTATAGTACCATCGGTATATGACCTTTTAAGCATTTTCTAGAATGACTATGTCTGGAATTCTTTGAAGCACACTGGAGCATAATCTGCCAATCCGCCGTGTCATCTCCACAGCTAGTTCATGTCCCCAATGTTGTTGGTAACTGTAACACATTTTCATTATTGAATTTCAAGTATTTGAAATGGGGTCATCTTTTATGTAACACACTGTATAATATCTGGGACAGAGTTATCTTTTCTGTACTTCTGGTGAGTTCTGTACATTTTCTCAAGCTCAATATCGTGGGCAATACATAGCCGTGTTGTTATTCCATGTACACTAACATGCCTACAATCACAGCACACAGCTCTTCCTGCCCCTCCTTTACCAAGATGGCGCCCCAGTAGCCCCGCCCCTACCACTGCGCACGCGCTCTCCGCCCTCTTTCGCGCGTTGCATGCTGGCCCTCGCGAGCAGCGCTGCGGCGTGAGTGCGGCCTAGTTTGTGGATCGGAGACCCGCCTCACAGGAGAACATACCGACCGAATCTGAGAACACGCCGAACTTTCCCGCCGGTGAACTGTGGAGCCTCAGGGAGAGAAGAAGCGCACAGTCCTCTGTTCAGTCAGGTGACCCCATCCATACCGGGGTAGGTGAGTGAGTCTGGCGGCCGCAGTGTGCCCGTATACGGGGGGCCGGGGAGCTCCGGGGGGACGGGGTGGCATGTGTGGTGCGGAGAGGGGCGGCTGTCTCACGTTGTCCGCCTAGCAGTGTGCGGGGAATCTTTATTGTCTGCAAGGGGAAAGGCCTCTCCACCTGGCCGGACCGAGGGCATGGCGGGAAGACCTCCCAAACCATCCACCTACAGCCCGGCTATGTGTGTGAGGGGCAGGCCGCCCATTCATCCTCCAGTGTGGGAGATCGGGGACACAGCCTGGGTACATGTCTGGGTACCCCCATTATAGTGCCCTCTACCCCCCCCACATGTATGGGTACCCCCATTATAGTGCCCTCTACCCCCCAACACATGTCTTGGTACCCCCATTATAGTGCCCTCTACCCCCCCACATGTCTTGGTACCCCCATTATAGTGCCCTCTACCCCCCCACACACATGTCTGGGTACCCCCATTATAGTGCCCTCTACCCCCCCCCACATGTATGGGTACCCCCATTATAGTGCCCTCTACCCCCCAACACATGTCTTGGTACCCCCATTATAGTGCCCTCTACCCCCCCACATGTCTTGGTACCCCCATTATAGTGCCCTCTACCCCCCCACACACATGTCTGGGTACCCCCATTATAGTGCCCTCCGCCCCCCAGCACGTGTCTGGGTACCCCCATTATAGTGCCCTCCGCCCCCCCAGCACGTGTCTGGGTACCCCCATTATAGTGCCATCCGCCCCCCCAGCACGTGTCTGGGTACCCCATTATAGTGCCCTCCACCCCCCTAGCACGTGTCTGGGTACCCCCATTATAGTGCCCTCCACCCCCCTAGCACGTGTCTGGGTACCCCCATTATAGAGCCCTCCGCCCCCCTAGCACGTGTCTGGGTACCCCATTATAGTGCCCTCCGCCCCCCAGCACGTGTCTGGGTACCCCCATTATAGTGCCCTCCACCCCCCCAGCACGTGTCTGGGTACCCCCATTATAGTGCCCTCCGCCCCCCAGCACGTGTCTGGGTACCCCATTATAGTGCCCTCCGCCCCCCAGCACGTGTCTGGGTACCCCCATTATAGTGCCCTCCGCCCCCCCAGCACGTGTCTGGGTACCCCCATTATAGTGCCCTCCGCCCCCCCCAGCACGTGTCTGGGTACCCCCATTATAGTGCCCTCCGCCCCCCCCAGCACGTGTCTGGGTACCCCCATTATAGTGCCCTCCGCCCCCCCAGCATGTCTGGTTACCCCCCATTATAGTGCCCCCTGCCCCCCCAACGTATCTGGGTACCTTCATTATAGTGCCTCTGTCCCCCAACACATGCCTGGGTACCCCCATTATCGTGCCCTCTAGCGCCCCCCCAACACATGTTTGGGTACACCCATCACAGGGCTCTCTTCCTACCCCCCAAAACATGCCCAGGTACCCCCATTACAGTGCCCTCTACCTACCTTCCCAATACATGCCCGTGTACCTACCTATCACCCAAGATTTTTTTATAGTATTTCAGCACTCCTGGTCTTTAGATGTGGTGGCTGCATTTGTATTTTTTTTTTCACATTTTACTGCCTTTATTTCCAACTGATTTGCCATCAACCAGTTTCCTGTACTATGGGAACTACAGTACAGAGCCGCGTTGTCAACTATGGATTGGGGGACTTGTCAGCAGAAGGCAGAGAAATGGTAGGGGTCCTGCACTGTATGCCGGCCCTTTAGAGCGCATGCGCCAGTAACGTCATCCACTGCATGCACTCTGAATATCTTCTAAACGGCGCACGTTTAGGAGATATTCATAGTACCTACAGGTAAGCCTTACTATAGGATTGCCTTTAGGTGCCAGTGGTAGAACTGAGTTTACTACCACTTTTAGTATGTAAATGACGATAGATTGATGTTGCATGTTAAACCTAGTACACGCAAGATCATCCGTTTTTTGTATGCTAATCTCATATCAAAAACAAATAGGTTACTAAAGTATAAAAGTAATGTAATGTAGTGTATTTGTATTTTCAAACGGAAACTGTATTCATTAAACTAAAATCATAAGACTTGGTATCGTAAGAGGAAAATGTTTGTCCCTTTAGAAAATTTCAGACATAAACTGTATACCAACGATCAGATTATCGTACGATCGTTTCGAAAGCGGTATTTTTTTGTACGATATTCTGATCATGTGTATAGGGCTTTGCCCATAGCAGCCCATTAAAAAAATCTCCTTTTATTGTCACACTGGCAAAAAAAAACGTAGTATTGGTTGCTATAGACAACTAACTTTTCAAGGATTTTATTGGGTTTTGAACATGCTATGTCATAGATGGCTGTGGACCCTGCCTTGAGGGTCAGGTTGCAGAGGTTTATCAAATAAGTGGGGAAAAAAAAGAGAACGTTTCCACCTATAAAGGCTTCACTAAGAACAGGCCGATGGGTAGCCCGGGACAGATTTTGCTATTCGATGTGGCACTAGGTACCATCTTAATAATGCTTTATATAGAATGTTTCCTGGGCAGAGATGGCGCTATATCTTGTGATTTGCTTGCCATATGTCTGACCAGTTAACGGCGTAAGGTTCAAGTCTAAGTCAGTTGCCCAGTTGGAGGTGTAAGCTGGGAGAGGGGGGTCTTTGGCGTGGTTAATAAAGCAAACAAGAGTTTGGTTATTACTCCTTGGTCAGATGTACAGACGTCGGTATGTAGTCATAATGTTGAGGCAGTTTGCTGGTGGTGTAAAAAATGTTTTATCTGAAGGCATCTAAAAACCTTGGAGCCAGAGTTTTTTTTTATTTTTTTTAAAGTGACATATATGCTTCTGTTTCTGCTCTCCTTAAAAATGCTAGTTAACTAGCTGTCCCTTGTTGTAATCATTGAAAGGGAACAAGTAGGCTGTGGGGTCGGTGCGCAGGGGGTAAGATTTTTCGGGGCAATAGCTGGTGTTAGCGCTTCAATCATCATGGCACCATGGTTGGTATGGTGTCAAAATGATTGAAGTGCATTATTTTTTACAGTATATTTCAATGTAATCAGTGAGAGCCCCAAGTGTGTCACGCCACGCTGCCTGCCACCAGGCGGGGGAATGCCACGCTGCCTGCCACCAGGCGGGGGAATGCCACTTTCCACGCTGCCTTCCAGTGCCACCAGATGTGGATTGGATTGTCGCTGCATTGGTGGCACTGGTTAATTTGGCACAGAGGAAGTCCTCTGTGCAGTGGTCGTTCTTGAGTGAGGGCAGGTTATGCGGGGTGGGCGGTGAGAGATGTTTTCTCTCTGCTCCCGCTACACCTCCAACATTCCGCACGCTGTGAGGGCGGAAGAACGGTGATGCTAGGCGAGCAGATAGAGATGTCATGTTTATAAAGCGCAAAAAATAAAGACTGCAGAGGTGATCAAATATCACCAAAAGAAAGCCCCATTTGTGGGAAAAGGGACCTCAATTTTATTTGGGTGCAGCATCGCACAACCGTGCACTTGTTAGTAGGGTTGTCCCGAGATGCCGATACCAAGCATTTGTGCGAGTACTTGTATTCGCACAAATGCTCCCGATGCCTGACCCGATACTTGGTCGGTGGGCGGTGAGGGCGGGCGGCGTCAGTAGGCGGATCGGGCGGAGTGGGTGGGCAGTCTCAGTGGGCGGAGTGGTCGCCATCAGCTTGGACATCCCAACACCCATCTTGGCACACCCTGCCCTTGGCCACAGTAAACCAGCAGCTCATATAGTTTGGGCTGGGTGTAACAAGATGTCTGCTGATACCGAGTGCAGGGTGTACCAAGATGGGCGCTGCAGCATAGCATTTCAAAATACTTTCCTCATGTCATTTATTGCTGCATTTCAGTGCCTGCCCATAAATGCCAGCCACCTGTCAGTGCCATCAGTGCCAGCCACCTATCAGTGCCCATCAGTCCGTTCCATCTATCAGTGCCCATCAGTCAAACTGTCACATGGCATTAAAAAAAGTATTAGTAATTGGTTTCGGGGAGTACATGGGAAAAAAAGTATCGGTACTTGTACTCGGTCCTAAAAAAGTGGTATCGGGACAACCCTACTTGTTAAAGCGACACAGTGCAAAAAATTGCTCGGTCAGGAAATGGGTAAAACCTTCAGGGGCTGAAGTGGTCAACGTCTGAATTAGGCTTGAGATACCTGGCTATTGGCCATTTCTGCTTATGATGTTTTTAAGCGTTTGAGTCTTTATGAATGCAAGTGAAATTCTGGTGTTCATAAATGGTAACAATGACATGTTTTTGTAAATCATGTCACTTTTCCATTTTTAGGTTTTTCATTGAAAATAATTTATGTAATTCACACAGTAATTTGAAGTTGAAGGTAATCCCTTAGTACCTCATCTTTAGCCAAGGCTCCAGATGCCCGTGGTAAGGAACCTGGCAGATTTAGATGTGTGACCATTGGATGGTCTTTGGAGCAGGATCTTTGAAGTGATGGTTGGCAGCACACAAATACAATGCAGACTTTAGCCTTTTGTACCCAGGGCATCTAGCATCTGTGTTTCCCATCCCTGAGTTTGTGTGCTCGTGAGGCACAGGTTTAACACTTGCTGGTAGTTATGTTCATGGTGCTATGTGTTGAAGGACGAATGTAGGGCCCTAGATGAGTTCCTCTCACTGCAGCTTCTGCCCTGTCAAGTCGCAGTCTGCCACATGCTTTGACGTGCTGCAGGTAGCAGAGCTGGATGCTGCCCATATGCTCCCCTCTGGCATGCTAAAACACTGGGATATGATACTCAGGTGCTAGGTGTCCACTGAACCTCAGTCTATGGGTGCAGTCACACCTACGAATACACTCTGCAAGCGATTTACATATGAGAACTCCAGCTGAGTAGACAGCCCCATTGAAAGGAAACAATCTCTGTGTCTAGGAGATAACGGACTCAGTCCGAGGGGATAAAAAGACCATCTTGTGCTTATGCTGTTATAGACACCAACTGAGTCTTAGTTGGAAGGGTGATAACAAAACCAAAGAGACGTGCACAGAGTACCAGGATGTGTGGTAATATGAGGCCACAGTATATGGACATTCTAATGTGGGCTACATATCAGTGCTCCCAGACAACAGCATTGAGCCTCCAGCCTATTGAATGTCCTTGTATGCCTATGCAGAATCATAATGTGCTGTACCTGTAAATCAAAGTATGGACAGTCCCAGCGGTTGGGTCCCAATTAAAGTTTTACAAGTCTTCTAAGTAAATGAATATGTCCACTTTATTGGAAATGAATAAAATCCTCTCACATGGGAAAAGGGTAGAAAAGACTCTCCTGCATGCCCGCCAAGCAGTGCTGTGATGTTGAACATTGCACTCCCAAAATCTTGTGGCCAATCAAATGGTGAATGTTGCTCTACTGACAGCCCAAGTGTGGGGTAATGGAAATGTTCAATCTACTGCTGAAGCGCTCTTCCGTAAAACCCGAGAGTGATGTCACTGCCAATACTCCAAGCCACTTCCGAGTGGAAGAGGAACGTCTGATTCTCCAGGGCAATGTGTTTTGAAGAGATGGCTTTTGTGAAGCCCTGGGTTGAAGGCTAATGGAAGATTTAAATAGCTCAGGACACTGAAAAAGATGGGAAGGGGCAGAATAAAACATTTGTGTGAAGCCACCCACAACACCACAGCATTATTTGTGTTCAAATCGATAATCTGGAAGACTTGACTTGTTATCATTGAGATACAAGTGCCCAAAATGCAATTATATTATGGAGCTTCAGCCCTCAAACTGTGGGATGTTGGGAATATACAATATGTGTACAGAAATGTGCTTTGAAAATGTGACAGGTGAGTGGGCCCTGATTAACTTACGGAAGCCGGAAACCTCCTGTTGCTTTCATTGGGGCTGCCTACTCGCTGCTAATCACAGGAACCACCACTGGCAGGAATCGCTGTAATCGCTGGCAGGATGCATTTGCAGGTGTCAATGCACCCTAATATTTCACTTTGATAAATGAGCTGGCAATTTCCGCTTCTGGTGAAATTAACCATATACAAACAAGAATTTTTGTCTTACAATTTTTTGGTTTCTAGGGCTCAGTATAATACTAATATTTATTTATATTTATTATTTTTTTCCTTTTGAATAGGTTGCTATTGCAAATATGTCTTACCCACCGCATCTGAATCGACCCCCAATGGGGATTCCGACTCTTCCTCCGGGAATACCTCCTCCACAATTTCCAGGATTCCCTCCACCCCCTGGTAAGTACACTTCTTCTCGTTGTTCAAAATTCATATTGAGTATAGAAAACTGATTTTCCACCCATCCATGAAAAACATTGCCACACTCAAAGTAGAGTTACACAGGAGCTTCATTAAAGGGGTTGTAAAGGTACAACTTTTTTCCCCCTAAATAGCTTCCTTTACCTTAGTGCAGTCCTCCTTCACTTACCTCATCCTTCCATTTTGCTTTTAAATGTCCTTTTTTCTTTTGAGAAATCCTCACTTCCTGTTCTGTCTGTAACTACACACAGTAATGCAAGGCTTTCTACCTGTTGTGGAGTGTCGTGCTCGCCCCCTCCCTTGGACTGCGGGAGAGTCAGGACGCCACTAACACACAGCTCCTTTCTCTACCTGCAATGTAGAGAGCGTCCTGACTCTCCTGTAGTCCAAGGGAGGGGGCGAGCATGACACTCCACACCATGGAGAAAGCCTTGCATTACAGTGTGTAGTTGCAGACAGAAAAACAGGAAGTGAGGATTTCTCAGAAGAAATAAGGACGTTTAAAAGCAAAATCAAAGGATGAGGTAAGTGAAGGAGGACTGCACTAAGGTAAAGGAAGCTATTTAGGAAAAAAAAAATTGGACCTTTACAACCCCTTAAGTGTTTTTTTTTTTTTTTTTACCACTTAAAGTCCAAGTCCACCCTAAAACTAAAATCCCTCCATGTACAGACATCCACGGTCTACCACTAACATATCTAACCCTGTAAAGAAGAAATTGGTATGCATACCTTTTCTGAAGCCGATTCAACCCGCTCCAACGCTGAGCTATCATCCGTGGCTTCGCTGTGGAGACGGGTGCAGAGGAGGCAGCAGACAACGGAAGCCTCATAGTAAGTCTATGGGTGACATCACTCCCCATTCATTTCACAGCCGTTGTCGGTTGTGTCCTCTGCAGAGCTTCTGCCGCTGGAGACTGGACTAGCTTCAAAAAAGGTATGTGTGCTAATTTCTTCTTTACAGGGTTAGATAGGTTAGTGTTAGATCGTGGATGTCTGTAGATGCAGTGATTTTAGTGTTGGGGTGGACTTATCCTTTTAATGCTTTGCAGTCGCATAAATTGTGCTATTTTAGCACTTATCAGTAGTGATGCACTTAAATTTAAGCCGTGGAAAATTATCGACTGAAAATAGGGTTTTCAGTGTTGTGCCGAAAGGACTAAAAGCGCTGATAAAGGCAGCTGAAACTGACAGCAATTTTACTTATGGTTGTTTTTCGTAGTTCATGAGACTCAAAAAATGCATCAAAAACGCAACACAGTTGCATTTTTGATGTGTTCTTGCTGTGCTTTCAATGGGTGGGGGGTGCATTTTTTTTTTTTAGTGCAGTTTGCCAAATATGCACAAAAAAAAGCAGCATGCTGGATTTTTAACACTGCTTCAAAAGGTACCGATATTGACCAACAATAAATTTATATTCATTTTAATTCATGATATTAAAAAGTCAACTATAATAAAATTGGTTATAAAAATATATAATTATATTTTTAAAAAAACATCAATTAGGGGTTCGGCCAATTGCATCCTGAATTTTCGGTTTTGGTAGCAGAATTTTAATTTTGGCGCACCACTAATCAGATCAGTGGGAACCTTACAAAACGTGACATTTATCAGACAACTGGGACATACAGTTTCAGAAGAAGGATGGGGCACTATGCATTATGCCTCCTCATTAGGCTTTATCCTGCAGAAGAAGCGAGGACTCTGTATTAGCTTGGTGTTCTAAAAGCTTTACAATATTGGATTTTTTGGAACAGACGGTTTTCAAAATTTCTTTAACCTTTAAAGTCCTATTTTTTTCATTCTACTTTACCCTTAAAGTGCAATATATTTTTGTGCCTTTTTTTTTTACATTTTCATATACTTATTATTTTTTTTCTTATAGGAACTCCAATGATTCCTGTACCAATGAGTTTAATGGCTCCAGGACCAACTGTAAGTCTGTTTCTACTGTACCATAACGTTCAGTCCTAAATAAAGTTACTTCTGTTAACTGCATTTAAAATGCATTGCATCCAGCAAATATACCCTTGCATCTTCTTCTCTTTTGAGAGTTGTCACCAAAGGCCCAAAACCAATGTAAACCTTGTTCTGTTTATAGTCAGCTTGTCTGCATCGTACTGTAGACAATAATATAAGAAAAAGATGCACAGAAACAAATCCTTTGGTGGGTGAAACGGCTATCGTATCTGTATTTAACAAATGTTTTGGGTGTGTGTGAAAGCAATTAGGCGGATGCAGAGATGCCCAAATGCTTTTGTCTGACAGACCGCTTGTCAGATTTACACACTCCCACCTGCTATAGCGTTGGCAGTGAAAGGGGTTAAATGCATAGACAACTTTTTTTCTTTACTTTTTGGAAAGAGAACTGTCAGTTTTTATCTCAATCTGGCAATCTCCCTCATTTACTGTCTTGACAATTTTACCAAACACTGGGTGAAGAAATCTTGAACAGCATCAGACCAAAACAAAAATGCATTTTTTTTGTAGAGTAGTGAAAGGCTTAGCACTTGGATAGAAGTAAAACCCAACAAATGTTTAAACCTTTTTACACTTTGTACACCTAACCTTTAATATTGCAAACTGCTGACCGCTTTTTATACATCATACCAGTACTGGCAAAGTGTTCTGTAGTTTAAAGAGACATATAAAGTAACATCCAAGTCTGAGCAGAAATGGTATGCAATGAAAACAAAGATAAAATGGAGATGGTGGCGCTACCTGCACTTGATAGACCAAGGGGTCTAGAGGGATAAAAGCCTGCAGCAGGCTCAACCTAGGCCCAACCCCTGAGACCAGGGGTAATGCTACAGAAAAAGACTACCTCTAGGACAGCAAGGGGTCCTCATAGACAAGTGTAGGTATTTGCAAAGAAATATGACTGGTGTAATATAAACTACCCTAATGCCCAAGTCATACAAGCTGGCACAGGGTAAACAATTCGTCTTAAGCTGATGAACAATATGTGAATAATAAGTGCAAACCTAATCACAAGTTAATAATAAATAATAAGAAATAGGTGATGCGATCCACTAGATAAGTGAGTGAACCTGTGGTTAGACCCCAAAAGTGAAAAGGGGGAGGGGAATCCTATTGGTTCAGACAATTATATATGTATAGAAAAGTGTCCTTAAACCACATAAAATAAATAATGCTCCCTCAAAGATGGGAGATGTCTTGTGAAGCACAGTGATAAAGCAATGTGCAAAAAAGGCTAACTGTCCATTAAATAAACAAGGTGTGGCAATATTAAAAAGTGACTTAGTCCATAAACATAAAAAATAGTGTCCAACACTGCATGTAACCCCAAAAGGCTGAGTCAAATTGAAAGGATAACTAAGCATCCATAAGGCTCCCAGAGGTATCCACAAACTGGCAGTGTATGGGTTAAATATTCGAGAAGGTTCTTTCAACAGTTCATAAAGTGTCTGGTGCTCTGTGCTGACAGGGGTAAACGGGTGACTTCAGGTGCTCCCCCACATGTGTCCCCACTCACCAGATGCTGCAGCCCCTGCAGGGGAAAACTGCGTTTATCAAATGCGGCCCAGGACCTCCTTGCCACCACTCACTGGAATTCCAGTATACGGATCTCCAAGTCCAGAGGTGAAAGACAAAAATGTTGGGCACTTCGGTATTCACCAAAGAAGAATGAAATTTGCATTATCTGCAAAATTTCTTTTAGCTGTTTTGACAGCCTAAATTTTGTTGCACTTCTACTGATTGGACTTTACCAAAACTGAGAGAATGACACTCTTTGGCAGTGGTGACGGGAATGGGAACCCTGACACACTTCTCGCTGCTAAAAATTTTGAAACAGAGCGTGTGACTGACTGTCTAACATTCAGTTATGGAGGGCCGATTGTACACTGAAACAACCAAACCGGCTTTTATACACAATAATTCAGTTTTTCATCTAAGCATAGGTGTTGTCTACTTATAAGAAGATCGTCTCCTCTGCTGACCAGATGTAGGTCTGCTTTGAAAGTTTTAGGGCCCATGTAGGTGGGCTTGGTTGTGCTATGTTTTATGTGCATTAGAAGTGCACATGAAAAGTAGAACAGATCAAATCATTTATCACAATCCTTGGCTCCCAAACAAAATTTACGTCCCTTTTTTTTACCCACAAATATAGCTTTTTTTGGTGGTATTTGATCACCTTTGCGGTTTTTATTTGTGCCATGAACAAAAATAGAGCGTCAATTTGGAAAAAAAACAAATATTTTTTACTTTTTGCTATAATAAATATCCCCAAAAATATATAAAACTTTTTTTCCTCAGTTTAGGCCGATACGTATTCTTCATATGTTTTGGTAAAAAAAAAAATCGCAATTAGCGCTTGATAGGTTTGCACAAAAGTTATAGCGTCTACAAAATAGGGGATAGTTTTATGGCATTTTTTTTTTTTTTTTTACTAATAATGGCGGCGATCGACTTTTTTTTTTTTTATATCCTGACTGCGACATGGCGGACACATCGGCCACTTTTTACACATTTTTGGGACCATGGTCATTTTTACAGTGATCAGTGCTATAAAAATGCACTGATTACTGTGAAAATGACACTGGATGTGAAGGGGTTAACCACTAGGTGGTGCTGAAGGGGTTAAGTGTGCCTAGGGATGTGTTCTAACTGTAGGGGGATGGGCTGTGTGCGACAGGACAGTGATCACAGCTTCTGATTACAGGAAGCTGTGTACACTGTCCTGTCACTAGGACTGTTTACATCAGCATTCCCCACTTCTTCCTCACCGTGACACGATCGCGGGTATGCCCGCGGACATCGAGCTTGCGGAATGCCTGCGTGCACAATGCTGCTTCTTAAAGGGGACGTATATATACGTCCTTTTGCATGCCTGTGCCATTCTGCCGACGTATATCTGCGTGCGGCGGTCGGCATGTGGTTAAACTGCCTGATCAAGTTTTTTTTTTTCTTACATTCTTTGGCTTGCATTGCAAAATTAAAAAATGCATCTTCTGTTCCATTGTGGTTAAAATGTGTTTTTTTCCTATTGAAAGGTTTTACTACCTACAGTATCTATGGTTGGAAAACATCTCGGGCCTCGGAAGGATCTGATGGGTCTTAAGAACAAAGAAAATGATGAGAACAGCGGACCAACAACCACTGTTTTTGTTGGCAATATTTCTGAGAAAGCCTCTGATATGCTTATCAGACAACTTTTAGCAGTGAGTACAGTTTTAAACACATTCACCAGTAAGTTGTGTGTTCATTTTTTTTTTGGACCTGTTTTCAGGGCATTCAAATTGAAGAATAAATTATACTGGTTAGAAAATGAAACAAGCATGTAGCTGCTGTAAACAAGTACACTTTTCTTCCCATATATGTGGAAGGCCATTTTTTTCAATTAAACACTATAGCGCTGATGCTCATTTAGCACTATAATGTGTTAAATGTAAAACTAGAAATATATTGGCCGCTGCGAGTGAATTTAAATAGCTAGGAACATGTTCTATTAAGGCAGACTGTCACTGTATGAATTAAAGGAGATGCATTTTTTTCCCTAAATGGCTTTTTACCTTAGTGCAGTCCTCCTTCACTTACCTCATCCTTCCATTTTGCTTTTAAATGTCCTCATTTCTTCTGAGAAATCCTCACTTCCTGTTCTTCTGTCTGTAACTCACCACTGTAATGCAAGGCTTTCTTCCTGGTGTGGAGAAAGCCTCTTGAGGGGGGAGGGGGCGAGCAGGCAAGTCAGGACACTCTCTACTTTGCAGATAGAGAACGGAGCTGTGTGTTAGTGGGCGTCCTGACACTCCTGCTCACCCCCTCCCCTCTCAAGAGGCTTTCTCCACACCAGGAAGAAAGCCTCGCCTTACTGTGTGGAGTTACAGACAGAAGAACAGGAAGTGAGGATTTCTCAGAAGAAATAAGGACATTTAAAAGGAATCGAAGGGTGAGGTAAGTGAAGGAAGACTGCACTAAGGTAAAGGAAGCTATTTAGGAAACATTTTTTTTTCCTTTACAACCCCTTGAAGCACTGAATTTAGTAGTAGCCGCTTGTACGTGTTTTAACAACATTTTGGAATAAAGAGCAATGCATTATTTATTCACATGACCAGTGTCATTTTAGTTTTTTTTACAAGTTTTTTTCACATTTAATTTTGTTTTAGAAATGCGGCTTGGTTTTAAGCTGGAAACGTGTGCAAGGAGCATCTGGGAAGCTTCAAGGTAAGTGTGGTATGTATGAGCATCATTCCTCTTCTGTTACTGAATTCCATAGGTATGTATTTCATAAAATGAATGTATGCTGATGTGTTTTTATGCATACAGTAGTGTGTGTGTGTATGTGTGTAAGATAGATAGATATATATCTATCTATCAAAAGTGAGTACACCCCCCACATTTTTGTAGCAATTTTATTGTCTTTTCATGTGACAACACTGAAAAATTACACTTTGCTACAATGTAAAGTAGTGAGTGTACAGCTTGTATAAGGGTGTCAATTTGCTGTCTACTCAAAATAACTTGACGCACAGCCATTAATGCGTAAACCGCTGGCAACAAAAGTGAGTACACCCCTAAGTGAAAATGTCCAATTTGGGCACAATTAGCCATTTTCCCTCCCGGTGTCATGTGGCTTCCACTCAGAACAGGCCTCACCATGGTCGACCAAAGAAGTTGAGTGCATGTGCTCGGCGTCATATCCAGAGGTTGTCTTTGGGAAATAGAGGTATGAGTGCTGCCAGTTTTGCTGCAGAGGTTGAAGGAGTGGGGGGTCAGCCTATCAGTGCTCAGACCATATGCCGCACACTGCAACAAATTGGTCTGCATGGCTGTCGTCCCAGAAGGAAGCCTCTTCTAAAGACGATGCACAAGAAAGCCTGCACACAGTTTGCTGAAGACAAGCAGACTAAGGACATGGATTACTGGAACCATATCCTGTGGTCTGATGAGACCATGATAAATGTATTTGGTTCACATGGCGTCAAGCGTGTGTCACAGCAACCAGGTGAGGAGTACAAAGACAAGTGTCTTGCCTACAGTCAAGCATGGTGGTGGGGGGGTCATGATCTGGGGCTGCATGAGTGCTGCCGGCACTGGGGAGCTACAGTTCATTGAGGGAACCATGAATGCCAACATGTAATGTGACATACTGAAGCAGAGCATGATCTCCTCCCTTCGGAGACTGGGCTGCAGAGCAATATTCCAACATAATGACCACGAACACAAATCCAAGACCACTGCCTTTCTAAAGATGCTGAGGGTAAAGGTGATTAACTGGCCAAGCATGTCTCCAGACCTAAACCCTATTGGGCATCTGTGGGACATCCTCTGTGGGACAGTAGGTAGAGGAGCGCAAGGTCTCCAACATCCACCAGCTCTGTGATGTCATGGAGGAGTGGAAGAGAACTCCAGTGGCAACCTGTGAAGCTCTGGTAAACTTGATGCCCAAGGCAGTGCTGGAAAATAATGGTGGCCACACAAAATATTGACGCTTTGGACCCAATTTGGGCATTTTCACTTATTGTTGTACTCACTCTTTTTGCCAGCGGTTTAGACATTAATGGCTGTGTTGAGTTATTTTGAGGGGACAGCAAATGTACACTGTTATACAAGCTGGACACTAACTACTTTTATATTGCAACAAAGTGTTATTTCTTCAGTGTTGTCACATGAAAAGATATAATAAAATATTTACAAAAAAGTGAGGGGTGTACTCACTTTTGTGAGATACTGCACACACACTTGGACACAGGCACAATTTTAATACTTTTGGCTCTGTTGCCACCAGAATAAAATGAAAACGAAACAATCCAAATGAATTTGAAGTAGACTTTCAGCTTTAATTCATGGGGTTGAACATAAAGTACAGATTTTAGGAACTGCAACCTTTTTTATACACCCCCCCCCCCCATTTTCAGGGGCTCAAATATAATTGATCAAATTAATATCATATTGAAAATGAACATTTTATTTTGTTGAGAATTCTTTACTGGCAATGACTGCTTGAAGTCTGGAACCCATGGACATTACCAAAGACTGTTTCCTCCTTTCTGATGCTTTGCCAGGCTCTAACTGCAGCTAACTTCAGTTATTCTTTGTGGGACTTTCTGCCTTTAGTTATGCCCTCAATTGGGTTAGATCAGCTGATTGACCCGGCCATTGCATAAAAATTCACTTATTTTCCTTCAAAGGGTCCTCTGTTGCTTTGCATTGTCCATCTGTACTGCGAAGCGTTGTCCAATCAACCTTGCTGCTTTTGGCTGACAGTATATCTCTAAACACTGCCAAATTCATCTGGCTGCTTCTGTTACATCAATGACCCAGTGCCACTGGAAGCCATGCGTGCCCGTGCCATCACACTGCCTCCACCATGTTTTACAGATAACATTGTGTGTGTGATTTGGATCATGAGCTGTTCCAAGCCTTCTCTGCTTTTTTTTCCTTCCCATCGTTCTTGTACAAATTAATCTTAGTTTCATCCGTCCAAAGAATGTTCTTCAAGAACTGGCCTGGCTTTTTAGATGTTTTTTGGCAAAGTCTAATCTGGCTTTTCTTTTCTTCAGGCTTAAAGGTTTGCACCTTGTGTAGTATTCTCTTGATTGTAGACATTACCCGTGATACACCCACCTCCTGGAGAGTGTCCTTTAAATGTCTGGATGTTGTGAATGGGGTTTTCTTTACCATAGAGAGGATCCTGCGATCATCCACCGCTGTTAATCTTCCGTGAATGTCCAGTCTTTTTTTATGTTGCTGAGCTCACCAGTGCATTCTTCTTTCCTCCAATGTATAAAACTGTTAATTTGTCCACTCCTAATGTTGCTGCTTTCTCTGTTGGATTTGTTTCATTTTTGAAGCCTTACAATGGCCTGTTTCACTTGCATGGACAGCTCCTTTTTGAATGCATGATGCAGGTTTACAGCAATAGATTCCAAATGCAAATACCACACTTATGCCTCTTACACAGTTCGATTGTTGGAAGGGTATTGTCTGTTGACAGACTGTTGTCCTAAATTCTTACCCTTAGTACGCTCCTTTAGACGATTGTTGTCCAATTTTAGGCCAACAAATGTTGGCTGGCAGTAAATTTTTGGCGGACAACATGTCCACGCCTAATTTTCTTATGGTCCAGTACACAAATCCGTCACACATCCATCGAAAGTACAAACACGCATGCTTAGAATCAAAGCTTGCCAAACACGAAATTCCTCGTACGTTACTACGTTTGTGTACCGTTGGTATGCAAGACTAAATCCTGCCACACGCCCTTTTGAAAAAATCAGACGCTCAGTTGGCCAACAATCGTACCGTGTGTACGAGGCTTGAGAATCGACCCTTTACATGCTCAATTGAAGAAGAAATAACAAAGGAGTAGCCCACACCTGCCATAAAACCACTTTTGATTCAATTGTCCAATTACTTTTGGTCCCTTGAAAAGGGGGGATTGCTATTCTTAAGATCTGTAATTCTTAAACACTTCCTCTGATTTGGATGTACGTACCCTCAAATAAACCAGAGTGTGCACTTTCAGCCCATATCCATTATTTAACTATAGCTTGAATATGTTTTGGTAAATACCTGAAAAAAACTAAAATTGATCCTGTGTCCAAATATATATGGACCTTACTGTGTGTGTGTGTGTGTGTGTGTATTTTCCTCACAATTATAAAATCAATACCCCATAATGACAACATGAAAGAAGTTTGTTTGAAATCTTCTCAAATTTATTGAAAATTTTAAAATGCATGTACACAAGTATTCACAGCCTTTGCCATGGCACTCAAAATTTTGCTCCGGTGCATCCTGATTCCACTGATCAACCTTGAGATGTTTCTACAACTTGATTGGAGTCCACCTGTGGTAAGTTCAGTTGATTGGACACGATTTTTAAAGGCACACACACACACACACACACACACACACACACACACACCTGTCTGTCTAAGGTCCCACAGTTAATAGTGCATGTCAGAGCACAAACCGAGCCATGAAGTCCAAGGAATTGTCTAGATCTCTGAGACGTGATTGTATCGAGGTACAGATCTGGGGAAGGGTACAGAAAAAGTTCTGCAGAATTGGAGGTGCCAATTAGCACCGTGACCTCCATCTGTAAATGAAAGAAGTTTGGAAACACCGGTACTCTTCCTGGAGTGGGGTGCCTAGCCAAACTTTGCGATCGGTGAAGGGCCCTACTCGGGGAGCTGACCAAGAACCCAATAGTCACTCTGACAGAGCTCCAGTGTTTCTCTCTAGAGAGAGGAGAACCTTCCAGAACAACCAAAATCTCTGCAGCACTCTACCAATCGGGCCTGTATGTTAGTGGCCAGACGCAAGCCACTCCTCAGTAAAAGGCACATGAATGCCCACCCGGAGTTTGCCAAAATACACAATTCTCTGTTCTGATGAAACAAAGATTAAACTTAGGTCTGAATGGCAAGCGTCCTGTCTGGAGGAAACCAGACACTGCTCATCTCCTGGCAAATACCATCCCTACAGTGCAGCATGGTGGTGACAGCATCATGCTGTGGGGATGTTTTGCAGCGGCAGGAACTGTAGACTAGTTGGGATTGCAGGAAAGATGAATGTAGTAAAGTACAGAGACATCCTGGATGAAAACCTGCTCCAGAGCGCTCAGGACCTCATACTGGGGTGAAGGTTCATCTTCCAATAGGACAACGACCCTAAGCACACAACCAAGATAACAAAGGAGTGGCTACGGGACAAGTCTGAGTGGCCCAGACTTGAACATCTCTGGAGAGATCTGAAACTGTCACTCTCTGTCCAACCTGATGAAGCTTAAGTCCTGCAAAGAATGGCAGAAAATAGCCAAAATAGGCGTGACAACCGTGTAGCATCATACTCAGACTTGAGGCTATAATTGATGCCAAAGGTGCTTCAACAAAGTATTGAGCAAAGGCTGTGAATACGTTTTGTACATGGGATTTATTTTTTTATTTTTAATCATTTTGCAAACAATTCAAACAAACTTTTTTTCACGGTTTCATTCTGGGGTAAAATACTTTGATCCATTTTGGAATAAGGCTGTAACATTACAAAATGTGGAAAAGTGAAGCGCTGTGAATACTTTCTGGATGCACTGTATATACATTCACCGGCCACTTTATTAGGTACTCCTTGCTAGTACTGGGTTTGGCCCCCTTTTGCCTTCAGAACTGCTCTAATTCTTTGTGGCATATATTCAACAAGGTGGAAACATTCCTTAGATACTTTGGTCCATATTGACATGATGGACTAACGCAGTTGCTGCAGATTTGTTGGCTACATGATGCAAATCTGTTCCACCACATCCCAAAGTTGCTCTATTGGCTTGAAATCTGGTGACTGTGTAGGCCATTGGAGTACAGTGAGCTCATTGTCATGTTCAAGTGGTGATGATTTGAGCTTTGTGACATGGTGCATTATCCAGCAACATGTGCATCAAGGTTCGATGCGTTGGAAGTTCAGAGATGGTATTTTGCATTTCTTGGTTGTAATTGGTGGCTTTTTGAGTTACTGTTGCTTTTTTATCATCTGACATCAACAATGCATTTTTCTCCACACAACTGGATATTTTCTCTTTCAGACCATTCTGGTTGTGCGTTAAAATGCCAGTAGATCAGCAGTTTTTTTAAATAAACTGAGCCAGCCTGTCTAGCACCAACAACCATGCCACATTTAAAGTCACTTAAATCCCCTTTCTTACCCATTCTGATGCTCAGTTTGAACTTCAGCAAGTTATCTTCACCACATCTAAATGCCTCAATGCATTAAGTTGCTGCCATTTGATTGTCTGATTTAGCTATTTGTGTTAACCAAGCAATTGAACAGGGTGTACCTAATAAAGGGTTCCGGTGAGTGTATAAGTATGTGTGTATAGATGCAGTAGATAGTGTGTGTGTGTGTGTGTGTATATATGTGTAAATTGGTGAAAATGAGCTTAACAGTTTTTGCTTAAATCCCATTAATTACTATATTTAACCCTAAATCTCCTGTATACACCCAAATGTTCATGTTTATCCAGGGATTTGTCCCCTGAAAATGTACGGCGAGTAGAAGATTTGCATGTCCATTTTACTAGGGCAAACGCACACTAGATGCTAATATAGAAAAACATAAACTTGGTGTTTGACACTGTTGAAATTTATACATCATCCTTTAAGCTTATAGTTCATTTGACCACTTATCCTTAGGTGGTCATCATATGACATCCTTGACGGTGTTATCTAAATCCTTATATAAAGGAAGAATACTGCGCATGTGTAAAAACATAATGTCAATCGCCGCTATTAAATTGTCCAGCAGCACCACAAAAGTGAGATATAATCCCAATAAACATGTAGGAAAAAATGCGCTAAACAAAAATCTCATTGGGTTATTAAAATCCAACTGTAGAAAACGCACAATCCGTGATAAGTATTTAAATCCCCTTAAAAAATACACCTCGTGCCTGCACAGTCACCACAGGCAATATAGACTCTTACCAGAGAGCCTGGACCCTTTATTATGAAGTGTCAAACAGGCTTGATGTAGAAATCTTTGCAAGGGTGATCAGCTGGAGATGTGTCCTCAGATCAAATAGGGCAGAAGCAGCATATTCAAACCAAGCTCCATCCACCCCACGATCAGTAAAATTCTAAAAGGTTTGTTTAATATAAAGTATTGCACTTAAGACAGGGGTTGACAAATTTGCTCGGAATCTAGGAGCCAGCTAAAAAAGTTAGGAGCCAGAAAATCACCCCGTCCCGACGAGCTTGCGCACAGAAGCGAACACATACGTGAGCAGCGCCCGCATATGTAAACGGTGTTCAAACCACACATGTGAGGTATCACCGCGATTGGTAGAGCGAGAGCAATAATTCTAGCCCTAGACCTCCTCTGTAACTCAAAACATGCAACCTGTAGATTTTTTTAAACGTCGCCTATGAAGATTTGTCGGCATTCCACGAGCGGACGCAATTTTAAAGCGTGACATGTTGGGTATGAATTTACTCGGCGTAACATTATCTTTCATAATATAAAAAAAAAATGAGGATAACTTTACTGTTGTCTTATTTTTTAATTAAAAAAAGTGTAATTTTTTTCCCAAAAAAGTGCGCTTGTAAGACCGCTGCGCAAATACGGCATGACAGAAAGTATTGCAATGATCGCCATTTTATTCTCCAGGGTGTTAGGATAAAAAATATATATAATGTTTGGGGGTTCTAATTAGAGGGAAGAAGATGGCAGTGAAAATAGTGAAAAATTACATTAGAATTGCTGTTTAACTTGTAATACCAACAGCCACCACTAGATGGCGCCAGCTTACACATCTGGTGGTAATACCTTGTAATACCAACGGCTCACCAGCAGATGGCACCAGCTCACAAAAAAAAAAAAGTTTTTTTTGCCCCCCTTCCAAGCCAAGTCGCCAGGACCCTATTTCTAGTCGCCATGGCGACCTGGCGCCCGGGATTTGTCGAGCCCTGACTTAAGATATCCAAGCATTGTGCAAACAAATGCGATGGCAGGAAACGGCTCCCAACGCGACTGGTTTTATCACAAGGACTTCTTCTATTCTAGGGCATCAAAATCTTTACATCAAGCCTGGTTGACTCTTCATATAAAGGGTTGAGGCTCTCTTGTAAGAATCTACCTTGCCTGTGGTAACGGTGCACACACGAGGTGGAAGTGTTTTTGTCTTGTTTTTTTTTGGATTCAACTACTTGTCACGGATTTGTGTTTTCTACAGTTGGATTTTGATAAACCAATATAAGATTTTTGTTTAGCGCGTCATTTTTATCTAAATGATGCCTGCAGAATTTTATTTTCCCAGAAGGCAATTCCCTGCAATGTTAAAGCAATCATAGCGGCTGTTTAAGCCGCTTGATTGCTTTTACAGGCAGCAGGACTGGGCGTCCCTTCACCGCCCTCCAGTGCTTTTCCTGACTCACCCATGCGATTGGGAAGCTGGAGAATGAATACCCTGGCAGTGGCAGTTTACAATAGAGCTGGTCGTGGACCAGATAATCCCAACCATCTTTGACTCTTGAAGGCCCGAAGCGGCATCATGACATCGCTGCTGACCCGGCAGGTGTAAACGCTGCCTTTTTTTTTCTGGAAAGTCTGAGCGCCTTTCTATATTTGTTTTATGATCTCAGGCTTTCCAGCATAGAGAAGAGATCTGGGGCCTTAGTTTAGTCCCCAGAGCTCTCTGTAAAGAGGACCTGTCACGCCCTATTTCTATTACAAAGGGGTGTTTACATTCCTTTTACTAGGCATAAAAGTGATCCAAAAATTTAGGGGAAAGTGTAAAAATTACAAATAAAATGTATTTATTTTTTTTAAGCGCCCCCCCCCCCCACCAATCCCCCTTGTGCTAGCACACAAACGAATGCATGCATAGGTCACACCTGCATATGTAAACAGCGTTCAAACCACAAACGTTAGAGCGAGAGCAATAATTCTAGCACTAGACCTCCTCTAATTCTAAACATGCAACCTGCAAAATAATTTAAAGCGTAGCCTATGGATATTTTTTTAATGGAAGTTTGGTGCCATTCCACGAGCTTGCGCAATTTTTTTAAAGTGTGACATATTGGGTATCTATTTACTCGGCGTAAAAAAAAGCTAATTTGTAAAATTGTTGCGCAAATACTGTGTGACATAAAAAATGGCAATGACTTGACATTTTTTAGAGGGTTCTGACAATTCGTTTTTAAGCAGAATTTTTGTAAAAGAGCAATGCCAGAATTGGCTTGGGCTGGAAGTGGTTAAATATTACATTTGTGATTGATTTTTTTATATTTTTTTATAGCTTTTGGGTTTTGTGAGTATAAGGAACCTGAATCCACTCTTCGAGCATTACGTTTGCTTCATGACCTGCAGATTGGGGAGAAGAAGCTTCTTGTGAAGGTCGATGCCAAGACAAAAGCCCAGTTGGATGAGTGGAAAGCAAGCAGGCGTGCTTCCAACGGGGTGGGTAACAAATTGGCCCCTGTGCAAAATGGAGACCATAGAAATTCAGACTTTTTTTTTTTTTTTGTAAATAGTTAGGATGGGG
The DNA here is from genome assembly GCF_905171775.1 of Rana temporaria. Lineage (NCBI taxonomy): Eukaryota > Metazoa > Chordata > Amphibia > Anura > Ranidae > Rana > Rana temporaria. Next base: position 49,982,435 of record NC_053501.1, read on the forward strand.
TAGATTTTCTGTCTGCCATAACATTTTGTACCATAAGAGAATCTTCATAATTATAAAACTTAATTTAACTAAGGACATTCTGAAATTTACGTTCTGTTCTGCAGCACGGAGTGGCTCACAGCAGGGGTTCGGTGCGTCCCTGTGCACAGTTTCAGGTCTGATTCAGTCCGAATTTTTGGCTGAATTCAGACCTAAAACGAACAAGAAAATGCACATGACTCCGGAGCCGCCCTGGAGATGTGTGAACTGGCTCCATAGAGCTGATTACAATCTCCTGACATGCGAATTGGATGTGGCTAAACCGCATCAGATTTGCAATAGTGTGAACCCAGCCTTAAAAAATGTCTATTTTTCATATGTAGACTGCCCGGCCTGAATCAACAGCAGAGGAAGATGATGACCTTGATGAAGAAACAAAAAGACGAGATGGAGTCATTAAAGGTGCAATTGAACTCTTAATAAAAGAGTACTCCAGTGAGCTAAATGCCCCTTCTCTGGACGCTGACTCGCATGCCAAAAAGAAAAGAAAGGACAAGAAAGAAGAAATCTCGGTAAGTGGTTAACACTTTTATCATTGCATTGTAAGTAGAATCTACTGAAACAGGCTTAGAGTTGTAGTGAACTGTCTTTTGGAAAAAAACACTGACGGCCATGGTTTTTATAACGGACCCTAGAGGTCTTTTCTGTCATAAATGACCACCCCTGCCTGTCAACGGGTAATGCGAGCTGACCCACGCCATGCGCAGCTCAGACTGCATTTACAGTCCGCTGTGCGTGCCGCGGAGGAGTGACTTCTGTTCGTATGCATGGGAGTGGCGTCACTGCAGCCCGGCTATTCAAGCACCCAAAGGGTTGGAAACCAGAAGAAAGACCTTACAGCAGTATTGAACCCAAAAGCAAACTTTATTATATTGCATCTTACCAATTTTTCCTTTAGGCTTTTTTCTATTTTCATCTGGTGATCCAACCAGTAAGTCTGGATTTTCAACAAAAGCTCTCTTTGCATGTACAGGGATGAGAGAGCATTTAACACTGGCAGGGGTGCTTAACCACTTCCAGCCCAAGGACGTCGATACGACCACCTTGACTTTCATTGACGATATCTGAAAGAATCTGCTGTCGCCAGATGAAGAGCATAGAGATCTCTATAACCGTTGGAGGCCCGTGCGCGACGTTATGAAGTCACGCCCGGGTCGCAGATGTAAACAAAGCCGAGATCTCGGCTGGAAAGCATCAGATCTGTCTTTTGATCTGATGCTTTCCAGCCTGGAGAAATGCAGGGTCTTATAGACCCCGCATCTCTCCATAAATAGGACCTGCCATTACTATTACAAGGGATGTTTACATTCCTTGTTATAGGAATAAAAAAACAAAAAAATTAAAGAGAAAGTGTAAAAGTTAGAGTAAAATAAACAATTTTTATTTATTTTTTACGCACCCCCGTCCCTGTGTGCTTGCTTACATTTTGGTTTTGGGTTTAATACCTGAATATATAGTGGAGATTGTGATGTCTTCCGCCCACCTCTCCTCAGCCAGTCATAGAAAGTCATGTATTGATGAAATACAGTGCTTCCAGGTGATGGCTGAGCAGCATCCAACTTAATTTTTATTCTGGGAGCGAGAAAAAAAGACCCTACCCCTCTGTTGAAATATATTCCAATTAAAAAAAAAAAGTTCCTTAGTTTAGGCCGATGTATTCTTCACATTTTTAGTAAAAAAAATAGCAATAAGCGTATATTATTTTGAGCAAAAGTTATAGCATCTACAAAATAGGGGATAGATTTAAGGCATTTTTATTATTTTTTTTTTTACTAGTAATGGCGGCGATGTGCAATTTTTTTTGTGACCGTGACATTAGGGCACACATATCGGACACTTTTGACATTATTTTGGGACATTCACATTTATAAAGCGAACAGTGCTATAAAAAATGCACCGATTACTGTACAAATGTCACTGGCAGGGAAGAGGTCAACACTAGGGGGCGATCAAGGGGTTAAATGTGTCGCCTAGGGAGTGATTCTAACTGTTGGGGGAGGGGACTCGCAAGGGGAGGAGACCGATCGGTGTTCGTCTGTACTGGGAACACACTGACGGTTTCCTGTCACCTGACAAGACATGGATCTGTGCGTTTAAACACACAGATCCACAGTCCTGCTCTGTTACCGGGCAAACGCGGGTGCCTGGCTGACATCGCGGCCACCGGGCACGCCCATGGGCTCACAAATAGAATACTGTTAATAAAGATAAGTTTATTACTACACAGTGTGTATATATGGGCATATCTGTTCTTTCGTGGTTACTCTGCTGCTTTCAAACTGATCCGCAGGTGCAGAGCAGTGCACCTGCAGTTTACTTGTACTGAGCCATAGACTTATATAACTTGTAAGTTTGGTGATTTTTCTGAAAATTCACCACACCTTCAGAATATATTAGCAGTCTATAGCAAAGTGCAGCTAACTCACAGGAAAGCCACAGGTGTACTGCACCCGCTGTGGGGGCAAACCACAGCACATCAGGGTGAAAGCTGCCTTAGGCCCCTTTCACATGGTCAATCTGACCCTCCATTCACCTCTAAGGAGTAGCGGTTGTAAACGGACTTCTGTGCTCTATAGAGTAGTGGGCTGTGTCCGCTCAGCATATGCAGAGCGAACGCGGATCTGTCATCCGCCCACTCCACTCATTGTGGCCCACAAGTGCTTACCTAGTCGCTTAAGTGGCCCTCGCTCTTTAAAAGGTTTGGCACCCCTGGTTTCCATCCACTTTAAGGCAAATGTATGCCCCAGCTTTCGGCCTGTGTCCAACTGTAAAGAGGGTAAAGCAGTGGAGGAATCCCTGTTCATCTTCAAAACAAAGATCTAGAGGAAACAAGCAGATTCTCTCAGAAAACACTACAGCATTCACATATCTGAATTGCCATGAAGAAATCAAATCCAAATCTCTGAGAACTACCTAGCAGATCCTATTGTTTTGATGTGTCGAAAAAGCCTTGAATGATTGATGGCAACTTGCATCGAGGACTCTAAGAACTTTATGTATCTCCTGAGCCCTCAGATGGGCGCCCCACCAGGGGATCTTTGAGCTCCTAGTCTGATGCTGGGGCCTCCTTCAGAAAGCCTTGTTTAAAACGGCATAAAACAAAGAAATGTTTTTATGAGCCTGTAGGACAGGGGTCTCCAAACTTTCTAAACAAAGGGCCAGTTTATGGCCCTTCAGACTTTAGGGGGCCGGAGGACCATTGGGTGTAAAAAATGTCCAGTGGGAGTAAAAAATTCCATATCTTTGGTGACAGTGGGAGGACTAGTGCCCCATCATTGGTGTTAATGGAAAGAATTGATGGTGTCCGTTGGAGGAATAGTTGCCCCATTGGTGTCGGCAACAAGGATTATGCCCCATTTAAAATGGATGGAATAATGCCCCAAGGGCCGCATTAAGGAAAGAAAAGGGCCACACCCGGCCCCAGGGCCGCAGTTTGGAGACCCCTGCTGTAGGATATCTTACAGCTCTCCTGGGCAAAGTAGTACAGAAACGCAGCCTATAGAGTTCTAAAGTAATCCTAATAACCTTTTCTGTGTCCGCAGAGGACATGATTCTTGGCTCTACAGCACATGTTAAATGATCCTTTCTCTCAGGCTTGACCTGTCCTAAAGACAGAACTTACTACCACAAATTGGAGAACTACATTTGTTGGCCTAGATCAGGGATATGCAATTAGCGGATCTCCAGCTGTTGCAGAACTACAAGTCCCATGAGGCATAGCAAGACTCTGACAGCCACAAGCATGACACCCAGAGGCATGATGGGACTTGTAGTTTTGCAACAGCTGGAGGTCCGCTAATTGCATATGCCTGGCCTAGATCGTGCAAGAAAATTTCTCAGAAATGACAGCTAAAAAGTAATCCCCATCCTCTTGTAATACAGGAAGCCTGTCACCACAGTAGATTACAGGAAGATTTGGAATAAGTATTCTGCTTGGAATAAGCACTGCATATTCAACCCAGCAGATACTTCTCTTGCCCAAGACTTCTTTCAGAGGGAAGCAGGATAAGGGTAAGGGTCTTGCCATCAGTATGTACCCTTAAAGTGCAGGTAGCAGTACTATGAGTATATTGCAAAAAAAGGGGATTTGAGGCATATTGCAGAATGTGGCATCACATCCAAGGATAATTGAGCGAAAAAAGAAAATGGAGGCAACTTTGAAGGTTGTAGTTATAGTGGCAACCTTACAAGTCCATTTTTTTTTTTTTTTGACATTCTGATCATTAGATTCTTCAAAGCATTTCAGACTCAAGCCTCTTTGGAGTTTGATGGTACCCTCTTGAAAACTCCTTTGATACTAGACCGTATGTCCCAAAGCTCCCTTGAACGAAAGGAAGAGAGGCATTCCTGAAACTGAATTCTAGTGACCTGACCACTGTGTCAGTGTGAGAAGTCTGAACTCCAGGCTTTTTCAGTGAAAGTACTGTTTTATACCCTGCTTCAAGACGGTCATCCTTAAAACGGATCATACTTTCCTCCCCAGTTTGGTCGCTAAATTCCACAGAACCCAGGAGTTGGCCTTACTGTCGTTCTGAATAAAATGCCGCAAACCCAAAATTAGTAGCGTTTTGCCTTACTGGATGTTCGCAGGTGTATTTTTCAAATCAAAAATTTATAAATGGGGTGCTACAGCGCTACAAGTATTCAATAATTATAGTGGACAATCAATAAATAAATGATAAAGCTGCAATTATAAGCGGTGAACCAAACCAAAAAGACAAAATTATATGCAGAGAAAAGAGAGAGACCAACATAGTATAGTACTGCCAGGATAGATAATGGCATTCACAGTATAATGAATATCACTCACGAATCCCCAGTTTGTATAAGGCTGCAACGTTGTGTGCATGTGTTGCTCAGTTTGTCAGGCTCCTCATCCGGCACCTCCGTGCGTCCCGTCACTCAAGCTCCTCCCCCACACGTATCGTCACTAGTCAGGTGACTTATTCATGGGTCAATGTTTGACTGAAAATGAATGAAGCTATAAATAGCCAATCACACGCCCGCAGGAGCGGACCAATGGGGAGGCACCAATGACTACATCATTGCAAGCAACACCAACATAGCACGAACAAATGTCATACATTTTAACAATAGATACATCCATGTGATAATTTTAATCAATAAGAAACTGCTTAAAAACAACAATCCACCCAGAAGGATCAGCTTCATTCCTATTACTACCATGCGATCCACATAGCGCGGCACTCAGCCACTCTTGTTATTATGTATACATATGCCCCTAGGAGACGCATGTATGAACTAATATGGTGCAAACAAACAAAAAATCTAATTCTTAATGCTGCATATATTGCACCACTGATCCCCAATATATTAAAATCGGTACTCCTTATAAAATAAAGTATTTCATTAAAAATACATGGATTTACTTGTATCATAATACCTTTTAAAAATACATATATATATATATATATATTTTTTATGTATTTTTTATTTGTATATATATAAATATGTTCAAGTGTGTACCATACTGCTACAATAGGCACTGTTAGAATAATAACCACTAAAATGCATATAGAACCATCAATAATATCCATATAAAAATATATAAATATAAAAACACTATACCAACAAAATCAATCTCTAAATAATTAATAATCAGAAATAAAACAATTGAGATCAAAATCAATGTTAAGGCAATTTGGCCAGAGTGACCTCATCTCATGAATCCATCTGGATGCAGCCTTGCTGATCTCTCTCACCTTATGGCTTCCTCTCCAGTGGGGGCTATATTTCTGAATACCCCAAAATGTCATTCCCTTGGGGTTTTTTTTGATGGCATAGCTCAAAATGGAAATGCCTTTAAAATATTCTGGACATGCTCTCTTAGGCGTTTCCATAATGGATGTTTAGTACGCCCTATGTATTGTAAAGAGCATGGACACTCCAGAACATACACAACGCCCTCTGTTCTGCAAGTGATTAGATCTTCAATAGTGTACTCCTTCTTGGTGACATTAGATGAAAATTTTGTACATTTCTGACCATTGAAATTGGTATTTTTACATGCAAAACACCTCTTGCATGGAAAGAATCCCTTTCCCTGAAAGAAAGTAAGTGCATTGTTCCTTATTGGTGGATCAGGAACATTTTTAGCTACTAGATCCCTCAGTGTCGGTGCTTTTCGGTATACTACCCTGGGATTCATGGGTAGAATACCCTGTAACTGGCGATCAGCTTTTAGAATTGGCCAGTGCTTTTTGACTTTAGGTTTGACTTTATCTTGAATGAGAGAGGATCTCGGTGTCTCATATACTTTAAGGATTTGTTCCTCAATAAACTTCTCATTGTACCCTTTATTAACAAATTTTATACCCACTGATTTAGCTTGCTCCAGGTAAACTTGAGGGTCGGGACAATTTCTACGTATTCGTAACAACTGTCCTTTGGGGATGTTTATTAGCCAGGGTTCGAAGTGGCAGCTATCAACTGGAATGTAGCTATTACGTTCCACTGGCTTAAAATATGTTTTAGTTGATATTTGTTTATCTTCCAGAGTAATTTCTAAATCCAAGAACTGTACAGTATGATTGCTGATTGTATAGGTCAAAGAGATATTTTTTTGGTTAAGATTCAGATTCTCAAAAAATGTTAGAGACTGTTCATCACCATCCCAGATAACTATACAGTCATCTATGAATCTTTTATACAATATCAGCTGATTGGGCATATTGTTATAAATTGCCGACTCCTCCCACTCTGACATAAATACGTTTGCCACGATAGGTGCATATTTTGCTCCCATTCCTATGCCATTAAGTTGCCTGTAGTACTGGGATTGATGCCAAAAATAATTATGCTGTAAACCATAAGCTAGACATCTCAAAACAAACTTTTTTTTGTCTTGAGATGAGTTGAAATTATTCATCGCCCACTTAGTGGCACCAATCGCTTCCTCATGGTTGATATTGGTATACAGCGATGCTACATCAGCTGTTGCTGTCAGGAACTTGTTCTGTGGGGAGATTGCTTTTTTGTTGTTTTTAAGCAGTTTCTTATTGATTAAAATTATCACATGGATGTATCTATTGTTAAAATGTATATGACATTTGTTCGTGCTATGTTGGTGTTGCTTGCAATGATGTAGTCATTGGTGCCTCCCCATTGGTCCGTTCCCGCAGTTGTGTGATTGGCTATTTATAGCTTCATTCATCTTCAGTCACACATTGACCCATGAATAAGTCACCTGACTAGTGACGATACGCGTGGGGGAGGAGCTTGAGTGACGGGACGCACGGAGGTGCCGGATGAGGAGCTTGACAAACTGAGCAGCACATGCACACAATGTTGCAGTCTTATACAAACTGGGGATTCGTGAGTGATATTCATTATACTGTGAATGCTATTATCTATCCTGGCAGTACTATACTATGTTGGTCTCTCTCTTTTCTCTGCATATCTGGTGAGCATTGAATATCTGGTGGAAAGCACATTCTGACATGACTGCTTGATTTTTGTGATCACACTGCTGCAAATCATCAAGTCGTTTGAATCCACACACAGTGTATGTGTGGTTTGGCAGAGTGTCACTGAGCTGATCCATGATTGCAACATCAATGGAACTATACATCATCATATGAACTGTGGAACCTAATGGTTCATAATATATTGATCTCCTCCTTTTTAGCATTTTTTTGCGTGTTGCTATTTCGCATGATCAGTTGATATAACGCTATATATAATTTTTCAAATCAAGCCTATCGGAAATTTCAGGAAATCCTCTATTCATTCTGCTCAACAGTTGCAGCAAATAAAAGGGGCACCAAAAGCCTCTATAGTATGGAAATCACTGTGCCTTACAGGGGGCAGGGTCAGCCAGACCCTGCCCCCTGTGGATCACAGCACTCTAATGGAGCATTGTCGATGTCCTGGGCGTTTCTGTGGTTAAAAGTGCAGTTATCTTGCTACTACTGAGGTTGCTGCCTCCTGGGAGCTGTTTTTTTTTTAACGATCTAGTCTTCTATTTCCTGCAGGTGGGCGGAGCCATCTCTCTTCTGTCTACAGTCCTGGATGATAACTGGAAAAGGGGTTATCAGGTAATAACTTTTTTTTTTTTTTTTTACTTTAATACCGCAACTCTCCCTTTTAAGGTCCCTTTTAGACCTAGTGAATAAAAAATGGAAATTAAAAAAATCCCTAATTTTTGCAGCAAGAAGACATTAGTGCAATAGAAATGGAGGAAGATAAAAGAGACCTTATATCTCGTGAGATCAGTAAATTCAGAGATACACACAAGGTAATTTTCACTTTTGTTTTGTCATTTAAAAGAACGTGCTTTTTTCAGATTGAAGAACCACATAGTTGTAGCACAAGCATCATCCCTATATGTGAGAAGATGAATGCAGGCATTGAGGTTGAGCGGTATATGTATATACTTTCTTTTCTTATTGTTCAGCTTGAACAAAGTAATTCATGGTAGTTTATCAGCTGATATGCTATGCCGCAAGAAATTCAAACAGTCTCACACACTTGTGTTCCAAATTGAAACATACAGCATTTAAACATTTGATTAAATTAATCTCACTACCATACATTGTCATATCTGTAACACCATCACACTTCACTGATAAAAAAGCTGATTAAATTCAAAGCTTTTTACACACATTTTAGTGATTAAAAATAGATAAGTGGTTTCCACATGTGCCACAATTAAGATGCATGGAAGAATTGTAAATTCCCTTTAAAGCTAATCTATTCATTGACCCCCACCATTATGATAGAGATCATATGGTGACTAATGCAAGATGAAACTCACAGCTTGGAAAGTAACATGGAATATGATTGTAAGTATGAGCTCCTGTTTATATTCTATATATTTCGGATACCCCCTCTGAAAAGAATATGCAAAGTGGCAACTGGCTTTGCTAGTGTATAATATACGTAGCAGGCTCCCAGTGTCCTTAACCAATTCAGTGTAAGATTTTCAGTTTGAGTCCATTAATTGATTGCTAGGGCTTTTCATGTCCTTATTGGCTAAGAAAATCTTGTGACTTTTTGGTGACAGTAGTGTTTGAACCTGTGTTTGCCTGAAAGAAGCACTCCAAGTATGGTATCTTTCTATAGGCTCAGTGTTTAGTTTCACTCAAAGGTTTGAGTTATGTGAGTTTTGGTTTTCAAAAATTTAAATAATTCAAAGTGTATTTTGCTGAATTTGGGCTATAGGTTGTTCATTTTAAATGCTCTGTTGTGATTTTCCCAGAGTCAATTCCCAGAGCACAGTGAACCTTTGCATGTTTGTGTTAGGGATGTCTAAAATAACACTGTAGCCTCCTTATGGGCTGTCAGGGTATCAGTAATGTAGGGGGTGTCCATTTACAGCACTGATGAATCTGAAGACAATAAGGTAAGAGTTTTTTTTAAATAAGTCCTCTATCTCTCTGGTTTTACTTCCTGTCCCTTTGTTTTTTCCTCCCCCCCCCCCACATTCCTTTAACAAAGTGCAAGTAAATTTAATTGGGCCCTTGTAGCATATTCGGCAAATTATTTCCCTAAATTTGTTATCATAGATTGCCAACCTGCTTTTTGTCTGACTGGCAGAAGGTCTTATTAATTGCAGAAGCCCTTAATATTACCCTTTAGTTCCTAGATGGTAAAATTGCCTTCTAATACTTTTGGATCATTCCATGAAACCTGGAGCATGTAATGTAAGTATTGATTATACTGGTTCAGTTTCACTTTTCAATTGTCATACCTGAAAGAGGTAAGTTTTTTTTTTTTTTTTTTTAATATATAGCTTAAAATACCCCAAATGGCAATGATTAATGTAGACCTATAATATAGAATCAATTTGATCATCCATGGTGTGAAGCACTTTGTACTTTTAACTCTCCCTTTACCTTCCTTTCCTTTGCCATTTATGCCTGTCCTTGTAACATTTGCAAAACACAAACACACTATGCTAACCTCCCTTGCATTTGTGGCCCTATACATTTGCTTGCGAAAGCTTTCACCTTTCTGTCCCTTTCACCTGTACACAATTTCCTCCTGGACTCCGAATACAGCTGGGTATAAAGGTAAGATGTTTTAAAGATTTATTTTATTGCCTTTATCTTAAAAACAATGTGTTTTGCTATGCCTGTATTGCAGTAGTTTACTTTAAATTTTCATTTCAGTGATGTTTAAAAACATACCATTGGAGGGATTTAAGTATTTGTTAGGAAATGCCATGAAGTGTAAAATATTTGTGCCCTAGAATGGTCTTGTCTGTCTTTGAAAATGTACTTGCTCTTCCTCCCAGAATCATAGCTTGTAGGCAAAGTTAATCCCGTGTTGGAGAGCCATGTCCTAGCTCATCATCTGTAAGTTAATTCAAACAATTGCTAACAAGGATGAATATATGATCTTTGGATGTCTTGTTCCCAATGTGTTCAAGGTACTCTGGGCGTAGACACTTTTGTTTTTGTTTTTTCCACATTAAACTGATATTTTTGGCCATTGCTATGGAACGAATGGATTACCCCTGTAGATTCCATGTTGCAAGCGATTTCCAACCTTCCCGACTGTTTCTAAGTTTAGCAACACCTCTGTGAAGAGCTTTGCCAACATTTGTAAGTGCTGAAATTCTTAGTCTCGCTGTAGGTAAATGTTGCCATTACATTCAATCGATGTCCACCAATTTTTTGTTTTATTTTTTCTTGTACAGCTTGACCCAACACCCCACACTGTGTGCTTAGCTAGTGCACACATTTTTCTCTTTTTTTTTAAGATGCTCCAAAGCAGCATTTCATGTTTGTTTTTTCCCTCCCAACATGTAATCATTTTATGTAGCCATTTTTAATAAAATATGTAGTGGGTGTTAAACTGAAAGCAAATAACTAAAGAATCTCATCCATCAGTACAATTTTAATAGTTCTCATATGGCCAGCTCATATTGAGCCTCAGGTCATTCCTCTTGCCTTTCGGTTGTTCTTTGGGAGAATAAAGATAGAAATTACAGGTGCTTTCATTTAAGAGGTCAGGCTGGTCTACTTCTTTGTTGGGCTACTTCTTGTTGGGTAGCACTTCAACTGTTGCTTATGTAGTATATCCCTTGCTTCAGTGGCTGTATTACAGTTGAGCTTATTGGTTGAAGGAGTAGCTTTAACTTTCCATGGCACCCACCACACTTACCCATGGGAAACGATTTAATCCAGAGCAGTTAGTGTTATCGGAGAGTGACAGCTGCAGAGAGAGAAGCAGCTTCTTCAGCAGGTAAGCTCTATTCAAATAAAATCATTTTAATAGAACCCATTCCAATATTATATTGTTACTAAAATAGTTTTTTTTTGTTTCTTGAATAATAGACTGAAACAAGCAGGTGCTTGAATACCAGGCATTTTTCATTCACATAGTATCTCTTAACTTGCACATCACTTCAGTTTTTTCACTCAAATATGAAGTGCTGCTTTAATTTAAGCCCAAGTCCCCTTACAGAAATCATGGTTGGAGATTGCTGTTCCTTGTAGCTATTTACTTCTTGCACGGAATCTAGTCTTGTGCCTTTTTTCTTTTTGCTACACATTTTGATTGTCTTTTTCTTTTTTTTCTTTTTTGATCCCTTGCTTTCATTCTCAGTGAATTAATACTTTCTATCTCTTTTTATAGAAACTGGAGGAAGAAAAGGGCAAAAAGGAAAAGGAGAGGATAGAAATTGAGAAAGAGAGGCGCGAAAGAGAGCGAGAACGGGAACGAGAAAGGAGAGAACGGGAAAGGGAAAGAGATAAAGAACGTGAGCGAGAGCGTGAGAAGGAGAAAGAGCGAGAGCGTGAACGAGATCGTGATAGGAATAAAGACCGAGAAAGAGACAGAGATCGTGATAGAGAACGAGATCGCGAAAAGGAGAGAGAACGAGCAAGAGAGCACAGTAAAGACAGAAGCCGATCAAGGTATGGGCATTTAATATTGCAGTGTTCAGTGGTTCCCAAATGGAATAGTATCTGGGGGATGATTTCATGACATTCTCACAATCTACAGCACCTATTCATAAGCTTGGATAATGCGCGTGGCTATACGTTTTTTATGCTTGCTAAACATACAGATTGAATGTGGTGGGGAAATCAATGCTGGATTCTTGTTCAGTAATGTCTGTAGGAAAACACAGGGGTTTTATCTGTTTTTTGCTTGTGAGAACTCAACCCCCTCCCCTTTTTTTTTTTAAGAGAGAAAAGCAGAGACCGGGAGAGAGAGAGAGAAAGGGAGCGTGAAAGAGAGAGAGAACGAGATAGAGATAGAGACAAAGAGAAGAAGCGAGACAGAGAAGAAGATGAAGAGGAAGCCTATGAACGCCGAAAACTGGAAAGAAAGTTGCGTGAAAAGGAAGCTGAATATCAAGAGGTAATCGCATGCAAAAGTCTTGAGGGGATATAGGGGGGCAGGAACATTTTAGTTCCTCTCCCAGGGTGTTGGGCAGTGGTTTCTGAAGGCAAGAGTTGTAAATTCGAAACCCTCCCTTATGAACTGTGGTAGATATAATAAAGTGCAGGCATATTCGGTACTTGCACATAACTAAAGCATCTTAGGCAGGCATTTCCTGGTGGTTTTGAAGCTTGTCTGTCCTTTGCTTCCTTCTACATATTCCTGTTGCTCAGTGAGACCGCCCATTATAGTGATTGTGTTACTGGAAATTGTGAGGAGTCTGGGCTTAACACAAAGTTCCAGCATTACCCACAAGTATCAGAACGGTATTGGTTGTCATAACAGCAAGGGATTCAAATGTGACAAAATGAGTGCTGAACACCCAAAATTTAACCTTAACAGGTAAACTAAAAAGTATTACACTACTAAAGTAACTCTGCAGCAGAACTACCTTAACTTGTATTGGAAGCAGTCACACCAATCTCCAAGCACTGAAAACAAAATTTAGAATCTGTCGGTTGTGTAAAAACTGAAGGAACTTGATGGGAACCATTTGTATTACTTTTTGTATCATGGCACATCTGTAGAAAATGTGTAGAAGATATTAGTTTACAGTAGGTATAGAAAAGATTTACCCCCCATTAAAATAGAATTTTGTTGCTTTTCAGCCTGAAATGAAGACAGTTTTTGTTTTATTATGCAGCTTATTTACTCAGTGCAACTTATAAACATCCACGTGAAAGATGACACCAACCTGTCAGAAAAAAAAACACTGAGTTGGAAAAAGAATCGGCTCCTTGTGTCAGTATTTAGTTGAACCACCTTTTAATTACAGCCTTTTAGATTCCTTTCACACAGACATTTTAGCGCTAAAAATTGCGGCTGTAGTGAAAGAGTCCAAGAGAAAGTGCGGTTTGTGGCTAGGCAAAGCTCTGCGTGGGAAAAGCCCTTATGTCGTAGCTGTGTGGGATAGTCTGGTAAAGGAACAAATCCATGTCACAAAATTCTTTCATCAGTCACGGATGAAATGGTTTCAACCTTTAAATCATTTAAAGGTATAATAGAAAAGATGCAGGGCCCTGCGCAGTCCCCACGCAATCGGTAGAGGATACAGAGGAGGATAACGGATCCTTATTCGGCTTCAGAGAGTGAGTTAAGAGGGGGCTAAAAATAAAAATTGTCCCTTGATGTTGACAATCTGCCTAAAGCCATTTACAACACCTTAGAGATCAAGAACGGGTACAGCTGTCTAAGCATGACCAGTTGTTTGAGAGATCTCATGCTAAGAAATCAAGGATGTTCCCAGTGCATAGCTCTCTAGTGGATTTCAGTACATTGATGTGGCAGAATCTTTTTTAAGGGGGCCTGGAAATGTTCCCCTTTGAGGAAGATGCTTCCCAACCTTGGATTAAAGTACCGAAGCTAGACGCACACCTCTCTAAGATCTCTAAAAAAATCAAACTTGGCCTTCGATGATATGGGGGCTCTATGGGATCCAATGGACAAAAGGGGAGATGTCCTACTTTGCGGAGCTTGGGATTCTACCTCTGTCAGCCTAAAACCAGCCTTGGCAACTTGCGTTGCCAGTAATCTGGAGTGTTGGCTTTTCCAGCTTCAGTCACACCTGTCGGCTGGGACCACAAGGCTACGGATTTTAAAATGAAGCCCTCTGCTTTTTAAGGCAGCAGGTAACTTGGCGGATGGCAAAAAGTTATACTGCGCTATTTAAGTAAAAATGTCAAGCAGCAACTAAAAATGTTGTACAACACCGAAGAACAATTATAAAAAAGAAAAAGCTGTGCATAAAAATAGAAAAATAAAGAGTGAAAAAACAATCCTCAGTGTTGGCAATAATAGTCACTATGGATGATTATAGATGGAAAATGTTCATATAAATGTAAACATCCACGGTGCAAAAATTAATCCACAGCATTTGGATAGAAAAAAAAAAGGGGCCTCCACCTGGGTGCACACTGCTGCTTACCAAATTGGTGTGATCTCCTAATTACAGGAGATCAGTGCACGCATATGGCTAATAACCCAGCCTAAGGTCTGTCTTATGCAGTAAGCGCCTCAGCTTCCATTGGTGTATGTCTCATACAGCATGTCGGATTCAAGGTATCGCCACATAAGGACAAAAAAAGCTGACCTAGCCTAAAACCCTTTTAGTGTTTATTTTGATAACTTGAGGAATGGACACTTTGTTAAGAAGTTTTAAAATCGGCATGTAGAATACAGCACAATCGAGCCGGCCGGCTCTTCGATTTAGCAGCCCGTATCTTTCGGGTCCAGCACACAAAGCCGCAATGTCAGAATGTTGTTCCTCCCAATGTTTTGTCACTAGAGGGACGTGGTCACGGGATACCGGCGGGTTTCTGATTCACCGCTTAAGTACAGACAATGGGTGACGCAGCCTCCATGTGAGTCCCGAGGAGCCGCTAAAAGCGCCGTCTTAACTGATGGAAAATATAATTAAAATCCATATATAAGGATACCTATAAGGGCAAAATTCACATATAGAGCAAAAATACAGATAACGACAGGCTGTAGCCATAAAACCCGTAAAAAATGGCATCCTGCCAAAAACAAACATGACAGATGGTATTAAAACCAACTGGTTTTTCACTGGAGTCATCAGACTCAAGTGAAACATTATTACAAGGCGATTATAGAGTTGCCCAAAAGAATAATATACATAACTGATTCACACTGGGTCACATAATAAACCCCAATGAAAATTGGCTCAAAATTAACAGTAATAGCAAAAAATGCACACAAATGTAAAATGATCAAATTGCACATACAAAAAAAAAAAAAACTTTAAATTCGAGGCGGCATATGTGGGCGCATAAATGCACACAAACATGCCAGTTAAAAAAATAATAAAGGAGTTGATACCCAGCCATTCAAGACTCTCATCAAGTTTACAAAGTATTAGCATATAGAATAAACCAACATAGACTAAACTAAGAGTGGTCTGAAAAGGGGGTTTCACTTAAAGTGAGAATAATAAAATGAGTAAAAGATTTGAAACTAAAGTATATAATGAAAAGGATTGTCACTCAGTTATCAATAAAACAATTTATGTCGACATTCATGTTTAAAACGAAAAGTGTATATCATTTGCGCTTATGCACCCATGCCATCTCTAGTTTAGAGATGCCCCTAACAAGACAGCTACCCCTCCATGGGGGTTATACTTTTCAATGCCTAAAAAAAACTGTTAGTTGGGTCCCTATTATGCACTGCAAGGTAGTGTTTTGACACAGAATGTTTAGTAAAACCTCTCCTGATATTGTTTTATATGCTCATTCAAACATACTTGTAGTGGGCGCTTGGTCCTGCCCACATATTGCAGGCCGCACTGTTCAGTGCAATTGCGCTTCAATCTCAAGTACTGGCTTTCGGCACAGATTTAAGCCAAGAGGCATGATAACTATCGCTCGGGATAAATGCATTCCTGTCAGTGAAAGAGGTTGATGTAATGAAACCATCAACACCGACAGAAATGGTCAAATCTAAAAAGTAAATTGTTTCCTGACTTGGCTGATGCCTCGGTAGAGTCAGTCGAATTAGCAGCCAGATCCGCTGCCCTTGTAAACTCGGCCAGATGAGCCCTGTGGCTAAAAACATAAACAGGGGACTCCGCGTCTAAACTATGCCTTTGCAGCATCACCTTTTTCAGGGGATACTCTTTTTGGATCAGGCATAGAGGAGTTGCTGCAACGTACTGTGGACAAAAGGAAGACCTTCCTGGAATCTAAAAAGAAAACAAGTAGCCGGAGGTGCTTTCGTGGCCAAAGGCAGAAAGCTCAACCCGACTGGTATAACTGCAGACAAAGGTTCTAACCACCGATACTAGTCATTTGGGTTGGGTGCATCTGGGAAGCAGGGTAGCTCAGGGGACCTAGTCCCCCAAGAGAAGCCCAGTAGTCTTCCAACCAAAGGGCATTGTTGGCAGTCCAGTGGGTGGTGAGTGCTTTTCAGGTAGTACTGGAGGGTTCTCATCTTCAGACCCACTTGGACAATGTAACCACGATTGCATATGTTAACAAGCATGGTGGTATGAGATGTCAGCAGCTGCAGGCAATTGCAAACATTTTTGCTTGGGCAGAACAGAAGTTGGCCTCAGTCTCAGCCATACACCGGAAGTGGTTCTCTGCATCTCAAAAGAACAAGGTTTTGAAGTTATTTTCTCTAGACCTGCGGGATCAGGCGATGGGTGTTAATTCTGTTGGTTATTTTGGAAATTCAGCTCGAAAAAGCACAACCTCATCTTGGTGGCCCCTTATTGGCCCAAAAGGTCATGGTTCTCCATGCTGTAAAGCCTCTCTGCAGTCCCCCCCCCCCCCCCCATCCTCCTTCCACAGAGGAAGGACTTGATCTTGCAGGGACCAGTTCTTCACCCCCAGGTGACAACATTGAAGCTATCAGCATGGCTTCTGAGGAACAGCTTCCAACATCAGTTTTTTCTGGAAAAGGTAGAAAAGACCCATTTACCAGGGCTATTTACTCCAAGATGTGGAAAAAGTTCAACTCCTGGATGTCAGATTGGGACCACTTAACCCCAGGTATTCCTACAATATTGGAGTTTTTTCAAGATGGGCAGACAAAGGACTCTGTTGGCACCCGTTTAAAGGTGCATGCCTTGGCCCTCTTGTGTGTTTCTTCAGACCCCTCTGCAACAAGATCATTTTTGTATCAAGCTTCTTTAAGGCTTTATCCAAATCTAAACAAGTGTCAGTCTAGTCCTTTCCAGGCTGGGATCTTTCTCTGGGACTTAAGCATTAATGTTAAGCCCATGGAGCATTCATCCATTAAACATTGTTTTTGATAGTCGTCACATCTGCTAAAAGGGTCCAGTGAGTTCCAGGCTCTCGCCATTAGCGAGCCATTTTTGTCTATTTTCAAGGATAGGGTACCTCAGTGGATGCTAACCCTCGCATATACCCAATGAAGTGAACAGCCTAAGGTGATACACAAGGGTGACCATCTCCTGTAGCATGTTTGCAGTCTCTTATCATCTCCTGTAGCATGTTTGCAGTCTCTGATCATCTCCTGTAGCATGTTTGCAGTCTCTGATCATCTCCTGTAGCATGTTTGCAGTCTCTGATCATCTCCTTTAGTATTTTGGGGGGAGAGCCATGCGCACTTGTGCTGCAATCGTGATGCATCATGGAACCCAATCGTGGATTTGGTAATCGTAATCGAATCGTGAGACCGGAGAAGATGCGCACCCCTAATATCGGCTGTCTTCAGCTTTATATACTGTTTAGAAAGTGCACATCCTGTTAGAATTTTCTCTTCCATTTTCAGCAGGTGGAGGGGAGTTTGTCATACACTGTGAAACGGCTAATTGGAGGAAAGACACATACTCCCTCTCCTCATAGGCGCACACACTCTCCTCATAGGCGCACACCCTCTCCTCATAGGCAGAAACGTGCAGAGCTGTGATGTGAATTGACCAACTGTCTGCTAATTATAGCACCTGCCCTGGGACAAATTTCATGCTGATTTTATCACGTCGGAGAACTTGTTGAAGGTTATCATGCTGATAACAGAAGAATGGAGCAGGAGAAAGCCTTGGGACTTGGGGCTTTAGGGAGAGATAATAAAACACTACTGATGTATGTGCTCTACTCAAATTTCAGAAATCTGGTTAACATCCACTTTAAGACAGATCCTGTGTCTTTTATGCTACATACATTTTTCTAAAGAGTTTAGAAAGTCCATCTTTTTTTTTTTTTTTTTTTTTTGTAGTTTGTCAGTGCACGCAGGTTAAATTTAGTTCTCGTGGAAAGTTATAGCCGGCAGGGAACCCCGTCTCCGTTTATCAACGCACACTCAAGCAGAGCCTTGTCAGCATCATGGGCAGAGAGGGCTGGTATTTCGTCAAGAGCAAATATGCAAAGCTGCAACCTGGTCAAATTACCTTTCTGAAGCATTATCGCATGGATCTGCTTGCAGGTATAGATCAGACGTTTGGACGTAAGGTCCTCCAGGCCGTGGTCCCACCCTAAATAGTAAGTTCTTATGAATCGTCTCAGAGGCTGTCCTGGAAGATGGCGAATTTGTGATTGTCACATGCACACAATGAACCACTCTGTCATACATTTCTGCAACTGATTCAGAGTTGTTGTAGGCCTCTTGGCTCTTTCATCCAGTTTTCATCCTGATCCAGGGAGGGTCTGTGTTGGACCAAATACCTTTTCACTTTTTAACCACTTAAGCCCCGGACCATTTTGCTGGCCAAAGACCAGAGAACTTTTTGTGATTCGGCACTGCGTCTTAACTGACAATTGCGTGGTCATGCTATGTGGCTCTCAAACAAAATTGATGCCTTTTTTCCCCACAAATAGCTTTCTTTTGGTGGTATTTGATCACCTCTGCTGTTTTTATTTTTTGCGCTATAAACAAAAATAGAGCGACAATTTTCAAATTTTGCTATAATATCCCCAAAAATCTATAAAAAAAATCCACAGTTTAAGCTGATACATATTCTTCCACATATTTTTGGTAAAAAAAAAATCGCAATGAACGTATGTTTGGTTTTGCGCAAAAGTTGTAGCGTCTACAAAATATGGGATAGTTTTATGGGATTTTTATTTTTTTACTAGTAATGGCAGTGATCTGTGATTTTTATCGTGACTGACTATAGCGGACACTTTTGACACATTTTTGGGAGCATTGTCATTTTTACAGCGATATAAATGATTACTGGGAAAATTACACACAGGCAGTAAAGGAGTTATCCACTAGGTGGCGCTGAAGGGGTTAAGTGTGTCCTAGGGAGTGCTTCTAACTGTTAAGGGGCGTGGCTGCTCCCGATGAGAGGGAGCATACGATCAGTGACGGTGTCACTAGGCAGAATGGGGGAGAAGCTTGTTTACACTTGCTTCTCCCCGGCCTGCAACTCTGACCCGATGGCGGGCATCGAGTCCACGGTCTCTGATTTTGCGGCAGGCGCGCGCTACCACACAGCGGGAGTTTTAAAGTGATGTGTATGTATATGTATGTGTGTGTGTGTGTGTATGTATGTATGTATGTATGTATGTATGTGTGTATATATATATATGTATATATATGTATATATATATATATATATATATATATATATATATATATATATATATATATATATATACTTTGCCCAGCCGTGCAGTTCTGCCAACGTAAATGTACAGGAGCCGGTCCTTAATCAGTTAATAAGACTTCACTGTGCTTCTAGGCATTGATAAAGCCTTTTGCAATTTGTATTAATTTTCTGATCTGTGCCTGTCCACAACTTTATTCTAGAGATGTTTTAACAGTGCCTTGCCTCCCATAAATGGTTGATTGCTTCAGTTGCACTACCAGGGACTGAAATGCGTGATTCTGTTGAATGTTTTTTTTTTTTCTGATATCTTTCATTTGCATGTTATAAGTTACACAGCTGGGTGTCTGTCTTTGTTTCAGGCTGCAAAGCAACAAAATGTGATTAGGTTAGAGATAGTGGTGGGGGGTTGTGGATTCTTTTCTATACCCTCTGTAAAAGAATTATGGGCAAAGCTTGTTTTGACATGCAGTACAGACCAAAAGTTTGGACACACCTTCTCATTCAAAGAGTTTTCTTTATTTTCATGACTATGAAAATTGTAGATTCACACTGAAGGCATCAAAACTATGAATTAACACATGTGGAATTATACATAACAAAAGTGTGAAACAACTGAAAATATATTTCATATTCTAGGTTCTTCAAAGTAGCCACCTTTTTGCTTTGATTGCTGCTTGGCACACTCTTGGCATTCTCTTGATGAGCTTCAAGAGGTAGTCACCTGGCGCAGCACCCCATCACTCTTCTTCTTGGTCAAATAGCCCTTACACAGCCTGGAGGTGTGTTTGGGGTCATTGTCCTGTTGAAAAATAAATGATGGTCCAACTAAACGCAAACCGGATGGAATAGCATGCCGCTAAGATGCTGTGGTAGCCATGCTGGTTCAGTATGCCTTCAATTTTGAATAAATCCCCAACAGTGTCACCAGCAAAGCACCCCCACACCATCACACCTCCTCCTCCATGCTTCACGGTGGGAACCAGGCATGTAGAGTCCATCCGTTCACCTTTTCTGCATCACACAAAGACACGGGGGTTGAAACCAAAGATCTCAAGTTTGGACTCCTCAGACCAAAGCACAGATTCCCACTGGTCTAATGTCCATTCCTTGTGTTCTTTAGCCCAAACAAGTCTCTTCTACTTGTTGCCTTTCTTTAGCAGTGGTTTCCTAGCAGATATTCTACCATGAAGGCCTGATTCACACAGTCTCCTCGTAACAGTTCTAGAGATGTGTCTGCTGCAAAAGGTGACTACTTTGAAGAACCTAGAATATGAAATATATTTTCAGTTGTTTCACACTTTTTTGTTATGTATAATTCCACATGTGTTAATTCATAGTTTTGATGCCTTCAGTGTGAATCTACAATTTTCATAGTCATGAAAATAAAGAAAACTCTTTGAATGAGAAGGTGTGTCCAAACTTTTGGTCTGTACTGTACTTCTCTTATGATTCAAAGGGGTGCACTTACATTTCCTCTCCTGTAGAGCTGCACGATTCTGTCCAAAATGAGAATAACAATTTTTTTGCTTAGAATGAAGATCACGATTCTCACGGCGTAAAATCTTTTACATTTATACAAAAAAAAAAATGGGCTAACTTTACTGGCTAGTTTTTTTTAAATTCATTAAAGTAATTTTTCCCAAAAAATTGCATTTAAAAAGACTGCTGCACAAATACAGTGCAACATAAAATATTGCAACAATAGCCATTTTATTCTCTAGGGTCTCTACTAAAAAAATATATAATGTTTGGGGGTTCCAAGTAATTTTCTAGCAAAAAATAATGATTTTAACTTGAAAAGAGCTGTCAGAAAAAGGTTTGGTGCTTAAGTGGTTAAACGTTCCCTAATTTACATACAGAAGTTTATTCCTTTGAAGTGATACAATGTTTAGACTTAACTTTCCACTGACACAGAATGTTTTTAAAACTTGGCAGGCTGCCCAAACTTGGCAGATTGCCCAGACTGACTTTTGGCTGAGAGCAGACAGGAAATTCTTTGCATACCAAAGTGCAGAGAGAAAATTATTTTCATGTCAAAGATGCCAAACCCTGTGTCAAGAATTGCAACGGGAAAAAGATCGCGATAACGATTCTTGACGATTAATCGTGCAGCTCTACTCTCCTGTGACTTAGCTGACAGTGGGCTATTGCCCTCTCATAGCGGATGTAACGGGCTGCCTCAGGCCCCGGAAAGAATCCCAACCATATAGTCTGGATCCACCCATCTGCCTGACCATCTCTGAGCGCACGGCTGGGAGCTGGAGGGGCAGAGCGGTGAGTGATGACTGACAGTCACTCTGAGCAGACTGAGACCTGAGTTATCGGTGGTTATTATGTGAATGCTGATTTCTCTGTCTTGGAACCAGATGTGGGTCAGCTGTAGCATCATACTGATGAGTATGTATGTTTGTTTTTTGTGCGCCCCCCCCCCCCCCCCCCCAAATTCCTATACTGCTTTAAAATAGTTGCGTAACTTGTATTCGATTCAAAATTGTGTAGGTAGAAGAAATGTACACCAAAAGTGATTGTAAAATCTCTCCATTTAAAAAAGATAAAAAAAAATAATCCAGTTCTTGCCTGAGCTTCTCCAAACCACCTCTGCTCGGTTCCCCTGCCAGCACTCTTGGCTTCTCCCTTCCACCAAGTGTCCTTTGTAGAAAGCTGCTTTAAATCGTGTCACTTGTGTGGGCTCGCTCCCGTGCCTCACTGTTTGCGTCCATTGACACAGACAACGGGACTCGGCTAAAGTTCCCCCCGCACGCTTCCTCGTCACTGGCCAGTGGCTCCCTCTGCAATGCAAGTGAGACCAGGAACTGAGGGGAGAGAAGAGCTGCAGATGGGCACAGTGAATGGATACTAATGCCTAAACCTTTTTCATCTTATTGTAAAATGTTTAGGCATTCTAAACACTTCGAAGGGTTTATTTTTTATTTATTTATTTTTTTTTACAAATTTTGCTTCTTGGTTTTTCAGCGTCTCAAAAACTGGGAAATCAGAGAGCGGAAAAAAGCCAGAGATTATGAGAAAGACGCAGAAAGGGAGGAGGAAAGACGGAGGGACGTGGTATGTTTTGAAAGGTTATCTAACCCAGATTCTTATTTTTAATTTGTTTTATGGCAACTAATCTTCTGTTATCTGGCCTATAATAGGCAAAAGAAGCCAAAAGGTTGAAGGAATTTTTGGAAGATTATGACGACGACCGAGATGACCCAAAGTATTACAGGTAATTTTACATGATTCTATGCAGTCAGTTCAGTCAATTATCTACACAGGTATATAGTGCTTGCAGTATAACCATATTATGTTATGGAGAATGCCTGTAACTGTCTTCATTGGTGCTTTACACAGCACCTAGCAGTTTGCATATGTAAGTCTATCACGTGTCACTCTCCAAGAGTTCGGCTGGCTTCTGAATCTCCAGAAGTCAGTGTTAGTTCCGTCCCAGAGACTGGAATACCTGGAACTAGTCCTGGACTCCGCTGAGGCGAGAGTGTTCCTCCCGACGGAAATACTGAAGACCATGCAATCTGCAGTGAAGCAGTTGTCAACCCAGAAGTGGTCGTCTCTTCGCTTCTGCATGAGAGTTCTGGGTCTGATGGTGACCTCCTTCGAGGCGGTTCCATATGCCCAATTCCACACCAGGGATCTACAGCAGGACAAGCTCCCGTCTTCTTTGGATTACCAGGTCCAGGTTGAGCCATCTGGTCAAGTCTTCCCTAGTGTGGGGGCTGACCTCTCCGGTGCTTTGGACCGGGAAGTATTTTCTGCCGTGTCGTTGGACAGTGGTCACAACGGATGCCAGCCTCTCCGGCTGGGGGGGGCATTTGGGGCACTCAGTCAGCCCAGGGGAGCTGGACTCAGGAGTCCCGCCTGCCGATCAATATTCTGGAGCTCCGAGCAATCAAGCTGTGCCTTGCCAGGTGGTCCCTGGATCTGCAGGACCGACCGGGCAGGATGCAGTCCGACAACGCCACTGCCGTGGCGTACATCAATTGTCAGGGAGGCACAAGGAGCTCAGCTGCATCGACGGAGGTCGCGCACATCCTTCGGTGGAGCGAAAGGTCCGTTCCGGCTCTGTCGGCCGTGTACATTCCAAAATTGGCAAGCCGACTTCCTAAGTCGCACAACTCTGGATCAAGGGGAGTGGTCTCTCCACCCGGAGGTGTTTCAGGGTCTGTGCCGAAAATGGGGCACTCCAGACGTGGACCTTCTAGCGTCCCGCCTCAACCGGAAGGTGCCACGATTCGTGGCCAGGTCGAGAGACCCGTGGGCGGACGCGTCAGACGCGTTGGCTCTTTGGGGTCGCTATCGCCTAATTTACGCCTTCCCTCCTCTGAAGCTTCTTCCTCGCCTGCTGCGCAGAGTGGAAGCCGAAGGGATTCCAACAATCCTGATCGCCCCAGATTGACCGCGCCGCTCCTGGTACGCGGACCTGGTGCGTCTGGTGGCAGACGTCCCCTGGCGTCTACCCCTGAGAGAAGATCTTCTGTCGCAGGGTCCGATCTTCCATCCTGCTTTACAGTCGCTGGCTTTAACGGCGTGGCTGTTGAGAGCCAGGTACTGAAAGACCGGGGACTGTCGGGCTCGGTGATCTCTACCATGCTACGTGCATGGAAGTCTACTTCACAAAAGATTTACCATCGTACATGGAAAGCATACATCTCTGTGTGAGGAGATGAAGTGGCACCCCCGTAAATACGTGGTGTCCCAGATTCTGCTGTTCTTACAGCGGGGAGTAGATCAGGCTCTCACCTTGAGCGCGGTCAAGAGCCAGAATTCTGCTCTGGCTGTTTGCTTTCAGCGTCCCTTGGCAGCGCACTCCTTGATACACACGTTTGTGCAGGGGGTCCGCCATGTGGCTCCTCCGGTGCGCCCTCCACTGCCCACATGGGACTTGAATTTGGTTCTCTTGGTGCTTCAACAAGCTCCCTTTGAGGACATTCGGAAGATCCCTTTGTTGACTCTGTCACAAAAGGTGATTTTTCTGGTGGCTATTACCTCAATCAGACGGGTGTCTGTACTGGCGGCCTTGTCCTGCAAGGCCTCCTGCTTGGTCATCCATCAGGATAAGGTGGTGCTGCGTCCGCAGCCCTCTTTTCTTCCTAAGGTCGTTTCGGCCTTTCACATTAATGAGGACATTGTTCTTCCATCTTTATGTCCTCAGCCGAAGAACCCGAAGGAGGCCACTTTACATTCCCTGGATGCGGTTCAGGCCCTTGAGTGTACTTATCGGCGACGGCTCCGTTCCGGAAGTCGGACTCACTGTTTGTGTCGGTGTCTGGTCCCAGAAAGGGCCTGGCAGTCTCGTCGGCCACCATTTCCAGGTGGATCCGACAGGTTGTGCTTCAGGCCTATGCCCTGAAGGGGCGGGCGCCTCCTTTTTTGGGTAACGGCGCATTCGACCAGGGCGATCGGTGCCTCTTGGGCTTTCCGACATCAAGCCTCTGTGTTACAGGTGTGTAAGGCAGCGACCTGGTCGTCTGTCCACACTTTTTCAAAGTTTTACAAGGTGGATGTGAGTGCATCTTCTGATGCCTCCTTCGGCCGCAGGGTATTACAGGAGGCAGTTTAAGGTTGGAGTTCCTCCGTTGAGTAACTCCGGTTTTGTTTGGGGTGAAGCTTGGTTTGCTGTTGTTTTTCCCACCCCTCAAATTTTTTTGACACTGCTTGGGGACGTCCCTACAGTCAAAGGCTGCTGTGTCCGTCCATGAACGGAAGAGAAAATAGGATTTTTGTACTCACCGTAAAATCCATTTCTCTGAGTTCATGGACGGACACAGCACCCACCCCTCCTTTGTTTGTACTGCTTGTTATGAACTGAGGCTGCTAGAGCAGGGTGTGGATTATACCTGGGGAACCACGCCCCCTGGGAGGAGCTGCACTAAAGAAAGGTTGTTAACACTTTAAGTGCTGTAATTCTGCCTAACTCTCCTAGAAGGAAGCGGATATAACCCTACAGTCAAAGGCTGCTGTGTCCGTCCATGAACTCGGAGAAATGGATTTTACGGTGAGTACAAAAAATCCTATTTTCTTCGAAAAATTGCCCACGAAAAGCTACATAACAACCCAACCCCCCGGCCTTGGCCCGATTTCTATTCCACAACGCCGGTCCTCAGTGCCAAAAAGGTTGGGGACCACTGACAAGAGGGGTTTCTGAGTTGGCGGTCTTGTCTTGCAAGCCGCCTTGCTTGATCCTCCATAAGGATTAGGTGATGGTGCGCCCGCGACCTTCCCTTCTTCCGAAGGAGGTTTCGGCCTTTCATACTTTAGGCGTGGTACGTGCTTTGCGGGTGTAACAGCCTACCAAGGCTCCGTTTCGGAGTTCTGACTCTCTTTTGTGTTGGTGTCTGGTCCACAAAAGGGCCTTGGTGGTCTCGTCGACCACCATTTCTCGGTGGATCAGGCAGGCCGTCATACAGGCCTATGTTTTTAAGGGGCGGGCCTCCCTTTCCGGTCACGGCACTTTCGACCAGGGGAATTGGTGCTTCCTGTTTTTTTTCCCCGACATCATGCGTCGGTCTCGCAGGTGTGCGAGGCGGCGACTTGCTCGTCCGTTCACGCTTATTCCAGAATTTACATGGTTGCTGTGAGTGCATCTTATGATGCTTTTTTCGGCCGCTAGTTTTTGCCGGCGGCTGTTTAAAGTTGCACCTCCTCCGTTGAGAGCTCTGCTTGTTTTGGGGTGAAGTTAAAATTGTTTTTACTGATATATTTCCCACCCCTCGTTTTTGACACTGCTTGGGGACATCCCACTTGTCAAGATTTAAGGAGCTGTGTCCGTCCATGGACGATAAGAGGAAATAGGATTTTTTGTACTCACCGTAAAATCCTTTTCTGAGTCCATGGACGGACACAGCACCCACCCCTCCTTTTTTAGGTTTGTACTGCTTGTTGCGAACTGAGGCTACATGCTGCAGTGAGGAGGGTTCTGTCTGGAGAGACCGCCCCCTGGGCATGGCTGTTCAACTCTGTTAATGTAACATGTATTTAATTATCCAACATGTTTCTGCCTAGTCCTCTCCTGTAAACGGGGAACATAACCCACTTGTCAAGATTTAGGGAGCTGTGTCTGTCCATGGACTAGGAGAAAAGGATTTTACCGTGAGTACAAAAAATCCTATTTTTCATCCCTGCCTCCTCTCTCTTTACCATCAACTCTGCCAGCTTCAGACCTAAGGAAGGGATTTTTACTGCCTTACACCAACTTTGGGCACGAGGCACTGTTGTACCAGTTCCTTTAAAGGGGTTGTAAAGGTTCGTTTTTTATTTTCTAAATAGGTTACTTTAAGCTAGTGCATTGTTGGTTCACTTACCTTTTCCTTCGATTTCCCTTTTAAATGTTTTTTTTTCTTTGTCTGAATTTCTCACTTCCTGTTCCTCCTCAGTAAGGTGTTCAGTAAGCTGTTCTAAATGATTTTCCACTGTTCGAATGATGGTGGAAAGCTTACTGAGGAGGAAAAGGTAAGTGAACCAACAATGCACTAGTAACCTATTTTAAGGTTTCATGGGGAAATGCAGTTGTGGAACTTCTGGCTTCCATGTTCAACAAGCTGAACCAATTCATGGCCAAGGCAGGGGACCTCTAGCCTTCACATTAGATGCTCTGGATATTTCTGGCTTTGATTTAAACTGGTTATGACTTCCCTCTAATGCTGACCTTTCCTCACCTGCTGTACAAGACAGAGGGAGTGTCCCAGTGATTCTCATACCAATTTGTCCCAGAAGAACATTGTACATAGACATACTCGGTCTTCTGGAAAACCCTTGGCCGCTTTCAAACAGGCCAGATTTACTGGTCAAGGGCCCTGTTCAATCCTGCAGCTCAGTCACTGGCTTAACGGCATGCCTGTTGAAACTCAAGTCCTAAAGGATCAGGGGTACGTTTTTAATTTGGTTGTTTCCTCCTTGCTCTGAGCAAAGAAATCCAACTTCTGCAAGATTTACCTTCGTTCATGGAAGATATTCTTTGCATAGTGAGAGGACAGGTGGCTTAACCTTGGGGAACACATGCACTCATATTATTGCCTTTCTTCATTCTGGTCTTGACCCGTGTCTGGCCCCAAGTACCCTCTAAGGCACAGGTTTCTACCTTATCCATAGTCTTCCAGAAACCTCTTGCTTTGCAATCCCTTTAAAAAGTTTTCTACTTGAAGTTGCTCTTATTTGACTTTGTCACATTTGCATCTAAACCTGATGCTCTGTTTTTTAGTTGTTTCCAATGTAGCAGCTCTCTAGTAAAGAACTTTTTTCTTGCTTTTAAGAAAGGCAAGGTCATTTTGAAACCAAAAACGTTTTTTCTACCCTAAGGCAGCATTTTTCCTCAGGGAGGACGAATCCTTTCTTCACACATTGTCCAAGTTTTAACAGGTGGACGTTTGAGCCCCAGTGTATTAAAGAATGGGCAGTGTGCTTCAAGTTATCGGACTATTTTCTTCAGGTTTTCTAAACCCTGGGTATTTCTTGTGGGCATGTTGGCAGTTCCATGTTGTCCACCCCTCGGTTTTATTGCCTGGGTATGTACCATGGTCTATGAAAAGTACTGTACGATTAAGGTAAGTTTTAATGTAAATTCCTTAAATTGGAGTACATAACACGGGTATCTCTCCTTACTGCTTGCTAAAAAAAAGCCTCTCAAAGTGGGCAGGGTTATATATAGGTACATTCTAGGGGCTGCCTTGGTTATAGTTTTTTCAGTATCCTGTCACCTGAAAGTTGCAATATATAAGTTATAATCTGTAAGTACAAGTCCTGTACAGTACTCCAAGATTGGGTAATTTACAGGTTAGTCAAAATTCCAAATTTGCATTAGTGTATTATAATTTTTCTTTGTAACTAGGATGAATTGTAAGAGTAATACGTTTCTGCAGGATGTGCATGCATTCAATTTTATTTTACAACTGCTGGCTCTTTTACAGCTATTGACGTTTTTTTATAAACGTATTTTTTTTTTATAATACTGCACCTCCATAAAATTATGTACTTGTATTGTAGAGGGAGTGCACTCCAGAAGCGATTAAGGGACAGGGAAAAGGAGATTGAAGCAGATGAACGGGATAGAAAACGAGAGAAAGAAGAACTTGAGGAAATCAGACAGAGGTTATTGGCTGAAGGACACCCAGACCCAGATGCTGAACTTCAAAGGGTCAGTATTGAAAAATGCAAAAAAAAAAAAAAAAAAAAAATGTCCAACAGTGTTAGAGGGGGCGGGGAGAACCTAAAACAGAACCTCCCTGCTAGATTGAAGTTCCTCCTTAAGTATAATGTTTACTGACTACCACCTTGGAAGATGAGAATGCCGTTCTGCCCTGGTTAACTTTTGTATTGTTTAGACCTGTGGCGTTTCCAGCCATAGTTGAGTGTTCTATAATCTCTCTGTAGGTTGGGCCTGGTGGGACCTCTGCAGAATAGATGTTAACAATTTTGCTACTGGGTGACTGAAGTTGATTGGTCTAACGTGAGATGAATGAGTGCCTAAAAATGGTGCTCTGCTGGACACCTTTTCACATAACATCCTACAAGTTTTATGAAATGAACTTGCCCAAGTAAAGGGGTCCAAAGGATGCTCTACAAATTGACTTGAGGAGCCGCCATTCAGGTGCCGCCCTAATAAACTATAATCCTTTGTTATAATGGTCATGACAACATGGAGGACATCAAATCCTTCCCCTCAATTCATTGTGCCCTTTGCTAATCATTAAAAGTGGGGAAACACTTCCTGGTTATTATATATTTTTTTAAACTTGGCAACTTCAAGCACTGTAGCTGCTGACTTAATAAGCACACTTACCTGTCCAGGGACCCCCCGCAAGGGCGATCAGTCCATCAGATCAGGTGCCTGCGCCGCCATTCCAGCTAAGGGAAACTGTCAGTGGGACTTGCGGCTTCACTGCCAGTTTCCCACTGCGCATGCACGAGTCGTGCGGTGCTTTGTGAATGGCCGGCTGTCTTATGTGACACACAGGTCCCCACACAGACTGACTGACCGAGTGGATTTATAACTTAAAAACAGGGTATTGCGGTGGACTGTTCAAGGCTGCAGATGACCCGCAAAAGAGATTAGTATACAATTTTTATCGCCCAACTCCTCTGTTCGGATGGAGTGGAGCTAGACCCCAGAAAATACTTGCCAATGTCCCATAGATTCTGGCTGGCTTATGCCTCACACTCTGTTCTACATTTTTACTATGGTTGTCTGAGAGGCGGTTTTGAAAATTAATAAGTATCTTTATTTTTTTAAGGCATGACTTTAGTGAACATGAGTTGAAATCAAAAGTACCAGATTTCTACATTTGAAGCATTTCATGTTTGAAGTATATTGTAAAAATGTGCTTGGAGAAATTGGATGTTTTCTACCAACAGAGTATTCAAATGCTTAGAATTTTGTTTTTGCATTTGTGTATTTTAATCTGCCTGTATCGATTTTTATACTTGATGCTTAGATGGAACAAGAGGCAGAAAGGCGACGACAGCCACCACCACAGATTAAGCCTCAGCCAGAATCTGAAGAGGAGGAGGAGGAAAAACCTGTAAGAGAAGTAAAAGTTGAGGAACCAGTTGAAGAGGAGGAGGAGCCTGAACCAAAGCCTTGCCTTAAGCCCACCATGAGGCCTATTAGCTCTGCCCCATCTGTCTCATCTGGTAGTGGACATGCAACCCCCAATTCTCCAGGGGATGAGTCTCCATGTGGAATCATTATTCCACATGAAAATTCACCAGAGCAACAGCCACAAGAGGAGTACCGGCCAAAAATAGGTCTGAGCCTCAAATTGGGTGAGTTGTTTGTTTCTAGGTACTTGGCTAGTTTTTGTGTGTGACTGTTTTCTGAATATTGAAGTCTCATTACTTTTTTTTCTTTTTTTTTTTTTTTTAGGAGCCTCCAGTAGTCCGAGTCAACCAAACGTTGCAAAAAGGAAGAAACTGCCAGTAGACAGTGTATTTAATAAATTTGAGGATGAAGATAGCGATGAGGTGCCAAGAAAAAGAAAACTGGTTCCACTGGATTATGGCGATGATGACAAATCTTCAGCCAAAAATAATGTGAACACAGAAGAGAAACGCAAACATATCAAGAGTCTTATTGAAAAAATACCTACAGCTAAACCAGAGCTGTTTGCTTATCCTTTGGACTGGTCTATTGTAGACACTGTGAGTTTTTTTTTTCTGCTTTCAGTTGCTCATAGCAATTGCTGATGGAAATCTTCATCTGGCCAAGCTTTCTAAACTGGAAATATTTACAGTAGTCTGAGGATCGAAATCTACAAATCTATTTATTTTTTTCATATACTATCTTAGGATATAATCATCCCTTTATTTGCAGGATTTCCTCATTTCCTGTTTTGGCTGGGGGATAGAAAGTGGATGTAAATCTTCCCCTTACTCTTTCCAAAATGAAAACAATTTGCCTATAGTAGTACTTCTTGTATTTATAGTTAACCAACACTCCAAAGCTTATCTCTCTATCTCAGCACCAGAGACCATACTTATATTCAACGAGAAGTGTCTCTTGTGATGATGACTGGTATCTTACTTGTAATCTTCTGTCCTCTGGAAGACAGATGAGTAAATAGTTGTTTATTCGTAGAGCACTTTTCAATTATGGTAGCTAGTGCAGCTTCTATCGGAGGAGGAGGGTGAAAAGGGCGACCATAGTCAGCACTCTTGAGTGCCTATGGCCTGAAGAGGAGGCTTGGAGATTTTCAACTAAGAGACCAGCTGCCAGCACAAAGGATACTTCTCATCGAATGAAAGTACTGTCCCTTGGGCTGATTTAAAACAAAAAAACACAAACTCAACTTTGGCACTGCGTTACTTTAACTGACAATTGCGTGGTCGTGTGACGCTGTACCCAAATAACATTGATATCTCCCACCCCCCCACACACGCACACAAATGGAGATTTATTTTGTGTTTTTTTTTTTTAAACATTTCTGCGGTTTAAATTCTTTGCTCTATAAACAAAGATTGATCATTTTTTAAAACGATTTTTTACTTTTATCCAAAAAATATAAAAAAAAATGAATTCATCAATTTAGGCAAATATGTATCCTTCCACATATTTTTGGTAAAAACGCAAAACCTATAGCGCCTACAAAATAGGGGATAGATTTATGAACTTTTAATTTTTGTTTTTACTTGTAATGGCGGCGATCTGCGATTTTTAGCAAGACTGACATTGCGGTGCACAAATCTGACCCTACGTGACACTTTTTGGGGACCAGTGACACCCATACAGTGATCAGTGCTAGAAAAATGCACTGATTACTGTATAAATGACAGGGAAGGGGTTAACTACAGGGACGATAAAAGGGATTACTGTGTTCCCTCAGTGTGTTTCTAACTGTGTGGGGGAATTGCTGACAGGAACACAGATCGCTGTTCCTGATCACTAAGAACAGCAGACCGCCATGTTGTCCCCTGACAGAATGGGGATCCGCCCTGTTTACATAGGCAGATCCCCGTTCTGCATCTGTACTGCGATCGCGGGTGGCCGGTGGACATCTGACCTGCCGAATGCGCCCATCAACTTCTACGTGCAGTGGGCACGCACGCCCATACGATCGCATGAAACTACGTACAGGTGCGTTGTTTCGCCCAATAGAGCTGCCATGCAGCAGTATATATGCAGGTGGGCGGTGTTTAAGTGTTTGTTTGTTTTTGGATAGAGTGGCGAGGGATTTGAAGGCTTGTCAGTTTTTACTGCTCACTATGCCCCTGTTGGGGAGATTCGACCTCTTAATTCATCCTGTTTACCATTATTGAAAGTAAAAAAAAAATCCCAAATTTTGGGCTGTCCACAGAAAAGTAATGAAGGAAAAATCTTCCAATCAAGACACTAGTTCTGGTGGCCTGGGGGTCCCCTAGAAATTCCCTTAATTTGCACAGATTTCCTCACTTCCTGTTTGGATATGGAACAGGAAGTGAAGGAAAATATTCGCAATGGAACAGATGGCGAAAAATCTGACGGGTTTTCGCTCATAGTTCTACTTTAACCTATTAGTCGTAAACACCTCTTCTTTGCCCTTTTGATTTAATGTTGCTACGTTATGGGCTGCAATCTCCCTAACTGCCATCTTGCTTTGCCCCCAAGCAAACATGATTCAGTGTTTTGCAGTGCCATTCAATTTAATTGGCATTCCAACTCACATTAAGTGTGCAGAGGTGCCTGCCCAATTGTGAACCCTCTATGCAGTGCTGCATGCTTGGTTTATGTGCATTGAAAGGATATTGAAAATGAATGACCTGTCTTAATGTATTGTGTTGAAAACAATTAGTGTGAACATGCTCTTGGGGACTGACAGACCCTGATGAAGTGAAATTTTAAATCGGACTAATGCCTCGTTTCCACTGAGCGGATCGGTTCGGTTCGCTATTTTGGGTGTTTCCATTATGAAAGTGTGCCATTAAACCGAACCGTACCGGACCATTCTGGGTCCTGCTTCAGATGTGGGGCCATAGAAAATGGAACGGTTCCATTAGGGGAGGAGATGCAATAAATCCCACTGATTGGTGGACGCGCTAGGCATTTTTTCTAAATCCTTTATGGTCCCCGACGGTCCGATTTGAAGTGGAAACGCTCACCAGAATAGACCGGTCCATTCTAAACCGTTCCAAACCTACTGACCCGAACCGTTCCATTCAGTGGAAACAAGGCATATGTCACTGAAGAGGACTTTCAGGATAAAGAAGATAATTGCAAGCATGCGTCTTGTAACATCTTCTCATAGGCAGTACGTTTGCAGTTTGTAGAGAAGGTTCATTTTTAAATGGTATTGAACAAAAGGTTTTCAGTTTACTCTTTCCTTTGTTGTTCAAGCAGCTGGAAGGCTTAAAGAGCCGACTTTAGTCTGCTGGTAATGTCTTTATCAATTGGGTTCTTAATGTCTAAATTATATTTCCCTGACTACAGTGGGGAAAATGTATTTGATCCCCTGCAGATTTTGTAAGTTTGCGCACTTACAAAGAAATGAATAGTCTATTTTTTATCATGTATTTTAAATGATAGAGGCAGAATATCAACCAAAAATCCAGAAAAAACACATGATACAAATGTTATAAATGGAGTTGCAGTTCAGTGAGTAAAATAAGTATTTGATCCCCAAGCAAAACATGACTTGGTATTTGTGGAGAAACCCTTGTTGGCAAACACAGCAGTAAGACGGTCTTGTAGCCACTCCATGACCTAAATGTTCTTCTTTTTGAGCC
The DNA here is from genome assembly GCF_905171775.1 of Rana temporaria. Taxonomy (NCBI): domain Eukaryota; kingdom Metazoa; phylum Chordata; class Amphibia; order Anura; family Ranidae; genus Rana; species Rana temporaria. The sequence continues at coordinate 50,016,126 of NC_053501.1, forward strand.
ACTCCGTTTGCCTTTGGTATGTTTTGGATCATTGGTATGTTGGAAGACCCATCCATGACCCATCTTCAGTGTTCTGGCTGAGGGAAGAAGGTTCTCATCCAAGTTTTTACAATACTTGGCCTGTACCTGTAGTAGAAAAACAGCCCCAAAGCATGTTTCCACCTACATGCTTGGCTGTAGGGGTGGTGTTCTTGGGTTACTAGTCAGCACTTTTCTTCCTCCAAACACGGTGAGTCCAGTTAAAGCCAAAGAGCTACATTTTGGTCTCATCTGACCACAGAACTTTCTCCCAATCCTTCTCTGAATCTTTTTGAAGTTCATTGGCAAACTTCATAAAGGCCTGTACGTGTGCCTTTTTGAGAAAGGGGGACCTTGCAGGTGCTGCAGGATTTTTTTTATTTTATTTTTTTCTGTCTCTATCATTTAAAATACACCCATGATAAAAATGTATAGACCCTTCATTTCTTTGTAAGTGGACAAAGTTACAAAATCTGCAGGGGATCAAGTAATTTTCCCCACTGTGAAACTGAGAATCTGCTTAATACATTTTATAATTAGTACTGTAGAGGAATCGGGCTTTTGTGTTTTTCATTAAAAAATAAATAAATAAAAACATGCGCTGCTAATGGTGAATTTCCATGATGACAACACTAGTTGCCTGGATCTCACTTTAATTCACAAACTTCAATCTAGTCACTGACCTGCAGCAAGTGTTCAGATCTGTGATTCGTACTAGGTTCATAGCCAGTGCTGTGGAGTCGAGGAGACTGAGGAAATTTTGCGTACCTGGAGTCGGAAAACAATGCACCGACTCCAACTCCTACTAAATTTAGATTGGAATAATAGAAAAAAAAAAGCAAGTTTAAATGTCCCAATTCAAAAAAAGTTATAATTAATGACTTCTCTACTGTAAGAATAAAGACCAATGCATGCAGTGCCTCACGTAACCGCAAAACAAACACAAGTGACCGTGAAGAAGCACGCAACGCACAATTAGGAGCGCCAATACTTATACTTTCCATAGTGTTGTGTTCTGGTGTTACATGGAACGCAGCGCCCATGGGTAACCTAGCCTCTCACTGATAAGGGATTAAGTAAATATGTTTTTTTGCAGGACTAGAGCAACTTGTATAAGTGAAGGGAATGGAGGGTCAATAGTTCAAGACTGAAGCTGTAAACCATTGGAAAAACGTCTGTCATTCAGCTAAGGCTATAAAAACGTGTAAACTCCAATTGTTAGCTTAAACTTTAAACATGACTATAGGATTCTACTAGGGAAATCACTTTTTATAATAAATGCCCCTTCCTGGATCCTCCCACTGCCCTATCTTCAGCAGCAGATCAGCACACAAAAAGGAGAAGGCGGCAGCTTCTGCCCAACTACCTCTCTCTGCTAGAAGAACTTAGAAGAACTTCAAGGAATGTATAAAATACATTCGCATATTAATACAGGAGTCGAAAAGTACAAAAAACTGAGGAGTCTGAGTCGGAACATTTATCTACCGACTCCACAGCCCTGTTGGTTGCCAGGCACTTTTCTGGAGGCCAACATTGATCATTTTCTTGAACCGTGTTGGGCAGTGGCACTGTTTTTTTTAGGGGATAGCGCGTTCGGCAGTTTACAGGATATTGCCTTACGGCTTGATGACTATTCATAGTATAATAGTGAATAGTTGTCATGCTCCTGAATCACAAGAGCAGTGTAACATTGAAGAGCAAAGTAGCAGTGGCAGATGTTTGTTTCTGCTGACTTGTAAATGAAAGCTTGGAAAGCTTGTGTTTCATGTCCTTGGACCCCTTTCACACTGGGACGTTTTTCATGCGCTTTTGGACTAAAAAAAATAGTGCCAGAAAAATGGCTCCCCTGCAGTCTTGGTGTGAAAGCCCGAGGGAGGCGATGCACTGGCAGGACGTTAAAAAAAAAAAAAAAACTGCTGTTAGCAGCATCTTTGGAACGGTGTGTAAGACCGCTCCTCCACTGCTCCTGCCCATCAATAAGCAGCGCAGCCGACCCGCCAGCAAAGCACGCTAATTGCGGTGGTTTTAATCCTTTCGGCCGCTAGCGAGGATTAAAAGCGTCACACTATCTGACAAAAATGGCGGTAAATTACAGCGCTTTACCGCTGAAACCGCCCTAGTGTGAAAGGGGTCTTAGGGACTACAGACCACTGTGTGTAATGATTACACAGGCCAACACATGTTTTTTGGTGCCTTGAATGTTAGACCTGTTCCTGGGTATATTTGACCTGTTGCCAAAAATGGCAAATTCCCCATCTACTCCAGCTTTTTGAGTCTGGTCACCCATCCGAATAAAAATACGGCAAAATACACTAGGATGATTCAGATTTGCATGTTTTACTGCACTTAATTATATAGCACAAATTGTGGGATATGGGATGTGGAAGTACAAGGAGTAGTATACATTCAGTATTTTGTGTAATGTAGAAGGAGAAATTGTAAAATATGGACTAATTTTGTGAGTTTTATATTCATATAACACACTGTCTCTTCCTACTTCAGACATTAATGGAGCGAAGAATTAGGCCCTGGATTAATAAGAAAATCATAGAGTACATTGGTGAAGAAGAAGCCACGCTTGTTGATTTTGTATGTTCGAAGGTAAGGCATTTAAAACCTGTGTGGGTCAACTAATGTAGATTCTCATTTGTATAGCACTGATGCAGAGGATAAGAGATTATGGAGACTGTTTGCATTTCCTTGCCATAAGGGCCAGTTCACACCAGACGCAGTTCCGTTCAGTTCCGTGTGCTTTTTCCTGCACAAAATGCATGCACAGTGTTTTCCATGTATTCCAATCGCTCTAGTTCACACCATGCAGTCAGTTTCTGCACCGGAAACTGACTGCATGGTGTGAACTAGAGCCATTGGAATACATGGAAAACACTGTGCATGCATTTTTAGTGCAGAAAAAGAATGCACACGAAACTGTATGGAACTGCGTCTGGCGTGAACTGGCCCTTAAGGCCCCTTTCACGCAGGGGAGGTGCGGTTGCGATATAGCGGTGCAATTTTTAACGCAGCTATACCGTAGTATTTACCGAGATATTCGGCCGCTAGCGGTGCGGTTTTAACCCCCGCTAGTGGCCAAAAAAGGGTTAATACCGCCCGCAATGTGCCTCTGCCAGAGACTCACATCGAGGCTTGGTTTTGTATGTTTACTATATAGAGTGATGAGTCGCCTCTTTCCCATTGACGATCTGTATCTGACACGAAACGTACGTCGGGAGGTGGACGTAAATTACGTCATCACCAGTGGACAGGCGTCTGCAGGCCGGCTTTTCTTATGGACACGATTTTATCGTTTCTGTTGTGTGATTTTGTTTTTTTAATAAACCTTATGGTACTGTATTACACTATTGAGTGGTGTTATATTCTGGGGCATAACTGGTGGTCTTCTGAAAATTGAACGCACTTATTCCCATTGGATTTGGATTCTGATGATTGACTGGAGTGTTAGATTTCTTGACAGGCTTGGCACCCACTTGCTCTCTGTTAAGCGGTTCATTCTGACGGTGGCGGAGCACGGGTGTTTTTATGGTCACTTTGAGTCTCTTCTCCTCAATATTCCACCATCGCCTTAGCAGAAATGGAAAGGACGAAAAACTGGACTGCCGCACTCCAAAATCACTTAAAAAAGAGGTCTTTTATTTTCAACTGTACATACAGTCACTGCAAACCAACAACATTCAGTATGGCCGACGCGTTTCGCACTGGCAGTCAGTGCTTAGTCATGACTACACACATGACTAAGCACTGACTGCCATCTCTTTAAGTGATTTTGGAGTGCGGCAGTCCAGTTTTTCGTCCTTTCCATTTCTGCTATCATTAGCATTGCCAGCACCTTGGTGGTTCAACAGCCCTTGATTGCCTACGGGGCTCACCTGGAGCGGTGAGAATTTTGTCTGTCTATTCTGGATCGTCCACCATCGCCTTAGGTGGCTCGTCAAGGTTTTCTTTGATTTTAAGATTTGGGACTTTGTTAATTTTTTATGTCACTGGATGTGATTACACTTTCCCCAATATTCACAATTTGTTTCACTAGTTTAATATGGACTTTCAATTGTCCTTTAAATATTTATGATCATATTCTTTAATTCATGGTCACATATTTTATTATTGGTATATGCACTTTGTCACATGATGGACTGATTACAATATTGGTTCTTACTTTTGTAGCGCAGCCTTTACTGTTTTCTTTACTGATTTTATGTTTATCGCATGATAGAGCTGCTGCTGTGTTTTTTTTAGTTACATAGTTAGCGCAGTATTTTCTCCAAATTTTTCCAATTATTGAGACTGCATATGAACTCCATGCAGATAGTTTCCCATGTAAGAATTCAGTCCAGAGCCTTGAAGGACTCAACTTAAGTTTTTTTTTTTTTTTTTTACTTTGAGTGTTCAAACTGTAAAAATGAAAATGCACAATAGTACTCAGACAAGCACATTGTTTTTAACTCTGTAAAGCAGATATTGGAAAATCGCATTGGTCATTATTTCAGTGTCAAACTCAATATGTATACGTTCATTTTGCAAGTAAGGCCTCATTCACACGGACGGACCGTTCGGGTCCGCCTTTCAGTTTTGACGGCGGACCTCAACGGCCGCTCCATGCATCCCTATGGAGCGTCGGATGTCAGCGGAGACATGTCTGCTGACATCCGACCCTATCCGATCCGCTAAAAACAGACGTTTGGGGACACGTCCCCATCCGTCCATATCGGATCGGGTAAGATCTGATGAAAACTGACACGCTGTCAGTTTTCATCAGATCGCTCCATAGGAGACAGTGGTGCCCGACAACGGAGTCCGCCTCGTGTGAATGAGGCCTAAAGGTTTAATCCGTTCCAGAAGATTCCCAAAAATGACACTAGCAGCTTGCTTTGTAGTAGTACATATGTACAAAACAGTTATTCCTTTTAGCAGAATTTATTTTGTATTCTGCAGCAAATCTCACATTATAGTCGTATGTTCCAACTAATAAATTCAATGTTCTTTACTTAGGTAATGGCGCACAGCTCTCCACAAAGTATATTGGACGATGTTGCAATGGTGAGTACACATTTATTACTCAGTATATTTAAGAAATTGGGAAACTCCCTCCAGTTATTTCTTATCAAGAGAATTTGAACAGTTTATAAAGATAGACCGCCACATTAAACTACGGGTGTACTTTTATTCTAAAACCTTGTACAGGATATAATCTTGATTTTTACCAAATGGCAATTGCTACAACCAGTGCTGGTAATTTTTGGGCATTGGGGGAAAGTTATTTTATTACATTTTTAAATGGCTAAAATACCCGCCATATACTTTAAAGTGAAATAGGAATTCAGGGTAGGTGAATAGGAGGAATTGGGGTCGCCTACATACAAGGCCTTATTTACTAGCAGCTTATCCCGCCAGTAATCCAGTGCCAGCACACTTTTTCACCCCTTTTTTGTTAGCCCCCGTTTTGTTAGAACCACTGTAAACCATGTCAGGACTTTAGGACAAAAGATTGAGGATGAGTACTAAAGGCCCCTTGCTAACCTCCCACTAATCCCCCCCCCCCCTCCCATAGCCCTTCCAGCCCATATGCCCCCCCCCCCGTCATAAAGTTATACCTGTCGCAGGACTCCTTAACCACTTGACCACCGCCCCATGTCAAAAAGACGTCCTGTTTTTAAAGTTGAATATCTCGATAACGGCAGCAGCTGCTGCCACAACCGAGATATTCATCTTTTCAGGGGGCGGTGGTGTACACGATAACGGCGGATTCGCCGCGAGATCGCCGTTATCGGTGGCGGGAGAGGGCCCTCCCGCCGCTCTCCCGCGCCCTCCGCCGCTTACCGGAGCCGTCGGTAGCGGCGGAGGGGATCGGATGTGTCCGGCAGCTGAGCGGGGACGGGACTGAAGGAGAAATCTCCTTCACCCGTCCTCATAGCTCTGCTGGGCGGAAGTGACGTCAAAACGTCAGTCCCGCCCAGCCTCTTAAAGAAACATTTTTTTTTTTGTCATTTGAAAAAATGACATTTTTATTTTTTTTTATTTGTTTTGCATTTAAGTCTAAATATGAGATCTGAGGTCTTTTTGACCCCAGATCTCATATTTAAGAGGACCTGTCATGCTTTTTTCTATTACAAGGGATGTTTACATTCCTTGTAATAGGAATAAAAGTGATCAATTTTTTTTTTTTTTTATTTCAGTGTAAAAAATTATAAAAATAAATAAGAAAACAAAAAAATTTTTTTTTGCTTCTGCGACGAGCTCGCGCGCAGAAGCAAACGCATACGCGAGTAGCGCCCGCATATGAAAACGGTATTCAAACCACACAAGTGAGGTATTGCCGCGATCGTTAGAGTGAGAGCAATAATTCTAGCCCTAGACCTACTCTGCAACTCAAAAAATGCAACCTGTAGAATTTTTTAAACGTCGCCTATCGAGATTTTTAAGGGTAAAAGTTTGACGCCATGCCACGAGCGGGCGCAATTTTTAAGCGTGACATGTTGGGTATCATTTTACTCGGCGTAACATTATCTTTCACAATATATAAAAAAATTGGGCAAAATGTATTGTTTTATTTTTTAACCACTTACCCCCCGGACCATATTGCTGCCCAAAGACCAGAGTACTTTTTGCGATTCGGGACTGCGTCGCTTTAACAGACAATTGCGCGGTCGTGCGACGTGGCTCCCAAACAAAATTGGCGTCCTTTTTTTCCCACAAATAGAGCTTTCTTTTGGTGGTATTTGATCACCTCTGCGTTTTTTATTTTTTGCGCTATAAACAAAAATAGAGCGACAATTTTGAAAAAAATGAATATTTTTTACTTTTTGCTGTAATAAATATCCCCCAAAAATATATAAAAAAAATTTTTTTTCCTCAGTTTAGGCCGATACGTATTCTTCTACATATTTTTTGTAAAAAAAATCGCAATAAGCGTTTATTGATTGGTTTGCGCAAAAGTTATAGCGTTTACAAAATAGGGGGTATTTTTATGGCATTTTTATTAATATTTTTTTTACTAGTAATGGCGGCGATCAGCGATTTTTTTTTCGGTATTGCGACATTATGGCGGACACTTCGGACATTTTTGACACATTTTTGGGACCATTGGCATTTTTATAGCGATCAGTGCTATAAAAATGCATTAGATTACTATAAAAATGCCACTGGCAGTGAAGGGGTTAACACTAGGGGGCGGGGAAGGGGTTAAGTATGCCTGGGTGTGTTCTTACTGTGGGGGGGGGGGGGGTGGCCTCACTAGGGGAAACACTGATTTTCTGTTCATACATTGTATGAACAGAAAATCAGCATTTCCCCTGCTGACAGGAACGAGAGCTGTGTGTTTACACACACAGCTCCCGTTCCCCGCTCTGTACCGAGCGATCGCGTGTGCCCGGCGGCGATCGCGCCCGCCGGGCACACGCACGGGAGTTGGGGGCGAGCGGGGAGCGCGCACGCGCCCCCGGCGGCGCGCACGCGCCCCCTAGTGGCGGCTATACGATAGGACGTATAGCTACGGGCTCTCGCCCAGGAGAGCCGACCTGCCGCCGTATAATGACGGTGCGCGGTCGGCTAGTGGTTAATTCAAAAAAGTGATTTTTATCCAAAAAAAGTGCGCTTGTAAGACCGCTGCGCAAATACGGTGTGACAAAAAGTATTGCAATGACTGCCATTTTATTCCCTAGGATGTCTGCTAAAAAAAAATATATAATGTTTGGGGGTTCTGATTAATTTTCTAGCAAAAAAATTGTGATTTTCACATGAAGGAGAGAAGTGCCAGAATAGGCCTGGTGGTCAAGTGGTTAAAATGCAAGTTGCCTGGCATCAGCAGTTAGACCTGGAAAATGCATGTTATAAGTAGGTGTTTAGGAAAATAAAAAACAAAACTCGTTATAAATTTCCTTTATGCTCTGCTTCGAGGATTCAATAAGCATAGTGGCCAAAGTATCATTCTCAAAATGAGATCAAGTTAAAGGGGTTGTAAAGGTTTGTTTTTTATTTTCGAAATAGGTTACTTTAACCACTTAGGGACCGCCTCCTGCACATATATACGTCGGCAGGATGGCACGGCTGGGCACAAGCACATACCTGTACGTCCTCTTTAAGTGCCCAGCCGACCGGGTCCGAAGCCCTGCGGGACCCGATCGCCGCCGGAGTCCCGCGATAGGTCCCTGGAGCTGAAGAACGGGGAGAGGTGTGTGTGTAAACACAGCTTCCCCGTTCTTCACTGTGGCGCTGTCATTGATGGTCTGTTCCCTGATAAAGGGAAAGGCGATCAATGACATCACACGTCCAGCTCCGCCCCTCTACAGTTAGAAACACATATGAGGTCACACTTAACCCCTTCAGCGCCCCCTAGTGGTTAACTCCCAAACTGCAATTGTCATTTTCACAGTAAACAATGCATTTTTTTTTTTGCATTTTTTTGCTGTGAAAATGACAATGGTTCCAAAAATGTGTCAAAATTGTCCGATGTGTCCGCCATAATGTCGCAGTCACGAAAAAAAAGCTGATCGCCGCCATTAGTAGTAAAAAAATAAATAATAAAAATGCAATAAAACTATCCCCTATTTTGTAAATGCTATAAATTTTGCGCAAACCAATCGATAAACGCTTATTGCTTTTTTTTTATACCAAAAATGGGTAGAAGAATACGTTTCGGCCTAAACTGAGGGAAAATTATTATTTTTTATATATTTTTGGGCGATATTTATTATAGCAAAAAGTAAAACATATTGAATTTTTTTCAAAATTGACGCTCTATTTTTGTTTATAGCACAAAAAATAAAAACCGCAGAGGTGATCAAATACCACCAAAAGAGAGCTCTATTTGTGGGAAAGAAAGGACGCCAATTTTGTTTGGGATCCACATCGCACGACCGCGCAATTGTCAGTTAAAGCGACGCAGTGCCGAATCGCAAAACCTGGCCGGGTACTTTACCTGCATTTTGGTCCGGGTCTTAAGTGGTTAAGCTAGTCCATTGTTGGTTCACTTATCTTTTCCTTCCATTTCCCTTCTAAATGTTTTTTTTTCTTTTGTCTGAATTTCTCACTTCCTGTTCCTCCTCAGTAAGGTGTTCTAAATGACTTTCCACCGCTGGGATGATGGTGGAAAGCTTACTGAGGAGAAACCGGAAGTGAGAAATTCAAACAAAGAAATTAAACATTTAGAAGGGAAATTGAAGGAAAAGGTAAGTGCACCAACAATGCACTAGCTTAAAGGAACCTATTTAGAAAATAAAAAACAAACCTTTACAACCCCTTTAAATGCTCTCCTGAAAAGTATACCTTAAAGTGGTTCTAAAGGCAAATGTCTTTTTTATCTTAATGCATCAGCAGCTCTCCCCAGCCCCCCTAATACTTGAGCCCCATCTTGATCCAGCGATGTGGATGAGACCCTATGCTCTGTGAGGACTCTTCCTCCTCATTGACTGAGAGGGCAGGGGTGCCATTGATTCCTGCTGCTCTCAGTTGGTGAGCCAATTAAGAGAGGGGTGGGGGGGCGAGCTGTGGCACTGTCTGAATGAACAGAGAGAGCAGTGGCTCAGGTGCCCCCATAGCAAGCTGCTTGGAGGTTAGGAGCCAAGAGTGCCGGCGGGGTACTCAAAGAGGACGACCCGGCTGCAAATCCACTGCACAGAGCAGGTAAATGACTGTTCGTTAAAAAACAAACCTAGCCTTTAATACCACTTTAAGGAAACTGGAAATGTTATTACAGTGGTGATAAAGGAGATAACTAAGGGCTAGTTTTTGGCATTTTTTTAGGCACGATTTGGTTGGTCAGAATATATTTACACAAGAAAAGATTTTCTCTAAAAAGTAGGTTTGTTTATTTAGATATAAAATATCGTAATATATAGAACAAATAAAGAAGAAAAAGTATTGCCGTTTCCAGCACAAAAAACTATCTAAGAGGCTAACTAGGCAAGCCTATCCATAAACATTGACAGGAATTATAAATAAAATATAACAATGTATCCACAATGAGATTGAACACTTCCAGAAGGATTTGGAATAAAGTGCATAAACATAATTAGTAATCCTGTCAAGTTGTGGAAATGCAGGCAAAGATATGTCTGCGGTGGTTTGGCTTGCTGCGTTGGTAGACTCGATCGGTTTCGCGCTTTAGCAGCGCTTCCTCACGGAGTCAGCAGTGTAGTTTTAAAGACAGTATTGATTGGTAGGGGGATCGATACATAAATTTTCTGGCAATAATAAAGGAAGAAACAGACTGTGTCCGGGCTGCTGGACGTTGTAAGGGGTATAGGGGAAACGACCCAAATAAAATGAAAAGTAACAGTCTTCAATGAAGGAGGGCAGGGCTTGAGGAAAGGAAAGAAGGGAGAGAGTAAACAGTACCCTCTATCAATCCTCAATAAATGCTACACTTCCTGGTAGCAGAAGTGAGCAACCAGATCTGGGTGCCGGCTGATAGCCAGGTATTAAGGCAGTGGTAAGCCTGGTTAAATATATGCGACAGCGATCTCCTCCACAAGTCTCTCGGGAGACTTGTGGAGGAGATCGCTGTCGCATATATTTAACCAGGCTTACCACTGCCTTAATACCTGGCTATCAGCCGGCACCCAGATCTGGTTGCTCACTTCTGCTACCAGGAAGTGTAGCATTTATTGAGGATTGATAGAGGGTACTGTTTACTCTCTCCCTTCTTTCCTTTCCTCAAGCCCTGCCCTCCTTCATTGAAGACTGTTACTTTTCATTTTATTTGGGTCGTTTCCCCTATACCCCTTACAACGTCCAGCAGCCCGGACACAGTCTGTTTCTTCCTTTATTATTGCCAGAAAATTTATGTATCGATCCCCCTACCAACCAATACTGTCTTTAAAACTACACTGCTGACTCCGTGAGGAAGCGCTGCTAAAGCGCGAAACCGGTCGAGTCTACCAACGCAGCAAGCCAAACCACCGCAGACATATCTTTGCCTGCATTTCCACAACTTGACAGGATTACTAATTATGTTTATGCACTTTATTCCAAATCCTTCTGGAAGTGTTCAATCTCATTGTGGATACATTGTTATATTTTATTTATAATTCCTGTCAATGTTTATGGATAGGCTTGCCTAGTTAGCCTCTTAGATAGTTTTTTGTGCTGGAAACGGCAATACTTTTTCTTCTTTATTTGTTCTATATATTACGATATTTTATATCTAAATAAACAAACCTACTTTTTAGAGAAAATCTTTTCTTGTGTAAATATATTCTGACCAACCAAATCGTGCCTAAAAAGTCCAAAAACTAGCCCTTAGTTATCTCCTTTATCACTTATACTAGGACGTGGCACCCTCTTTTTACTTTATAATATCCACATGCACACTACATGTGAGGATATTGTCATCCCTCCTCTCTCAGTTATTACAGTGGTAATTGGCTGTCTAGCTTGTTAAAACGGCTGCTTAATGCAGTTGACTGGTTTTGTGAATAGTTTTTAGGCTATCGTGTTTTATGAACAGAAGTTGAGAATGTTTTGTTAAAGCCAGATTGGGCAATGTTGACTTCATCAGTGTTCACTGCAATTTGGACCTTTTTTTTATTTACTATCTTATATTCTCCTTCAGGTCCTCGATGAAGAAGCTGAAGTATTCATAGTGAAAATGTGGCGGTTACTAATTTATGAAACGGAGGCAAAGAAAATCGGTCTTGTGAAGTAAAACCTTGCCAAAGTGTATTGGGTACCATCCAACCTTTGCTGTTAGGGCCTACAAAACATTGAACAGTATATTGCAGTCCCAGATTCCAGCAAGGTCATTCATACTTTCCAAAGTGATCAGACATATGTTTGTTTTTATTTGTAGGGATTGTGATTTTGTTTTCTCTTTCTCTAGAGTCTCAGCTTTCTCCTAACTAAAGTTATCTGCAACCACAGAATAGGTGCACAAAGTAAACCAGTGTCTTACTGGTACGGTTTAAAATATTCAGCTGCTGTACAATGGTCTCTGGTAACAATGTTTGTCCATACTCTTGTACATATTAAAATACCCAATTTTTGCAATTTGTTTGCACTCATATACCTATTGGATAACAGCAGGATGAATGGCTGATCTTGTAAATTTCGGTTTACAAAGTCAGTGTCTACTTTTTTGTTTTCTATATTTATTGCTGCAAAATTACCTACATTTATTTTCTGTACAAATGGGCATGGCTGGCTGGTTACCTGGCAATATTTTTTCCGTATTGTGCTGTAAATATTTTTCTTATGGTCCCATATCTGAAAGGGAGACAACGCTTTTATATGTAATTCCTCATGGGAGCTCCTATTTCCTGCTATTGAGTAACCCCATCTCCTGCCTTCCCACCTTTTGATTTGAGTAAGCCATATCCCATATAAAAAGCTGAGTTCCTATTTGGCAGGCCCTATCATATTGCACCTTTTTGAAAGCGTGACAAGTGGCTGCAACATCCTTCTCTTGTCAGTGCTAATGTTTTTTAGTCTTTTTTTTTTTTTTATTGTCCATTATTTAATAAACTCCTGCACTGGCTAACTGCAGTCTAAAAACATGCTGTCCAACAATAAAACTTTTTTTTTTAATGTATGTTCTCATCCTGCAGCAATTTAACATTTGAGGGGATTGCATTGATCTACTTTTAATACTTGTGTAAGGAGTGTGATTCAAGTATATCAGCAATAATTGCTGAACACATAAGCACATTTCTAAGTTTTCAGCAAGGCCATAAATCCAGCACATGGTTGAAATGTATAAAACCTTTAAAACACTGGCATTATACGTTTATGTATACAAAAAAAATAACCTACATGCTTTTGAATGTAAGTTCAGTGTTGCTCTCCTAGTGAGCAATAGTGTCTGTTGAAGAACACACATAACTGCTTATCTTTGTCATGATATATACTAGGGGTTGCACTCAGTTATTCCCATCCACTCAGAACTAAATCTTGGTGTAGCTTTGTGTAGGGTTAATATACATCTGACCAATATTTATTCACCATTGGGACTGATTAACAAATGAACATGACCTGCTGTTTTTGTAAACTGCTGCGATAACAGTCTATTCTGTATTTAAGGCATCGGTTTGTCTGAAATGTTGAAGCTGTGATCTATGATTGCCAGATACCTTGCATTTGCAAACTGTGTTAAGCCATCAAAGGCTCGCTCTGTAAATAATTCAAACATTAAAGTGTATATATTTGATATGCGGGCTTGGTGTCTTACAAGGTTTTCAATTCAGGATTGAAAATAATCGTACCAAGTGCAAGCACATCATAAGAGGTACCCTTTTAAAACCATTCTACGAAAAAATCTGTGTTGGAGACTTTGCCTGGGAGAAGGGGGAGCATGCGGCTGCAGTTATGAAGTGCAGACACCTACATGCAGCAGCCACCCAAATCTTTCTGTCACAGCTTCAGTCAATGCGGAAACGTACCTGTCCCACTTTGTGTCCTGTGCATTCCTATGGGCCTTTGATGCTGCCCATTGTGGTGTCAAGTCAAAAAAAATGTAGGAGGGAAGGCCAAGCAGGAAGGTATGGCTGGCACAGTTTGACCTGAAATCCCATGGATAGAATCTTTTTAACCACTTCCCTACCGCAGGATGTCGTGGACTTTGGGGGGGGGGGGGAGATATCTGAATGATGCCTGCAGCCAGCGATTCTGTGCACCATAAAAACGCTCATAGTGGCAGTTCCACCATTAGTGGGATGTTTACATTCCTTGTAATAGGAATAAAAGTGATTTATAAAGTGTAAAAATTAAGTATAATAAAATTAAACGCCCCTGTCCCTGGTAGCTCGTGCTCAGAAGCGAACACACACGTAAGTCCCGCCCACATATGTAAACGCTGTTCAAACCACACATGTGAGAAATCGCTGCGTGCGTTAGAGTGTGTGTGCAACAATTCTAGCACTGGACCTCCTCTGTAACTCTAAACTGGTAACCTGTGAAAAAAATGAAAGCGTTGCCTATGGAGATTAACCAATTAAGGACCTTTACTGTTTTTCAGATTTGGCGTTTAGAAGACTAAAACAGTTTTTTTGCTAGAAAATTACTTAAAACCCCCAAACATTATATATTTTTGTCTAACACCCTAGAGAATAAAATGACGGTCATTGCAATACTTTTTGTCACACCGTATTTGCGCAGCGGTCTTGCAAGCGCCTTTTTTTTTTTTTTTTGGGGGGAAAAAAAAAAAATCACTTTTTTGAATAAAAAAATGACAACAGTAAAGTTAGCCCAATTTTTTTTTATATATTGTGAAAGATAATGTTACGCCGAGTAAAATGATACCCAACATGTCACGCTTCAAAATTGTGCCTGCTCGTGGAATGGCGTCAAATTTTTACCCTTAAAATTCTCCATGGGAGACGTTTAAAAAATTCTATAGGTTGCATCTTTTGAGCTACAGAGGAGGTCTAGGGCTAGAATTATTGCTCTCGCTCTAATGATCACGGTGATACCTCACTTGTGTGGTTTGAACACCGTTTTCATATGCGTTTGCTTTTGCGCGCAAGCTCATCGGGACTGGGCGCTTGAAACATATATTTTTTCTTATTTATTTTTATTTATTTTATTATTTTTTACACAAAAAAAAAAAATAGATCACTTTTATTCCTATTACAATTAATGTAAACATCCCTTGTAATAGAAAAAAACATGACAGGTCCTCTTAAAGCGGAGGTTCACCCTGAAAATGAACTTTTTCGCTAACCTATCTCCAGCCTTAATAAAGACTTGTAGCGTGGTCATTTTTTTTAAAATGTGTGTACTTGCCTGTCTTCGGCCTCACATCCGGGTCTTCTTCCTTGCGGGGAGTGGGCGTGTCGCTCCTTTTCCCCGACGGGGAGCTCTGCGCAATGTCTCCTGGGAGTGAGTGTTGATCCTCCCAGGAGGCGATTGACGTGCGGGTAAAGCGCGTCATCGCCTTCCGAAAATATCCAACGGGGACTCGGCTCTTTACAGCGCTATACGGCGCCTGCCGTGTAGAGCTGACTGTGCAGGCGTTGTAAAGTGCCGAGTCCCATCTCGGATATTTTCGGAAGACGTGACGCGCTTTACACGCACGTCAATCATCTATGCCTCGTCTTAGGAACGCCTACTCCCCGGGGGAGCGAGAACCAGGAAGCTAGGTGAAAAGACAGCGAAAAAAAATAAAAAATCCAGCATACTGTTGTCAGCAGTATGCTGGAAGTAATGGTATATAGATATTTTATGGTGAACCCCCGCTTTAAATATGAGATCTGGGGTCAAAAAGACCTCAGATCCCATATTTAGACTTAAATGCAAAAAAAAATTTATTTGATAAAATGACGACAAGAAAATATTGCTTTAAGAAGCATGGGCGGAAGTGACGTTTTGACGTCACTTTCGCCCTGCTATGCGGGACGGTTGGGGGCCATCTTGCCCTCACTCGCATACACAGCAAGGAGGAGAGAGGACCCGATCGCCTCCGCTGCTGCCGACGGCACCGGTAAGCGGCGGGAAGGGGGGGCCCTCTCCCACCGCCGATAACTGTGATCTTGCGGCCAATCCGCCACGGAGACCACCGTTATCGTTTTACAGGACCACTCAAAGAAAAGATGGATATCTCGGTTGTGGCAGCAGCTGCTGCCGTTACCGAGATATCCATCTTTAAAAACAGGACGTATATATACATGAGCAGGTTTTTATGTAGTTAAGTCCCGAAGTTTGGCGCCATTCCATTAGTGTGCGCAATTTTAAAGTGTGACAAGTTGGGTATCTATTTATTCAGCGTAACATCATCTTTCACATTATACAAAAAAATTAGGCTAACTTTTACTGTTTTTTTTTTTTTTTTTAATTAATGAAACCCGTCCCCCAAAAAAAAGGCGTTTGAAAAATGATTGCGCAAGTACCGTGAGAGAATAAAGTTGCAATGACCGCCACTTTATTCTGTATGGTGTCTGCTAGAAAAACATATATAATGTTCGGGGGTTCTGACTAGTTTTCTAGCAAAAAAAATGATTTTTACATGGAGAGAAGTACCACAATAGGCCCGGTAGGAAAGTGGTTAAAGAAGGCGCAATAAAAGGAACTTGGATGTAACCAATAACATTTCACATGGTTCGCTATGAAAAATGTGTTCTGTGAGGGCATCGAGCGCACTCTGTGATTACTGTATCCTTTAGACAAATCGAGGTAAAGGGCCAATAACGGTGTGATCAGCTACAGTGCCTTAAAAAAGTATTCATACCCCTTGAAATTTTTAACCTGTTGTCATGTTACAACCAAAAACGTTAATGGATTTTATGTGCTAGGCCAACACAATGTGGCACACAATTGTAAAGTGGAAGGAAAATAGTTCGACTGCTTTTTTTTTTTTTTTTTTTTACAAATATCTGAAAAGCATGGCGTGCATTTATATTCTTTCCCTCCGATTCCTCTAAGATCTAGTGAAACCAATTGCCTTCGGAAGTTGCCTAATTAGTAAATAGTCTACCTGTGTGTAATATAATAGTATAAATACAGCTGTTCTGTGAAGCCCTCAGAGGTTTGTTAGAGAACCTTGGTGAAAAAACTGCATCATTAAGGCCAAGCAACACACCAGACACTTCAGGGATAAAGTTGTCGAATTTTAAAGCGGGCTTAGGTTATAAAATATCCCAAGCGTTGCACATCTCACAGAGCACTTGTCAATCCATCATCTGAAAATAGAGAATGGCACAACTGCAAACCTGCAAAGACATGGCTGTCTACCTAAACTGCCAGGCCGGGCAGGGAGAGCATTAATCAGAGAAGCCGCCAAGAGGCCCATGATAACTCTGGAGGAGCTGCAGAGATTCACAGCTCAGGTGGGAGAATCTGTCCACAGGACCGCTATTGGTTGTGCACTCCACAAATCCTGGCCTTTATGGAAGAGTGGCAAGAAGAAGTCATTATTGAAAGAAAATTATAAGTCTCGTTTGCGAGAAGCCATGTGGGGGACACAGCAAACATAGGGAAGAAGGTGCTTTGGTCAGATGAGACCAACATTTTACTTTCTCCTTTGTCCATGGACGGGCACAGCTTCCTTATACTCTTGACTGTAGGGTTATGTTCTGTCTATCAGGAGAGGACTAGGCAGACATATTGATGGTTAAAACCTGTAATCTTTAGCAAAGCTGAACAGCCCCGCCCAGGGGGCCGTCCCTCTGGTCATAACCCCTCTCATTGCAGTGAGCAGTTTAGTTATTTTTCTGCCTAGTAGAGAATGACCTGGCTCCCTTTTGGGCCCATGGTCCTGAAGAACTTTTTTATTTTTTGATCCTGGGAACAACTGGCTGGGTGACAGGCTGCATAATATAGATCCTTGTCATCTCCCCAGCCCGGCCATTGAGCGTAAGCAGGATTGGCTGCGCGCTGGGTCGGCCACGACATACCCCGTTTGCTCCAGGGGTGGCCGGTAAGCTCACATATGACCGGGCTACTGCTATCTGAGTCACAGTGAGCTGTGGCCGACAGCTACTCCGTACTGCTCGGAAGTGGGTCTGTCAGGAAGGCGCCAGCAGTCCGCGCAGCGACAGGTAAGTACTTTTCCTCCTGTCTTGGCAGGATGGAGAAGCTGGACTCTCCTGGGGGGGGGGGGGCGATTAGGGGGTCTCTTGTCCTCCCTTTCCTCTCCCCCCATCCCTTCCCTCCTCCCCATGCATGGGCCTGCTGTGACTGACTGGGGTGTACCTGTGGAGTTTTTTTTCTGTGTCCTGGCTGGGGGCTGCGGGGGTGTCTGGGCCTGCTCTGTGTGGGTGGTCTGCATTGGGGGGGCCTCTGCTCAGGGGCCACTGCCTTTTCTGGCCTTTTTGTCCACCTCAGTGCCTCTCGGTGCCGTTTTTTCCATTTGAACCAGTGCCATTTTCTTGTAGCCGCGCTGCTGCTATTGTAATACAGCTGGCGGCCATTTTCTTGTAGCCACGATGTGGCGCAGAAATTCAGTGTGTTTTTTCTATAGGTTTTGGCCTCTTGTGCTGAAATGACTTCCTGAACAGCACAAACAGCGCAGTTTACCTCTGTTGAGAGCGGGACGCGCAGTGCTGAACAGTTCTTATCTGGGCAGTGGTCAGTAGCAGCAAGGAGAGTGGCCCCCCCCCTTTTTTTCTGTGTACCTTGTGCTTGACTGTAGTCCCTGAGGCTGTCAAGTGAGCGGGTCAGCATGGTGTCAGAAGCTGGCGTTTCTTCTTCAGACATTCCGGTGGTAGCAACCAGTGCCCCTGCACCTGCGGTTCCTGTGGACGCTTTGCCGGCAGTCCTGGAGTCCTTTGTTGCCAGGGTGGAAGTGGTTTGTGGGCGCAAAGAGGGTCAAAAACGCCCCGAGGCAGTGGGTTGGCCACGGCACTAGTGTCAGACATTGACTGAGTGGGCAAAGTTATTGCAGCGGGAGTTGGAGGAGCATCATGCTCCCCCGAGCTGCATGGAACCTTGGTATCCGCGGTTGTTTTTCGGTGTCTGATCTGGCTAAAATGCTGGTCTGTGGACCAGACTTCCAAGAAGGCCCTGGCGAATTTGCCCTTCCAGGGAGGGAGGCTATTTGGAGCCTTGCTGGATGACATCATTAAGGATGTCATGGGGGGGTAAGAGCACGCTCCTCCCTCGGTCCAAAAAAGGGTAAGGAGCTAGGCCGTAGGCCAGGACCCTCCTTTTCCGCGCAGAAGCAGTATTTTCGTCAGTCAGGGCCCGCAGGTAGGCGTTTCCAGGACAATAAGGGGCCTGCTGAGAGAGAAAAGCGTCCCTGGGTTCGCAAGCCTGCGAACAAATCTGCTACTGTATGAAGGTTTTCCCCCACTGGACCCTCGGGTGGGAGGACGTCTTCCCGAGTTTGCAGCTCGGTGGACCTCCCTGCTTTCCGACCAGTGGGTTTGTGAAGTGTTTTCATCAGGGTACAAGATGGTTTCTTTCTTGTCCACCAAACAGATGCTTTCCCTCAAACCTGCCTCTTCTTCCGGCTCGTCGGGACGCCCTAAGAGGGGCAGTACAGGACTTTCTGAAGTGCGGGGTAATTATCCCTGTGCCGCTGCAGGAAAGGTTTCAGGGTTTCTACTGGAATCTGTTTGTGGTCCCAAATGAGGACAGAGTCCGTCCAATCCTGGACCTCAAAGCTCTCGATGCCTTTGTAAAGGTTCGGAAGTTCAGGATGGAATCTGTTCGCTCTGTGGTCGCTGCACTCCATCCGGGGGATTTTCTGGTGTCCTTGGACATCAAGGATGCAAACTTGCATGTCCCTGTTTTCATCAGGCATCAGAGGTTCCTGCACTATGCAGTGGGGGAAGACCACTACTATCAATTTGTGGCTCTCCCCTTTGGCCTGGCGTCGGCGCCAAGGGTTTTCACCAAGGTGCTTGCCCCGATTCTGGCCTTGCTGAGACAGCAAGGAATCATCATTGTGGGCTACTTGGACGATCTGCTTCTGAGAGCTGCTTCAAGCTCAGAATTGGAGGAGGATGTGACGATTGCCAGTCTGACCCTCCTAGAATTTGGCTGGGTGCTGAACTTCCAGAAGTCGGTGTTGGTAGCGACTCGGTGCCTAGAATATCTGGGTTTGAATCTAGACTCCTCAAAGCCATGAGTTTTTTTCCCTTTGCAAAAGTTTGACTCTTCGAACTGCAGTAAAGCTTTTGGCATCCTGCAAATGGTCGTCGCTCTGCTTTTGCATGCAAGTCTTGGGTCTAATGGTAGCCTCTTTCGAGGCGGTACCGTATGCTCAGTTCCACACTCAAGCTTTGCAGAAGGAGATTCTGTCCAAATGGGACAGATCCCTGTTGTCCCTGGGTTGTCAAATCCGGGTGAGCCAACTGGTCAGGCCTTCCCTGGTCTGGTGGTTGAGCTCTCCGGCTCTGCAGTCCGGGAAGTCGTTCCTTCCCTTTCACTGGACAGTGATCACGACGGATGCCAGCCTAATCCGGTTGGGGGGGTTGAGTTTGGGGTGTTCAGTTGACATGGTTGCTGGACACAGGAAGAATCTCGCCCTGCTGATCAATGTACTGGAGCTCCGGACGATCAGACAGTGCCTCTCCACATGGTCACAGAGGCGTCCGATCAGGATCCAGTCGGACAACGCCATGGCGGTGGCATAGGTCAACCATCAGGGAGGAACAAGAAGCGCGGCGGCAGCTTCAGTGATCTCTCACATTTTTGCGGTGGGCAGAGAGGGTACCGGCTCTATTGGTCGTAAACATTCTGGGTGTAGACAACTGGCAAGCGGACTACCTCAGTTGCTAAATGCTGGACCAAGGAGAATGGTCACTACACCCGAATGTATTTCACCTCCTTTGCCTGAGATGGGGCAATCCTGATGTAGATCTCCTGGCTTCTCGACTCAACCGAAAGGTGTTGAGGTTTGTGGCCAGGTCAAAAGATCCTTGGGTGGATGCGACAGATGTGTTGGTAGCCTCGTGGGGGCAGTATTGACTGATTTATGCCTTTTTCCCCCCCCACTGAAATTGCTTCCTCGTCCGCTTCACAGAGCCGAGTCCGAGGGGATCCCGATGATTTTAATTGCCCCAGCATCCCTGGTACGCCCATCTGGTAAAACTAGTGGCGGATGCTCCCTGGCGACTGCCGTTGCGAGAGGACCTTCTGTTACAAGGTCCCATTCTTCATCCTGCTTTAGTCGCTGGCTTTAACGCCATGGCTGTTGAAAGCCAGGTGCTGAAGGACGGAGGCCTATCGGATTTGGTAATTTCCACCACGCTGAAGGCATGGAAGTCATCTTCTTGGAAGATTTATCATTGCTTGTGGAAGGCTTGCATCTCTATGTGCGAAGTGATGGGGTGGCATCCACGTACATATTCAGTTTCTAGGATCCTGCTCTTTTTGCAGCGTGGTGTGGATCAGAAACGTGCCTTGGGCACCATTAAGGGTCAGATTTCAGCATTGGCTGTTTTTCTTTCAACGACCCTTGGCGACTTACTTTTGTTCAAGGGGTTTGACATGTGGCTCCTCCGGTTCGACCACCACTACCTCTGTAGGATTTGAATCTGGTGCTCTCTGCACCCCCCGAAAACAGAGAGATTCCTCTCCTGACACTCTCCCAGAAAGTTGCCTTTCTAGTGGCCATTACATCTGTCAGACATGTTTCTAAATTGGCGGCTTTGTCTTGCAAGTCCCCCTACTTGGTCCTCCATAGGGATAAAGCGGTGCTACGCCCCACAGCCTTCGTTTCTTCCGAAGGTGGTTTTGACTTTTCATCTAAATGAGGACATTGTACTTCCATCCTTGTGTCCGGCCATCGCATCCCAAGAAGGCTGTGTTACACCCACAGAGCACATACCACATCTAGGGAATGTATCTGTCTTCTACGGCTCAGTTTCGGAGGTCGGACTCACTGTTTGCATCAGTTTCTGGTCCAAAGAAAGGCCTGGCGGTCTCGTTGGCCACCATTGCTCGGTCGATGAGACAGATCGTGATTCAGGCTTACGCCCTGAAAGGGTGGCCGCCTCCCTTTCCTGTCACAGCGCATTCGACCAGGGCAATTTGTGCTTACCGGGCTTTCCGACATCAAGCGTCTGTCTCACAGGTGTGCAAGGCGGCGACCTGGTCGTCTGTTCGCACCTTTACAAGGTTGATGTGGGTGCATTTTCAGAAGCTTGCTTTGGCCGCAAATGTTTAAGGTTGCAACTCCTCCGTTGAGGTGAAGTTTGTTTTTGATTGCTGTTCCTACCCCTCTTGTTTTTTTTTTTTTTTTTTTGCACTGCTTGGATACATCCCTACAGGAGAAAATAGGATTTTTGTACTCACCGTAAAATCCTTTTCTCTGATGTCCATGGATGGACACAGCACCCACCCCTCCTTTTTAGGTTTGTACTTCTTTTTGACGAGCTGAGCTGCTCACTGCAGTGAGAGGGGTTATGACCAGAGAGACAGCCCCTTCGGGGCTGTTCAGCTTTTCCAAAGATTACATGTTTTAACCATTAACATGTCTGCCTACTCCTCTCCTGATGGACGGAACATAACTCTACAGTCAAGAGTATAAGGAAGCTGTGTCCGTCCATGGACTTCAGAAAAAAGGATTTTACGGTGAGTGCAAAAATTCAGTTTTTGGCCTAAAAGCAAATGGCTGTGTGTGTGATAGGAAACTAACACTGCACATCACTCTGAACACACTTATCCCCACCGTGAAACATGTTGGTGGCAGCATCATGTTGTGTGGATGCTTTTCTTTAGCAGGGACAAGGAAGCTGGTCAGAGTTAATAGGATGACTGAAGCCAAATACAGGGCAATCTTAGAAAACCTGTTAGTCTGTAAAATACTTGAGACTGAGGCGGAGGTTCACCTTCCAGCTGGACAACGACCCTAAACATACAGCCAGAAGCATCAATAGAATGATTGGGCCATTTTAACACATGAATATGCTTGGCTCTAAAACAAAGTCCAGACCTAAATCCAATTGAGAAACTTTGTCAAGGCTTGAAAATTGCTGTTCAGATGCTCTGTCCAAGCTTGAGCCATTTTACAAATTGGAATTGCCAGAAATGTCATTCTGTAGATGTGCTAAGCTGGTAGAGACATACTCAAAAAGACACGCAGCTGTAATTGCAGCGAAAGATGGGTCTACAAATTGAATACAAATGCATGCTACACTTTTCACATATTTATATGAAAACCATTTGTAATTTTCCTTCCACTTCACAATTATATGCCACTTTGTGTTGATCTATCCACGTAAAATCCCAATGAAATACATTTGCGTTTCTGGTTGTAACATGACATAATTGGAAAATTTCAAGGGGTATGAATACTTTTTCAAGGCACTGCATGTCCAATCACATGTAAACAAACTTGCCAGTTATCAGCATTCCTTTTCTCATGGGCTGTAACAGCGTGAGATAAGGAGAGCCAGTAATATACAAGTCTGGCAGGGCAAATTTACACAGATAATCAGGGCACAGATTATCAGTGCCCAGATTATTAGTGCACCCCCTCTCAATGTCTCAGTGCAGCCCCCTCTGTGTCACTTACTGCCCTCTCACCAGCGCACATTAGAAGACAAATTTATTATTTTTTTCATTCGACAGACTGGGCCTCCTTAATCTTGACGATTTGTATTATATGACCTCCACAGGAGTAGGACTAGGCAGAACAAAAAAAAAAACACCCGGCTACGCCCATGGGCTGTCCTCAGTCAGTATATAACCCCCCCTCCCTGCTCTAGGTGTTCAGTTTATTTCTGTCTAGTCAGGATCTAGCTTGTTGCTGGGATCTTGTGGTCCTAGCAAATTTTACTTTTGTCTTTCTCCATGCATTTTTGCCTGGAAGATCTGCAATCAATTGATCCAGTGGTCTCCCCAGTCCAGCCAGCGAGCGTGTGCCAGCCGCAGCTACGTGCTAGGGTGTCCGCGAAATAGCCACAATGGAGTGGCTGGTCTGGAAGGTCACCCGCACCATGGAATCGGTAAATACAGTCCCCCCTTTGTGTGGTTTGGGGTGGACCTGTGTAACCGACAGGGGTGGTCGGACCGGCCTTCAGGATCTCTCCTCCCATCCTAAAGTCCCTTGGTTAAGCTGGGTTTCCCCCTCCCATGGATTGGTGGGAGTTCCAGGGCAGGCATCAGAGACCCTTGGGGGTCTCCCTTGCCATTCCCCTTCTGGATGGTGTGTGTCCTGCCCTGGTGGTATTGGGGGGGCAGGGGTTTCCAGTGCAGAGGGGCAGTGGAGACCCCTAGGTGCATGCCCTGCTGTGTGGGCAGTTTGAGGTAGTGTGCAGTTTGAGGGTCCCAGTGCAGAGAGCACAGAGGTACAGAGTGCACAGCGGTGTCACCTTTTAATATTCACCCTGCCTGGTGGAGTACAGTACCTTTTGTGGAGGGGGGTCCCCTTGCAAAAGGTGCAGAGCTGTTCAAGGCACAGAGGATCCTGGCTGCAAGCTTCAGTATATCAAACGGCCGGTGGCCATGTTTGGGAGGTCTGATGACATCACTGCAGCCATTTTCCCTTGGTTTGGCTGCCAGCCATGTATGTGATGCCGATGTCACAGCGGGCATTTTTTTTTTTTTTTTTAGTCTAGTGAAACCGACAGAACATTCGTGCAGACACCGGAGCGCTTCCTGCTCTTCTCTTCCTGTCCCGGGATATCTGAATTAGTCCCTCCAAACCCCAGATGTATCCCGGTGGAAGTGGTTTGTGGGCAAAGACCCAGGAGGAAGCGTCCCCCGCCTTCCCCTGGTCACTCTGTCTCTTCTGATTCTGAGCCTGATGCTGCCCATCCAGTTACTGCGGTGCGGGAGACTCTAAAGATGGAGGATGTGACTGACAGGGCCAGGAATGTGGCTGTGTCCTTTGGTACGCATAAGTCACCTCGTACACCAAAGGTGCCCTATTTTAATAGGTTTACCTATAAGGAATGGGAACAACCTAAGTCACCCTTTTTGGTCTTCAAACTTATGAAATGGTCAACAGACCAAGCCTCTAATAAAGCAATTTGTAAACAAAATAAAAAAAATGTTGGGTACGGAAAGTATTCAGACCCCCTTAAATGTTTTACTCTTTGTTATATTGCAGCCATTTGCTAAAATCATTTAAGTTCATTTTTTTCCTCGATGTATACACAGTACCCCATATTGACAGAAAAACACAGAATTGTTGACATTTTTGCAGATTTGTTAAAAAATAAAATATCACATGGTCCTAAGTATTCAGACCCTCTGCTCAGTATTTAGTAGAAGCACCCTTTTGATCTAATACAGCCATGAGTCTTTTTTTGGGAAAGATGCAACAAGTTTTTCTCACCTGCATTTGGGGATCCTCTGCTATTCCTCCTTCCAGATCCTCTCCAGTTCTGTCAGGTTGGATGGTAAACATTGGTGGACAGACATTTTTAGGTCTCTCCAGAGATGCTCAATTGGGTTTAAGTCAGGGCTCTGCCTGGGCCATTCAAGAACAGTCACGGAGTTGTTGTGGTGTACTTAGGGACATTGTCTTGTTGGAAGGTAAACAAACCTTCAGTCCAGTCTGAGGTCCTGAGCACCCTGGAGAAGATTTTCGTCCAGGATATCCCTGTACTTGGCCGCATTCATCTTTCCCTTGATTGCAACCAGTCGTCCTGTCCCTGCAGCTGAAAAACACCCTGCTGCCACCACCATGCTTTACTGTTGGGACTGTATTGGATAGGTGATGAGCAGTGCCTGGTTTTCTCCACACATACCGTTCAGAATTAAGGCCAAAAAGTTCTATCTTGGTCTCATTAGACCAGAGAATCTTATTTCTCACCATCTTGAAGTCCTTCAGGTATGTTTTTTTTTTTTTTAAGCAAACTCCATGCAGGCTTTCATGTGTCTTGCACTGAGGAGAGGCTTCCGTCGGGCCACTGCCAAAAAGCCACGACTGGTGAAGGGCTGCGGTGATGGTTGACTTTCTACAACTTTCTCCAGACTGCATCTCTGGAGCTCAGCCACAGTGATCTTTGGGTTCTTCTTTACCTCTCTCACCAAGGCTTTTCTCCCCCGATAGCTCAGTTTGGCTGGACAGCCAGCTCTAGGCAGGGTTCTGGTTGTCCCAAATGTCTTCCATTTAAGGATTATGAAGGCCACTGTGCTCTTAGGAACCTTAAGTGCAGCAGACATTTTTTTGTAACCTTGGTCAGATCTGTTCCTTGCCACAATTCTGTCTCTGAGCTCTTCAGGCAGTTCCTTTGACCTCATGATTCTCATTTGCTCTGACATGCACTGTGAGCTGTAAGGGCTTATATAGACAGGTGTGTGGCTTTCCTAATCAAGTCCAATCAGTATAATCAAACACAGCTGGACTCAAATGAAGGTGTAGAACCATCTCAAGGATGATCAGAAGAAATGGACAGCACCTGAGTTAAATATATGAGTGTCACAGCAAAGGGTCTGAATACTCAAAAATCATGTGATATTTCAGTTTTTCTTTTTTAATAAATCTGGAAAAATGTTAACATTTCTGTGTTTTTCTGTCAATATGGGGTGCTGTGTGTACATTTAATGAGGAAAAAATGAGCTTAAATGATTTTAGCAAATGGCTGCAATATAACAGAGTGAAAAATGTAAGGGGGTCTGAATACTTTTCATACCCACTTTATATAGCCCGGAAGAACTCCAATTTCCCTGAGCCTGAAACAATTCCTATGAGATGAGCGGTTTCTGGTTTTATTTTTGTGAGTGCATTACCTAATACATTTTTAACCACTTCATTACTGGGCACTTAAACCCCCTTCGTGCCCAGACCAATTTTCAGCTTTCATCGCTGACGCATTTTGAATGACAATTGCGCGGTCATACAACACTGTACCCAAATGATATTTTTATCATTTTTTTTCCCCACAAATAGAGCTTTCTTTTGGTGGTATTTGATCATCTCTGCGTTTTTTTTTTTTTGCGCTATAAACATAAAAAGACAATACATTTTGAAAAAAAACACAATTTTTTACTTTTTGTTATAATATCCCAATTTAAAAAAAAGAAAAAAATTCCCTCGGTTAAGGCCGATACGTATTCTTCTACATATTTTTGTTTACAAAAAAAAATCGCAATAAGCGTATATTGATTGGTTTGCGCAAAATGTATAGCACCTACAAAATAGGGGATAGATTTATGATTTTTTTATTTTATTTTTTACTAGTAATGGCGGCAAGCTGTGTTTTTTTTTTTTTTTTTTTGTCAGGCCTGCAATATTGCGGCGGACGTATCAGACACTTTTGACACAATTTTGGGACCATTCACAATTATACAGCGAACAGTGCCATAAAAATGCACTAATTACTGTATAAATGTGACTGGCAGTGAAGGGGTTAACACTAGGGGGTGAGGAAGGGGTTAAATGTGTTTACTGGGTGTGTTCTAACTGTGTGACTACCGGGTACCAGGTAGTCACACAAAAAAACACTCCTTCCATGCTGGGTCTCTACCAGATTGACATTTTGGCCTTATTTGATGGGGTTTTTGGACATGGAGTTCTTCAGTCAGTTTTGTCCTCCCCCCCCCCCCCCCCCCCCCAGACCTACTTATTTTTGTTGTGTTGCCTTAGGCCGGTCCACATGATGAGATTATCGGATGATCGTCCGTTTTTTTTTTTTTTTGCATGCTAATCTCCGATTGAATCTGAGGTTACTAAAGTCACAAATTCGCGTATGACAGAATAAAAAATTGGAAGTGATGTCATGTGTTGTAATGCATTTTTGAATGACAGCTGTAGTGATTAAGCGAAAATCGTAGGAAAAAAAACTTTTTTGTGCATGTCCGATTAAACAATATCGGATGAAATGTCCTTATCGGTTCCCGAAAGCTCTGTACTAACGATCAGATTATCGTATGAGCGCTCTGAAATCTGTATTATATTTCTGATCGTGTGTACCAGGCGTTGGACTGCTTTCTTTTTAATTTCTGGGGGTTATATTTGTGTACCCATGCATGATAAAGTTGATACAATTTGTATTCCCCATAATATCCTTTTGCTGGAGTCTATTAACATACAAAAGTCCCACCATCTTTGTTCATAATCTTGTTCTTGGTACGGCTTTGCTGCAAAACTGAGGTGTGCTGGTAATAGGAGGGGTAATTCTGAAAGGCCAACAGTTTTTTTTTTTTTTTTTTTCTCTTCTTAGTTTACCAGCACCCAATCATTTTGTAGGTGGGAAGTATAAGCCTGAAGACTATCCCCCCAAAGCATTCATAGTAAAGGATTTAACAAGGAGTTAAAAATCATATTTTATGTACATAACATTTCACAAGGCTAATGTGATGTCTGCATCATACAGGAGACGAGACTGGTTCCTTCATGACCATGTAAAAGCATAGCTAGATTTTTAATGCTGCTTGATATCTGAGCATTCTGCACACATGGGCTGAATGTCAGGAGATATTTAGAGGGGCAAAAAAGGCTTAAAGGGTCACTAAAGGAATTTTTTTTTTTAGCTAAATAGCTTCCTTTACCTTGCTGCAGTCCTGGTTTCATGTCCTCATTGTTCGTTTTTGCTTTCATGTTGCTGTAAATCCTCTCTGTTCTGGACACTTCCTGGTTGCCTGTTTCCTGATGACCACAGTACTGGGAGATTTCTCACGGTGGTCACTAATCAAGGAGGTGTGAGTAAAACTAAACTGGATTGGTGCTGAGGAGTTTTAGACAAAGTATCACTGCTCTCTATTGGCTGACTGCCCTCTAGTGGCTCTCTGTACATCAGAGAACCAGGAAACAACAGCAAAAACGAAACTACACTGCAGGCACATTATATGATTGTTTTTTTTATCTATTTTTAATCATTTTTAAAAGGAATCAGTTAACTATTATGTCTCTATGCCCTGTAAACAGTCATTTCAGCAAAAAAAAAAAATTCCTTTAGTGACCCTTTAAGGTGAATGCTGAATTAAGGCCCCTTTCACATTGGAGCGGGAGCCACGGTGGTGGTATAGCGCTGCTAAAAATAGCTGCGCTATACTGCTGGGATTGCCTCGGGCTTTCACATTGAGTAGGCAGTGAAGGAGTTTTTCAGGCGGTATAGCAGCGGTATAGCAGCGCTATACCGCCTGAAAAACTCCTCAGTGTGAAAGGGGTCTAAGGCTGGCCATACATTTACAATTATCTTGTACAATTTTCCTTTAGTTTTGACCTCATATTATATGGTTTTGGGTAAATCTAAACAACTTTCAATTGTATTCAATTAGGCAGGCCCTTGCACCACATAGTTTAAAGTGGAGGTTCACCCGATTAGGTCACTTTGTATGATTCACTAGTCCCCCTGATGTACCTAACGATTTCGCTGTTCCCAAAAATTATAAAAATCTACATACCCTCTTTGTAGCAGCTCGACCAGGCACTTCCTGGTTGTAGGGTTGCGGGACTGGTCGTGTCGCTTAGCTCCGCAAAGGATTTTGGGAGCCATCACGTGTGTCTCTGGACGATGACGAGACACTTTTCATTTCAGCAAAAAGGATTTGTATGCTAGTCACAGCGGGGAGTTTCCTTTTCAGGACGCTGCCGACCGTTGTCCTAGCAACTCTGCAGTGTTGACGGCACGCCTCGCCGTCACACTGCGCATGTGCGGGATAGAGCGGTGAATGCTGGGACAGCATTCACCGCATCCCGGAAGATCCTACAGGAGGGCTTCAGAGTGCCCGGAGTAAAGATGGCAATGTCCATCACGATATTTTATAAAATATATTTCTGAGGGATATCGTCCTGCTAGCGGCTGCAAGGATTAGACTGGTGAGTACTATTTTCTTTGTACCACCAGCGTTACAAAAAGGTATTTAAAAAAAACTGTTTTCCAGCGGAACTCCCGCTTTAAGGATAATTGTACAAGAAACTTGAACATGTATGGCCAGCCTAACCAATATATTTTCATTATATGGCTTTTCATAGTAATCTACTGCAATGCCTATTTTTGCCCATAAGAAGATTTGCACTCTGGAAGATGTACCCAAAAAAGGAGGGCCAAAAATGACTAGACACCCGTATTGCCTTTTAGGCTCCTTATAGCTGATCTTTTGCCCACTGGAGACTTATTACGCTTTGTTTCGCAGTGTGTGTGGGGCAGCCACATTGGGACATCCAGATTTGGTGTGGGGGAAATCTGCATTTCAATTGGCATAGCAGGAGAATGTGACCGGCTCTCTATGTAGCCGATTCACATATCTCTGGGGTGGCTGCAGAGCGTACTGCACAGAAATGCTGTGTGCCTTGCTTAGTTTCAGGGCTGAATTCAGGCAAAGATTTGTCCCTGAACCAGAGAATGGGGACGCATAGGCTAAAGCATGCAGTGCAGGGTCTTTTTTCCAGTAGACAGCTCAGCAGTAACCCCTTCAAATCTCAGGAGATTGGCAGCAACAGGCAGCAGTGCTTTAACTGAACATATACAGCTATGATGCTGTAGGCACTCTCCCATACTTTGATGTGCACTGCTAGTTTTCAGGTGCAACTAAAGCCCAAAGGTAGTTCTCTCCAATCTTCCAGGGTAGCATCAGAGAGATAGGCTCCTCCTTCCTGCAACAGGAAACACATTAGACCACCATTATAAATGTGTTAGTCTCACCTGTGTGCCTCACTTGTTTTGTGTTTCCCCCGGACCTACAGGAGCTGCAAACATTTGTTATTTTATCCAGTCTCTGTGCTTTCTGCAGGGGACTCCCTAACCAGCATCCCATTCAGCCCAAGGGGGCTTTGGGAAGACGGACTGGGGCAGCAACCTGAGCCTTAAGGCTCTGCCCAAAGTTTCGCCCCCACAGAGGGGTATGCAACTCTCCCCCAAGCTGCATTACATGCTGCCAGCATTTTTTCTTACAGCTACTGCTCCTCGATGGTGGAGGGCCATCCATCCGGCCGAGCCCTGCACTCCAGGTGCTTTGGAGGTTCCATTACTGTGCAGGCGACCCGGCCGCCGATTGTATTCCACTCGCATCCCACAGACATCTCTGCAAAAGTCCCTCGTTCGTGGTCCTGGAAGGTGTAGCAAGATGACGCCGAGACACATCACGCATCATTTCCGGTCACGCTGTCCAGTCAGCCGCTATTTTGGTGGGGGCTGGTGTACTAAAGGGAGTCGCTTCAGGTAATTGAAAAAAAAAATTACAAAAGGCCTTTAAAGCCCTTTTCCCTAATGGAAACCCAGGAAGGAAGATGCCACGGAGGATGTGGCAGGTGCAGGCGTGTCCACCAACAACCTGCACAGGGTCGGCTATGGGTGGAGCAGGAAGCAGAAAGGGCTCTCCAAGCAGAGGATCCCAGTGGCTGGTCAGGTCTGACGCTTCTCCACCCTGCCCTGCAGATCCTCTATGTCACGACAGCTCCAAGGTAAGCCAGAGCGTTCTAGATTCACTTCTGTCTTTACCTTACTACAAACCATACATTTGCATTGTACACCGCCAACTTCACTCATGCCCTTTGT
The DNA here is from genome assembly GCF_905171775.1 of Rana temporaria. Classification (NCBI taxonomy): domain Eukaryota; kingdom Metazoa; phylum Chordata; class Amphibia; order Anura; family Ranidae; genus Rana; species Rana temporaria. The sequence goes on from NC_053501.1 coordinate 50,046,923, forward strand.
GCTTACTTGCAGGCAAAGGGCCCATAGGAAAAAAGCGCGCAGACCAGAGCAAGGCATGCGCCTCTTGCGGTCACTGGTCTTTTCCTGAGTGGAAAAAGCCACGCTGCTAAAAATGCATAAACAAAATGGTGGCTAAGGAGTTGCAAGGCTTCTGTAGGGACATATTTAACTCCTTCAAAAAGGAAATAAAGAGCACTATTGGGCCAATACGCTCAGCAGTAGAGAAGCTGGAGGTGCCAGCAAGTTCTAGCCCAACCAGTACACCATCTACCAGCAACATATCCCCTCGGGTAGCAGGAAAGCGGTGGATCAGCCAGAACAGGAGGTTGATTTGGATAACTCCAAACAAGATTCAGAGGGCGGCTTATGCTTGGATTCCGAGGGGAATGGCCCAGCATCAGAGGGCACCCTTTTTCCCCACAGAAGACACGGATAATCTTCTAAGGCTCGGTCTCCTCTAGTGCCACTTGTCATGTGACTTGGGACTGCAAAGTCGCATGAAAAGTCATACCCAATGATTTCCAATGAGTACTGTTCATATCTGTGCGACTTCAAGTCGCAATGACCTAAAAGTAGTCCCTGCACTACTTTGGTCCCACTTTGATGCGACCTGAGGTCCATAGACCTAAAAAATACACAGCTGGTATTGAAGTTGCAGCAAAAGCGCGTAAAAAAAATTGCTGAAAAATCGTGCGGCTTTCAGGTTGCAATAGTGGAAACCTAGCCTAAAGGCTGTAGAAGACGCACTGTGTATCCAAGAGCAAAAAGCTGCAGGGGTTTTCCTGCACAACAAAATATACAAGCGGTTGCAGCCCAGAAAACACAGAACGTTTCTGGTGCATTACTCTCAAAAGCATAGTCAAGAGGGTGTAGGATAAGCCAGAAGAGAAGTGCTTCATACCAGCTGCAGTCAAGCGCAGGTATCCATTTGCAGAGGATGACACCAAGACTTGGGCGAAATGTCCCAAAGTGGATACCTCCCTCATGGCAGTTGCAAACAAATGCGACTTAAATTTTGATGATGTGGAGCATGGAAAGCGGGCGGTTATTTTGAATCTGGCAATAGCTTCCATCTGCACAGCTCACACCCTGTTAGCTGGCTGTCTCAACTGCAAGAGTTGCTAGGAGACATGCCAAGAGAAGAGTTAGTGAGGACCATTACCACACTAACTAGTGGCAGCTTTCCTAGCGGTTGCTTTGGCTGCAATATAGTAAGATATCATCTAGGGCCACAGCTTTCATAAAGAGAGCCCTGTGGCTTAAAGTCATGGAAGGGGACATCACTCTCCAAGAATAGGGTGTGCGAGATCCCATTCACAGGAAATTTGCTGTTCGGGCCAGACCTGTAAATGGCCCTGGACAGGACCGCAGTGAAGAACAGGGTTCCCCCCAAGCAAAAAAGGGGAAGGCACCCTTTCGTCATTCCAGGTGATTTAACAAGGAAGCCGCTCAACAGAAGAGCAGGGGTATGCATGGCCACAATAGACTTGCAAGACACATACCTACATGTACCCATAAAGCAAAGTCAAAGATACCTAAGGTTCACGATCCAGGGGTCGGTGGCCACCCTGCATCTGCATTTGCCTTTCGACATCTACTCTGCGCCCAGAATTTTAAAGATTATGGCAAAAGCGCTAAAGGGCCTGAGACAGCAAGGCATAGGTGTGATACCATACCTAGACAATCTGCTGTTCTTAGGCGATACAGCGAAAAACCTAGAAAGCAATTTCTGCGCAAGTATTTCCTATCTACAAAACCTGGGGTGGATGGTAAATACATAAAAATCACAGCTGACCACAAGCCAGAGGTTGTATACTTGGATTATGTGCTAGACTCCAGAGTAACCAAAACCTTCCTGACGAAAGAAAAGAACGAAACAGTGCTAGGACTGATGATGTCCTCGATCCCAGCCATCACCTGGCACAGCTCCACAGGAGGCCTCTACAGAATCACATTTTGACCCAGTGGGATAGTGATCCATCATCCTTAGATGTCCATTCCTGTCCCTTGATTGGTCAAACAATCTTTTCAGTGGTGGCTCAATGCGCTCCGTTACGGCAAGGGGCGCAGTTGGATGCAAACCAACCCTCTGCGGATCAACACTGACACCAGTACCCTGGAATAGGGGGCATACATGGGGGATCTCTGTACACAGGAAGATCTAACTCCAAATGCTCTCGAGCCTCCTAGTATATGGGGGAATTAAAAGCCTTAGAGGAAGTGCTGAGAGCATTGCAACCAGCTATCCAGGGCAGAGATGTCCAGATTCAGTCGGACAACTCCATGATGGTGGTATACCTGAACAGGCAAGGAGGGACAAAATCCCCTTGTTTGATCTGATGTTTGTTTCAGCCTCAATCTCGGGCATCCACCTGAAGGGGACAAACAACACGCTGGCAGGCTTTCTATGTCAAAAGACCATAAAACTGAATGGTCTCTAAACCAGGCAACCTTCTTGTTGATCAAGCAAACCTGGAGAGTGCCTGAGGTAGATCTGTTTGCCTCAAAGACAAACGTGAAACTGCCAAGGTTCTTTTCGCTGGATCCCACAGATGGCAACATTAGAGTGGACATGTGTATTGAGTGTACAGCTTGTATAACAGTGTAAATTTGCTGTCCCCTCAAAATAACTCAACACACAGTCATTAATATGTAAACAGCTGGCAACAAAAGTGAGTATACCCTTAAGTGAAAATGTCCAAATTGGGCCCAAAGTGTCAATGTTTTCTGTGGCCACCATTATTTTCCTAAACTGCCTTACCCTCTTGGGCATGGAGTTCACCAGAGCTTTGCAGGTTGCACTGGAGTCCTCTTCCACTCCTCCATGACGACATCACGTAGCTGGTGGATGTTAGACCTTGCGCTCCTCCACCTGCCATTTTGGGTAGGCCCCACAGATGCTCAATTAGGTTTAGGTCTGGAAACATGCTTGGCCAGTTTATCCCCTATACCCTCAGCTTCTGGGGGAGCTAAAGGCCAGATTTGTAGAGTGCATGACCAATGGTTCCCACCTGAGCTGTGGATCTCTGCAGCTCATCCAAGAGTTACCATGGGCCTCTTAACTGCTTCTCTGATTAATGCTGAGCTTGGTGGAGGAGGTGGCGCCACGTAGGGCTCAAAGGACCCTTATTTCTCTTTTCCCTGTTTTATGCACGTAAAGTTATGCTGGAAAAAGCCTGAAGCCCCTTCCTTGTCCTACTGGAAGGGTATAGTTAATAAGGTATTATATATAAAACCACGTACTTGAGTAGGGGTTGTGCCAAAAAGTTTGACAAAGTATGGCAGTGCTGGCTTTCAGCTGATTATACTCTTAATTGAATATGTTAGGGGTATAGTCTCATTGGTTTGACGTTCCGTCAACTGTGTAGCTTGAGGTTTTAGTCCTGACCAAAGCCTTATTGTTTAACCACTTGCTTACTGGGCACTTAAACCTCCCCTGCCCAGACCAATTTTCAGCTTTCAATGCTCTCACATTTTGAATGACAATTACTCAATTATGCAACACTGTACCCAAAGTATTTTTTTGTCCTTTTTTTCATGCAAATAGAGCTTTCTTTTGGTGGTATTTGATCAACTCTGTTTTTTTTTATTTTTTTTGCGCTATAAATGAAAAAAGACCGAAAAATTGGAAAAAAATATGTTTATTAGTTTCTGTGATACAATTTAGCAAATTAGTAATTTTTCTTCATAAATTTTGGCCACAATTTATACTGCTACATATCTTTGGTCAAAATTACCCACATTAGTGCATATTATGTGGTCTGTGTGAAAATTATAGAGTCTACAAGCTATGGTGCAAATCATAACAAATAGGCCACCAATACATCAGATGTGATCAATCCCATTTCTTGAAACCCTAACAAGCCAGAAAAGTACAAATGCCCCCAAATGACACCTTTTTGGAAAGTAGACATTCCAAGGTATTTAGTAAGAGGCATGGTGAGTTATTTGAGGTTGTAATTTTTCCCCACAATTTTTTACAAAATTAAGATTTGTTTTTCACAAAATTGTCATTGTAATAGCTTATTTCTCTCACATGGCATGTGCAATACCACAAATGAACACCTCAAAATACATTCTGAAACTCCTCCTGAGTATAACGAGACCACATGTGTGGGACTTTTTCACTGCCTGGCCACATAGAGGCCCAACATGCAGGGAGCACCATCAGATGTTCTAGGAGCATAAATTACACATCTAACTTGTTGACTACCCATTACACTTTTGAAGGCCCTGGAGCACCAAGATAATAGAAATGCCCACAAAATGACCCCTTTTTGGAAAGCTAACACCCGCCCGCCCCCCGCTGCGTGCGGCGGGCGGATTCCCTCGGGGAGCGATCCGGGACGACGGCGGGGCTATTCGTTTATAGCCGCTCCGTCGCGATCGCTCCCCGAGGCTGAAGAACGGGGGGAGCCGTATGTAAACACGGCTTCCCCGTGCTTCACTGTGGCGGCGTATCGATCGAGTGATCCTTTTTTATAAGGGAGACTCGATCGATTACGTCAGTCCTACAGCCACACCCCCCTACTGTTGTAAACACACACTATGTGAACCCTAACTCCTACAGCGCCCCCTGTGGTTAACTCCCAAACTGCAACTGTCATTTTCACAATAAATATTGCAATTTAAATGCAATTTAAATGTGAAAATGACAATGGTCCCAAAAATGTGTCAAAATTGTCCGAAGTGTCCGCCATAATGTCGCAGTCACGAAAAAAATCGCTGATCGCCGCCAATAGTAGTAAAAAAAAAAAAATTAATAAAAATGCAATAAAATTATCCCCTATTTTGTAAACGCTATACATTTTGCGCAAACCAATCAATAAACGCTTATTACGATTTTTTTTACCAAAAATAGGTAGAAGAATACGTATCGGCCTAAACTGAGGAAATTTTTTTTTTTATATATGTTTTTGGGGGATATTTATTACAGCAAAAAGTAAAAAATATTGCATTTTTTTCAAAATTGTCGCTCTATTTTTGTTTATAGCGCAAAAAATAAAAACCGCAGAGGTGATCAAATACCACCAAAAGAAAGCTCTATTTGTGGGGAAAAAAGGACGCCAATTTTGTTTGGGAGCCACGACGCACGGCCGCGCAATTGTCTGTTAAAGCAACGCAGTGCCGAATCGCAAAACCTGGCCTGGGCATTTAGCTGCAAAATGGTCCGGGGCTTAAGTGGTTAAAGTACATTTTTTTTCTAACGTTTTTGGAAAATCCTTTTTCTTTTTTTTACACAAAGTTGTCCGTTTATAAGATATTTTCAACACATAGCATTTACATAGCAAAAATTACACCCCAAAATACATTCTGCCACTCCTGAGTATGGCGATACCAAATGTGTGAGACTTTTACACAGCCTGGCCACATACAGAGATCCAACATGCAAGGAACATTGTCAGGTGTTCCAGGGACACATAGCATGCACATGCCAAGAATTACACCCCAAAATAAAATGTTCTGAGCAAAGGGTAAACAAAAGATTACCTGTGGTTTTAGTATCAGTTGTCCACAGGAGGATAGCACTGGTCCAGGCAACAGGCAGTGACTTGGTCAGCAATGGCAAACACAATTGTCCAGGCAGCAGACAGGGATACTGTCCGTATACAGTCCAGGCAGAAATGGTGTCAGCAGTGCCAGAAATATTGGTCCTGGTAGTAGGTAGGAACGTGGTCCATGTGGTGTGGTCAGTGCAACAGGCAGAGGCATGATGGCAGTAAGTCCTACAGGCAGAAGTAGGGCCTCATTCAGGACACCCAAATCTCTTTGAAGCCTCCAAGTCTCCAGACCCTAATCTAGGAATGAGAAAACAAAAAAATTGTTTTCATCCAGAAATACTTTTCTGGGGCCCCTCACATATGTGAGACTACTGTGTTGAATCCCACTAGTCCAGTAGCAGGGTACAAGATCAATCCAAGAGGCAGGCAAAAAACATGGTCAAACAGTCCAGGGTCAGTTCCAGATCAGGCAGAGGTGTGTACAGAATCGGCAGGCAGAAGTGTGGTTGAATAACAAGCCAGGGTCAGTTACAGAGCAGGCAGTGGCATAAGGGGTGTCAAGGCAGGAACTGAGGATTACGTTTTCCAAACTTCACTAATAATTTACTGAAGTATGGTAACGGCAAAAACAGTCACCTATGCAGAGACCTGGTTGGGAAAGACACTGGGCACAATAATAAGATGTCTTTTCTGACTCCTCCACTGGTACACACCTTACATCTTTTTTGAGGTTGTTGGTCTGGGAGGGATTTTATCAGGAAAGTGGCGTTCAGAGAGTCGACTAAGAACATATGATCGGATGATTTCTGGTGGGCTGTTCTGGAATATAAGGGCAGTAAAAATGTCATACTGGTAGCCAAGGAAGGGTTTTGGGTGGAGTTGCGGTAAATAATATAGGAGTTGTATATGGCCAAATGAAAAAAAAATAAATTGCTACTTTTTCATACCAATGGTATGTCCGTCTTGTGGCAAGGTAGGGTTCGAGCATTTGGTCGTTGAAGTAGACTCCCCCCCCCCCCCATGAGCAAATTGTATTCTTGGATGCATGTGGGCTTTTGGATGGGGGGCCATTCCTTCTGGGGATTTCCACAAAGGTATTATTGTGGATCGAAGACAACATTCTGTCCCTCCACTTCACTGCCAGAATCTCCTTGTTTCGCAGACTTGCCAATTCTCCTCTTCTCAACTTCTTATTGACAAGACTTTGAGGAAAGCCTTTCCTGGTTTTTTCTTACGGTGCCACAAGGTTGTGGAACAGGGGCAGAGATGTGTAGACGTTGTCTACGTACAAGTGGTAGCCTTTCTCCAGTAGGGGATATATGAGGTCCCAAACAACTTTCCCGCTTAATCCCAAGTAGTCTGGGTAATTGGGGGGATGCAGCTGGGTGTCCTTCCCTTCGTACACTTTGTATGCATACATGTACCCTGTGGCTCGTTCACATAATTTGTACACCTTCACCCCATAATGAGCCCTTTTGCTGGGGATAAATTTCTTGATTTTAAGCCTGCCACTAAATTGAATAAGGGACTCATCCACACATATGTGTTGGTCCGGGGTATACAACTGGGGGAATATTTCTGATTTTTTTTTTAGTAATGGCCAAATTTTGAAAAGCCTGTCATAATTTGGGTCATTTTGGGGAGGGCACTGGGGGTATTATCATTTAAAATGTAGGAACCTCATGATCATGAGGTATCTGGTTCTGGGCATTACCTTGAAGAAGATTGGCATGTGGTAGATGGGCGGGTTGACCAATAGGATCGCAATACGTTTTTTTTGGTGTGTCCCATACAAAATGTGAGGCCCAAAAAAAACTTCAACTCCTCCCCTGTTAGGTCTCTCGACTCGTAGGGACGGGCATAATAGGATTTTGGATTATTGGAAATAAATTGTTGTGCATACAGGTTGCACTGGGCCACAATTGTAGATGACATGTCCTCAGTAAAAATGAAATAAAAAAAATTGATTGGAGAAAAATTCTCTGTGTCCACCTGGACTCCTGGCTGGGCAGTGAAAGGGGCAATGTTGGCTTCTCCTGAATTAGGAGGAAGCCACAAGGGGTTCTGAAGAGTATAGGGAAGGCTGGCATGGGTCCTTGGCCTTTCTTGCCGAGGTACTGCGGTGCTGGTGGATGGCACTGCGGTGCTGGTGGATGCCACTGCCTCTTTACCAGAACATCTTCGTTTGGCGGGTAGAAGATCTTCCTTGTCTGAGTCTGAGGACTGGCTCATAATTTACGTCCAAGTCAGAATCCGAATTTGAAAGGGAATCCGAAAAAGAGAGCTCCCCGTTGCTCTCGTCGGTTGTGGAAAGTATTTGGTACGCCTCGGCGGAAAAGTATCTTTTGAACAGTTGCTGGTGGTGATGAGACTGCACAGGTGGGCACTGATGAGGCTGCGCAGATGTGTGCTAATAAGCCTGCACTGATGAGGTGGCACAGATGTGTGCTAAGCCTGTACTGATGGGCACTGATGAGCACAGATTAGGCAAATCGAATGGACGCTGATTGATCGCACAGATGTGCACTGTTGAGGTGGCCCAGATGTGCACTGATAAGGCGGCCCAGATGTGCACTGAGGCGGCGCAGATGGGCACTGATGAGGCGGCGCAGATGGGCCCTGATTGATTGCACAGATGTGCACTACTGAGGCGCCACAGATGGGCACTGAGGTGGCACAGATATGCACTGATGAGGTGGCACAGATGGGCACTGATGTGGCACAGATGGGTACTGATGAGGTGGAACAGATGTGCACTGATGAGGCGGCACAGATGTGCACTAATTGCACAGATGGGCACTGTTGAGGTGGCACAGATGGGCACTAATAAGGAGGTAAAGATGGGCACTGATTGCACAGATGTTTACATTTGAGATCACCTCTCATTGGCCACGTCGATCGCGTTGTAAATGGCCGCTGTGATTAGCCATTTACAACGATCTGTGATTGGCTGTGTCCAAGGGACACGGCCAGTGCAGAATTTCCCTGATGCGAGGAAAGGGGAGGACGTCTATTGACTCGCTGTAGCCGTTATTCGGCTATAGCGGGGACAGGAAGTGGTTAAGTGTGCTCATGTTTCAAGACTGTTTTAGCATAATGATGATTCGCTGTAAGGGCTACTAATCCTTGTTTAACCACTTGCCGACCGTGGACATTATATATAACGTCCTCGGGTTAGTGGGGCTATATCTGAATGATGCCTGCAGCTACAGGCATCATTCAGATATCATCATTTTCAGCCAGCGATTCCCTACACCATAAGAATGATCATAGCGGCTGTTCCGCCACTTGATCATTCTTACAGGCGGCCGCCCCTCCCGCCGCCCTCCGGTGCTTCTACCGACTCTCCTGTACAATCGGTGAGTCAGTGACAGGATCCGCCAGCCCCGGATGTTGATCATAGAGATTTTCGCCAGACCAGATGGGTCTGGCGAAAATCTCTTGTCGGAGGCCGGGCACGATCTTATGATGTCACGCCCGGCTTCTGCATTTAAAAAAAACTGCGCCGCTTCGGCTGTGAAGCAGTGATCGTTTTTTTTTATTATTAATTTAGTCTTCCCAGCCTAGAGGTGAGATGTGGGGTCTTATTGACCCTATATCTCACTGTAAAGAGGTCCTGTCATGCCATATTCCTATTACAAGGTATGTTTACATTCCTTGTAATAGGAATAAAAGTGATCAAAAATTTTTTTTTTTTTTTTTAGAGTTCAGACTCACTGTTTGTTTCGGTGGCTTGTCCCAAGAAGGGCCCAGCGGTCTCATCAGCCACCATTTCAAGGTGGATCTGACAGATCGTGATCAGGCTTACGCCATAAAGGGTCGGTCGCCTCCCTGTCACGATGCATTCAACCAGGGCAATAGGTGCCGCTTGGGCTTTCTGACATCAAGCGTCTGTTTCCCAGGTGTGTAAGGCGGCGACCTGGTCGCCCAGTCACACTTTCACTAAACTTTACAAGTTGATGTGAGTGCATCTTCGGATGCTTCTTCGGCCACAAAGTTTTGCAGGCGACTGTTTAGAGTTAGAACTACTCAGTTGAGGAGCTCTGTTTTGTTTGGGGTGAAGTTTAATTTTATGCAGTTTTCACCCCTCTCTTTGACACTGCTTTGGGACGTCCCACTTTGCCAAGATTAAGGCTGTGTTTGTCCATGAACGAAAGAGAAAATAGGATTTTATACTCACCGTAAAATCTTTTTCTCTGAGTTCATGGACGGACACGGCACCCACCCCTCTTTTTTAAGTTTATACTGCTTTTGACGAACTAAGCTGCTTAGTGCAGGCTGAGGGGATATAACCAGTAGGACCGCCCCCTGGGCGGGCTGTTCAACTTTGAAGTTTTTAACACTTTCTGCCTAGTCACTCCTAAAGGAAAGTTAATACCCACTTTGTCAAGATTAAGGCTGTGTCTGTCCATGAACTCAGAGAAAAAGATTTTACGGTGAGGATAAAATCCTATTTTTACAGTCTCTAGATCTAAGCAAGCATTTACATTGTAATGCGCATCATCCTCACTTGAAGGATTTTTAGGCTACTTTCACACGGAGGTGCTTTGCAGGCACTATAGCGCTAAAAATAGCACCTGCAAAGCGCCCTGAAAGAGGCTCTACTTTCATTCCAATGTGAAAGCCTGTAGACACGGACCATGACCATTCGGACAGTGAGGATGATTCCGTGTCCGGGTCAGCGCACGATAGGGCACTTGTTGGAGTACTTGTCACCGCGGTGTGGGATAGTCTTAAATTGGAGGCTAAGACAGATGCCTCTACAGAGACGTTGGTCCCTTTCGGGTTCCGCAAGCCTACCCGCACTGAAAAGGTGTTTCCTTGTGTTCCCTACTGGACAAACTTCTATACAAGGAATGGGAACGTCCGCAGAGGACCTTTTCGGTTCCCAAGTGTATAGCGCGGCCTGTTATCCTTATGAGGAAGATTGACTTCTTCACAGATTTGTAGACCCCCGGGTGTCCAGGTTAAATAAGGTAATCACGCTTCCGGTGGAGGGGTCTCCTGCCTTCAAAGACCCTACGGACAGGAGGGCTGAGGCAGTGGCCCACTCCCTGTTCACGGTGGTGGGGTCAGCAGTGCGTCCGGCTGTGGCTGGGGCCTTGGTGTCTCAGACGCTTACTGAGTGGGCAAAGATGCTGCACCACGAGTTAAAAGAGCAACAGGCTTCCCCAACCTGTGTGGAACTGGCCGACCAAATGGTACAGGGCCTTAAGTTTGTGTGCGAGTCGGCTTTGGATACGATTCCGTTGCTGTCCAGGGCCTCGGTCTCTGAGGTGGTACTGCGGTGGTACTGATTTTGCTAAATTGTTGGTCCGCGGACCAGGCTTCTAAGAAGGCCTTGCTACCCTTTAAGTGTGAGAGGCTTTTTGGAGCCTCGCTGAATGACATCATTAAGGATGCCACGAGAGGTAAGAGTACTCTGCTCCCGCAATCCAGGAAGGATAAGGAGCCACGTCATAGGCTTGGGCCCTCCTTCTCCGCTCATAAGCGGCTTTTTCGTCCGCCCGGAGCTGCAGGTAAGAGCTCCCAGACCGATAAGGCACCTGCTGAGGGACAAAAGCGCCTGGTTTCGCAAGCCCAACAAGCCTGCGAACAAACCTGCGACCGCATGAAGGTCTTCCTCTGCCCGACACTTGGGTGGGGGGTCGTCCTCGCACATTCGCGGCTTGGTGGTCTTCACTACTCTACGACCGGTGGGTTTGCGACGTAGTTTCCTCAGGGTACAAGATAGTTTCTCTTTTGCCCTCCAAACTGATTTTTTCCCTCAAACCTTCAGCTTCCTCTGTCTCGTCGGGTGGCCTTGTTTGGGGCAGTACAGGATCTCCTGGCGCGCGGGGTGATCGGAACGGTACCAGTGCGAGGTAATTATCCCTGTGCCGCTGCAGGAAAGGTTTCAGGGTTTCTACTGGAATCTGTTTGTAGTCCCAAAGAAGGAAGGGGTCCGACCGATCCTGGATCTCAAGGCCCTGAACTGCTTTGTGAAGGTTCAAAAGTTCAGGATGGAATCGGTGCACTCCATCCGGGGGATTTTCTGGCGTCCTTGGACATCAAGGACGCATACTTGCATGTCCCCATATATTGTCGGACAACAGAGGTTTCTGCGTTTTGCGGTCGGGGACGACCACTACTAATTTGTGGCGCTCCCTTTTGGCCTGGCATCGGCACCAAGGGTTTTCACCAAGGTGCTCGCCCCGATTCTGGCTGTGCTGAGACAGCGAGGTATCGCTATAGTGGGTTACCTGGACGACCTTCTTCTGAGAGCTGCTTCAAGCTCAGAATTGGAGGTGCATGTGGCGATTGCCACCCAGGCCCTTCAAGAATTTGGTTGGGTTCTGAACCTCCAGAAGTCGGTGCCGACTCAGCGCCTAGAATACCTGGGCTTGGTTCTAGATTCCTTGGAGGCAAGTTTTTCTCCCCTTGGACAAATTTCAAACTCTTCAGGCGGCGGTGAAGCTGCTGGCATCCGGCAGATGGTCGTCGCTGCATTTTTGCATGTGAGTCCTGGGCCTCATGGTAGCCTCTTTCGAGGCAGTACTGTATGCTCAATTTCACACTCGTGCCTTACAGAGGGAGATCCTGTCTAAATGGGACAAGTCTAAGTTGTCCCGGGATTTTCAGATCCGGGTGGGCTATCTAGTCAGGTCTTCCCTGGTCTGGTGGCTGAGATCTCTGGCCCTTCAGTCCGGAAAGTCGTTCCTTCCCCTTCAGTGGACGGTGATCACGACGGATGCCAGCCTGACCGGTTGGGGGGGGGTGTTTGGGGTATCCAGTCGGTGCAGGGTCGCTAGACGCAGGAATAATCCCGCCTACCGATCAATGTGCTAAAACTTCGGGCAATTAAGCATTGCCTCGCCACGTGGTCTCCAAGACTTCAGGGACGTCCAGTCAGACAACGCCACTGCGGTGGCGTATGTCAACCATCAAGGGGGGACAAGAAGCTCGGCTGCAGCCTCGGAGGTCGCTCACATTCTGCGATGGGCAGAAGGGAGCATGCCGGCACTGTCAGCAATATATAGCCATGGCCAAAAGTTTTGAGAATGACACAAATACTAATTTTCACAAAGTCTGCTGCCTCAGTTTTTGAGATGGGAAATTGCATATACTCCAGAATGTTATGAAGAGTGATTAGACAAATTGCAATTAATTGCAAAGTTCTTCTTTGCCATGAAAATAACTTAATCCCATAAAAAAAATTTCCACTGCATTTGTGAAGAAGGCTTCAGGGTGCCCAAGAAAGTCCTGGACCGTCTCCTAAAGAGGATTCAGCTGCGGGATCGGAGTGCCACCAGTGCAGAGCTTGCTCAGGAATGGCAACAGGCAGGTGTGAGCGTATCTGCACGCACAGTGAGGCGAAGACTTTTGGAAGATGGCCTGGTGTCAAGAAGGGCAGCAAAGAAGCCACTTCTCTCCAAAAAAAACATCAGGGACAGATTGATCTTCTGCAGAAAATATGGTGAATGGACTGCTGAGGACTGGGGCAAAGTCAAAGTCATTTTCGAGAAGAAAAGGTGAGCGCTACCATCAGTCCTGTGTCATGCCAACAGTAAAGCATCCTGAGACCATTCATGTGTGGGGTTGCTTCTCATCCAAGGGAGTGGGCTCACTCACAATTTTGCCCAAAAACACAGCCATGAATAAAGAATGGTACCAAAACAACCTCCAACAGCAACTTCTCCCAACAATCCAACAACAGTTTGGTGAAGAACAATGCATTTTCCAGCACGATGGAGCACCGTGCCATAAGGCAAAAGTGATAACTAAGTGGCTCGGGGACCAAAACGTAGACATTTTGGGTCCATGGCCTGGAAACTCCCCAGATCTTAATCCCATTGAGAACTTGTGGTCAATCCTCAAGAGGCGGGTGGACAAACAAAAACCCACTAATTCTGACAAATTCCAAGAAGTGATTATGAAAGAATGGGTTGCTATCAGTCAGGAATTGGCCCAGAAGTTGATTGAGAGCATGCCCAGTCAAATTGCAGAGGTCCTGAAAAAGAAGGGCCAACACTGCAAATACTGACTTTTTGCATAAATGTCATGTAATTGTCGATAAAAGCCGTATGAAGTGCGTGTAATTATATTTCACTACATCACAGAAACAAAGATCTAAAAGCAGTTTAGCAGCAAACTTTGTGAAAACTAATATTTGTGTCATTCTCAAAACTTTTGGCCACAACTGTACATTCTGGGCATAGAAAACTGGCAAGCGGACTACCTAAGTTGCCAGATGCTGGACCAAGGAGAGTGGTCGCTACACCCGGATGTGTTTCAACTCATTTGCAAAAGATGGGGCACGCCAGACGTGGACCTCCTGGCTTTGGACGTGGACCCCCTGCTAAAGCTTCTCCCTCGTCTACTTTGCAGGGTGCAGTCCGAGGGGATCCTGATGATCCTAATGGCTCCAGATTGGCCTTGGCATCCCTGGTACGCCGACCTAGTGCGTCTGGTGGCGGATGTTCCTTGGCGACTACCGATGCGAGAAGACCTTCTGTCTCAAGGTCCCATACTTCATCCTGCTTTACAGTCGCTGGCTTTAACGGCATGAGGGACCGAGGCTTGTCTGATTTGGTTATTTCTACCATGCTGAGGGCGAGGAAGTCCTCCTCTAGGAAGACTTATAATCGTACCTGGAAGGCCTACATCTCTATGTGTGAGGAGCTGAAGTGGCGTCCACGTGCATACTCGATTTCCAGGATCCTGCTGTTTTTACAGTGTGGAGTGGACCAAAAGCTTGCCTTAAGTACCATTTAAGGGGCAGATTTCAGCCTTGGCTGTTTCCTTTCAACGGCCCTTGGCGGCTCACTCACTGGTGAGTGTGTTTGTTCAGGGGGTTTGACATGTGGGACCCCCACTGCCTCCGTGGGACTTGAATCTGGTCCTCTCGGTACTTCAGAAACCGGCGTTTGAGAACATTAGGGAGATTCCTTTGACACTCTCTCAGAAAGTTGGCTTTTTGGTGGCTATTACGTCAGTCAGACGGGTTTCTGAGCTGACGGCCTTGTCTTGCAAGGCTCCTTATCTGATTTTCCACAAGGATAAGGCGGTGCTACGTCCGCAGCCTTTGTTTCTTCCTAAGGTCGTTTCGACTTTTCATCTGAATGAGGACATTGTACTTCCATCCTTATGACCTCGACCATCAAATCCAAAAGAGGCTGCGTTGCATTCCTTGGACGTTGTCCGAGCTCTGCGGCTGCTAATAAAAGTGAAAGCTTTCGCGCCACTAATGAGTAAATAGTGAATGAGAGCGAAGTGCGTGAAAGCGTGTTCTAAAGCTGCAGAATAAATGAAATAAATACAAAAGGTGATTAGCGCTAAAGAAATTCCGTGATGGGATACCTAAAATATGTAACAATAAACACAAAATATTGAATAAACACTAAGTGCAAATAATGAATAAAACACCAAAAATGCCCATCAAAGGTGTGTGCATAAATGTTCAATGTAATTCAGTGAATACACTGAATGATGGAGGAAGTCCATTGCACTCGGTGGTGGATTCACATAGGTAGATTCAGGTAGATAGGAGCAAAGTTACGGAGGCGTAGCTTAGCGTGTTTAGGCTACGCCGCCGTAAGTTAGCTAGGCAAGTACATGATTCTCAATGTACTTGCCTGCTAATATACGGCGGCGTAGCCTAAAGCGGGCGGGCGTAAGGGCGCCGGATTCAAATGTCTTGGAGGGGGGCGTGTTTGATGGTAATGAGGCTTGACCTCACGTTTTTTTTCACTGCGCATGCGCCGGGCGACTACATTTCCCAGTGTGCATTGCGGTTAAGTAGGCCGCACGGGCCTATTGATTTTGACGTGGACGTAAACGACGTAAATCCCGTTTCGCGGACGACTTACGCAAACGACGTTAAAAATTCGAATCTCGCGGCAGGAACGGCGGCCATACTTTAACATTGTTATTCCACCTAATAGATGGAATAACTTTAGGCCTGTAATGCGTTACGGAAACGGCGTAAAACTACTGCGGCGGCCGGGCGTACGTTCGTGAATCGGCGTATCTCCTCATTTACATATTCTACGCTGACCACAATGGAAGCGCCACCTAGCGGCCATCCGAAATATTGCAATCTAAGATAGGACGGCGCAAGCCGTCCTATCTTAGATATGTTTAAGCGTATCTCTGTTTGAGCATACGCTTAAACATAGGTCGGCGTAGATTCTGAGTTAGGTCGACTTATCTACTGATAAGTCGGCCTAACTCTTACTGAATCTACCTAACAGTGTTTGTCTGATATTATTCTGAAGCTTGAGTTATTCATTCACCCTTTCATATTGGAGATGATTCCGCAAGAACTTTCTTCCCTTTGGACAATTTAGAAATATTTCTCTTATAAGAACTTTTCCATATATATTCAAGAGAGGATTATGTTTATTAATTTTTCACTTTTGAGTTTGCAATATTACGTCATTTTGTGCATATTTTTTTTCTCACAGGGATTTATATACAAAATTCACTTAAGACCTTTCTTCACTTTGTTTGCCTTTTTGCATCATTGTTTGTATTATTCAGTTTACAGTGGATACATCTATTAAGAGTTCATACAGGACTATTTATCAGTAATAGTTGGTTAGTGTTTTTCACTTATGATTTAGTTAGAGCATAACCTTCATTTTTTATTATGGATACATTTATGCAATGCATGAATGTATCCATTATACACAGAGGGGATGGCTGGAGAGGAGGGATGGTACCCGTGCGCCCTTAATGGACGCACCGCTACTGCTCGAATCTTGTCGGAGATTCCGATCGTCTGTATGCAATTTCAACGCACAAAAATCATACACATGCTCGGAATCATTGAACTTCATTTTTCTCTGCTCATCGTAGTGTTGTACGTGACCGCATTCTTGACGTTCGGAATTTACGACAACATTTGTGTGACCGTTTGTATGCAAGACAAGTTTAATCCAACATTCCGTCGGAAAAAAATCCACGGTTTGTAGTTGGAATGTCCGATCGTGTGTACGCGGAATAAGACTTTGAAATCAGTTTTATGAGATATAACAATATCTCCCTTGTTTTAAAAGCAAAACAAATTCATACTGCAGTTAGAATTCACTTCACTCCAAAACTGAACTAACAATGGATTGGATTAGTCAAGCATATGCTCAACCAAACTACAATTACCTAAAAAGGTAAAATAAACATAATAATACTTTACCAGGACTTTAAAGATTCTGTCATTTTTAGAAGCTTCAGTTATGAGTCCCACAGGACTCCTTTCAACCTCCTACATCTCTGCGTTTCAAAATCTCCCAGTCTTCGGCCAAATTCCTTCTGAGATCTTCCTTTAGCCTAGCATCTCCTCGCATTCCAGCATTTTTAGAGATATCTGAATTTTACATCTAGAGAGACCCTTCTGTTGTCTGTAACTCCTTTTTATCTCACCCCAAAAAGTGTGTGTGTGTGTCACAACTATGTAATATGACGATGGGGTTTATATGACAACCAAGTATGCGGCCATCTTGAATAATTACTTTTTTTTACAATTTTTTCACTATTTTATATAAGAAGTTACTTCTAATATTATTTTCATGACCTTCTGCCCTTGGCTTAGTAAGGTACTATTAATTGTGTAATGGTTGACAATCGTGTGTCAGTTTCCTCCAGACATTCTGGCGTCCCCTGGAAATATATGGGTTGAGAAAATCTGCCCCACATAATTAGCTAAAAACTGTGAATACCATGAAAATTAAGTCATCATTTTAATGATAAGCAAACAGTTATTCATGAACATTATCACTAATAGAATACCATGTTTGCAACTTTTATCATAATAATATATTGTGGCAGCATGCAGGTTAAATTCCCTGGTTGCATCCAGGATGCAGTATATATATGTCCTAGGTTCAGGCTTTATGCCAGTTTTTACCTCTAGGGGGAGTGCTGGGAGGACTTGATGAGCCCAGCTGAATTAGGTGGGCTCATTAGGTCCTCTACAAAAACTCCCAGCATGCTAGGAGAGAGGCTCCAACCTGGAACCAGATCTGTGTGGATAGTCTGGGGAGTGTGATCTCGGTGCGGTGAGACAAAGCCTGTGTGACTACTACTAAGACTCCAAACAGCAGGGAGTTAGGGACTGGGGCAGCACTAGGCTGTACCCAGGGATACCAACGTGTTTAGTGAGCGGTCAAGTGACCAGGGTTTCTTTTTGTGTTTTTTATTGTTTTCTGTTATATTTTTCTTTGTATATGGTTCAAATAAAACCACACCCTTTTTGTTTTTCCACCTACCATTGTCTGCTGAGCCTAATCTTTGTGTGGTGATCCCATCCAGGGGGTCACACACGCCTGTTGACGAGTTAACCCCCTCACAATAAATAAATATATATATATGTATTTAACGGTTTTATAATGTTAAAACAGATACATTATAAACATTTTATGAAAGAAAAATTATTATTTAAAATATATAATACGATAGCTTATTTGTGAATAAGCCCTCTGGTTTTGTTCATGCAAAGAACACTACTGTGAGCTCAGGTGAAACAAGAGCTTCTTACCATTTTCTTATCTTGTTTATTTTACTAAGTTTTCAAACCTTTGAATTATAACCTTACAGTCTGCTTGTGAGACTTCTTGTAACAATATCTATTCATGAGCTATGAACTTAGTTTCAACTTTAGAGGGAAAATGGCTTCCCTCATGTCCATATGAAAAATATACACATAATATAAAGGCCTATATATATTATTTTAAACCCAATAATCCTGACATACCAGAACAGGCCATTATTAATACCTCGTAATGCCATTTGGCCTTTGTAACGCTCCGGAAGTTTTCCAGGAATTTATTAACGATGTCCTCTGAGATTTTTTGCAGTTGTGTGGTGGTTTATCTCAATGATATCCTCATATTTTCCAAGTCCCTAGAGAGCCACCAAACCGATGTCTGTCGTGTGCTTCAGAAACTAAGAGAGAACAATCTCTATTGTAAATTGGAAAAGTGTGAGTCATTGTGAACAGGTTAAATTCCTTTCAGCAGTCCTACAGTGGCCCTAACCCGTAGGATTACATCCTCTGCAACGTTTTCTTGGTTTTGCCAATTTTTATCGGAAGATTATTCGTAACTTCTCGTCTCTGGTCAAGCCCCTGACTGATATGACCAGAAAGGACGGTAACTCACAGAATTGGTCTCCGGAGTCCATTAAGGCCTTTGAGAGTCTCAAGGCTGCCTTTTGTTTCAGCTCCTGTGTTGGCACATCCTAATCCTAGAGTTGACAGCCTTCTGTCTTCCGTCCTACCTCAGAGCGCTATTCATCCTTGTGGCTACTTTTCCAAGAAATTGTCACCTGTGGATTGCAATTACAAGATTGGGGACAGGGAGCTGTTGGTGATCATTATAGCCCTAAAAGAATGGAGACATCTCCTCGAAGGTACCATGTCACGGTTCTCATTCTTACTGACCATAAGAATCTTACATTCTTGTCTGAGACCAAATGCCTTTCTCCCAGAAGGACGCAATGGGCTCTTTTCTTAAGTTTTAATTACATTGCCTTATTCCTACCCAGTTCTAAGAATGTAAGGGCTGATGCTTTGTCACTACAATTTTCCTCCACTACCAAGATGGAATCTGTTCCTGTGATTCCTCCTGATCGTATTCTGGCTACGATTCGCACCAGTCTCGCTTCTCCTTGACAAAATTCTTGCCGCTCGGGTCCATGCTCCTCCTGAGAAACCATGTGACCGCTGCTGTGTCCCTGAGAGTCTCCGTACTGCCATGCTCCAGATTAGCCATTCTCCCAAGGCTGCTGGTCACCCTGGGAAGAATCAACTCTTTTAGGCCATTTCTCAACAATTCTGGTGGCCTAGTCTACGTGCTGATGTAGCCACCTTCGTAGCTGCTTGTTCCGTGTGTGCTCAGAGTAAGACTCCACGACACCTTCCAATGGGTTTCCTACAACCCATACCCAATGGAGAGAGGCCTTGGACCCTCCTGTCTATGGATTTCGTTGTGGAGTTACCCAACTCCCAGGGCAACACAGTTATCCTTTATGGTGGTTGACCGGTTCAAAAATGTCTCATTATTCCACTTAAATAGTTGCCCACATCTTAGAACCTGGCTTCCATTTTTGCGCGAGAGATCTCCCGCTTACATGGGCTACCCCAGGTGATCGGTAAAACAAAAAGAAGAAAAACTCTGCACTAAACCCAAATGTCAAGTGAAGATTAATGAAAAAAATCCTAGTAAATTTAGGAGGTAAATAAGCAAGTGAAAAAATATATGATTCAAAAAGGGTAATGCTGCTGCTTATAAAAGCCAAAACACATAAAGCTCAAAGAAAAACAAACAGAAAAATAAGCACGCAACCCAAATATTCAAGTGCAATAGGTGCAGAAAAAAAAAAAAAAACGAGTGCATATAAATACATAAAAATATTTCCACTTTAGTGAGATGGTACCAGTGTATCAATGCACACAAAAACTAATTAACGCACGCAAAAATTATTGTAGAAAACACAGTGTGGTTGAATAAACCAAATGTTAACTACCCAGAGGTAGTATAAACAATAAATAGTGTAAAATAAAGTCCCAACAATCTAAAGGAAATCGTTAACAGCAGGACACTCCCAGGGATCTATTCACCGATCGCTGCAATACTCTGTACATAATTTGCATATATTTCCTCTCACTTCCTGTTTGGCTATGGGACAGGAAGTGAAGGGAAATCTCTACAATGAGACAGGGATGGTAAAAAATTAGAAGCGATCCCCCCCCCCCCCCCCCACAGTTGCAGAATGCCAACCGCCCACATATTGGAAGCAGTGCGGCCGATTTATGGGGGCGCTTAACTAATTTGCCCAACAGTGTAGCGCAAGCCGGCGGGGACACTGTCCGTGCTGCCCCCCTGCAAAGTGCTGCCCTAGGCCTGGGCCTTGTTGGCCTAGGCCAGGTTACAGCATTGGCGAGATGTGTGTTTTCCATTCCTTTCAACTGAGCTATTTGAGACCGGTATCTTAGTTCTCTGCATTGCTCAAGCTTGTGAGGTTAGATTGGGTAATAGAGAGGTCTGTGTGTCTGATCAATGGATTGATAAGGTATCAGTGAACAGTTTTTGTGTATTGTATAAAGTAAAGGATGGAGAGGGGGAAAGGTCACTGTGGCTATGTTCTGGAAGGGGGGGGGGGAGAGAAATCAGAGCTGCTGGATCTCTGGTTTTAACACTAATTACAAAAGAAATGTAATGGCTGACCATGAATAAAATGGCTGCTACACACACAGGTATTCATGTGCCCAGTACGCATGACCATTACAATACCATCTGCTCATCTTCTCCAGTCACAGCAGTACACAAGCCGCATGTGGCCACAGAAATGTAATTTATACAAAGCTCAACCTCCCAACACAGGACAATGATTTGAAAACGAATGAGGCCCCTTGACTGCAATGTAATTTTTATTATAAAAGTGAAGTAACCTTTGAACCCTTTTACTGCCACTGACATAACCGTGGCAGCGGGGGTGGTTACACACACACACACACACTCTCTGCTGGGTGTGTGTGTATATCTGACAAGCTTGTCAGACTGTTGGTTGTCAGATGGAAGTGATCTCGCAGCGCTGAAGCCGCAGGATCACTTCCACACACCCTGGTAATGTAAGGTGACCAGATTTTTTAAATGAAATCCGGGGACATATATTTTTTCTTTACTAGTAATGGCAACAATCAGCGACTCTCTGCCCGTCGCCGCCTGCCTCACAGCCTCTCAAGTCTTACTCTTCGGGCCCCGGCTACTACTGGATGGGGAGCGGAGGAAGATCACTCCGCCAGGGAAGGCAAGGAGATAGGCAGGTGGCTGGCCAGGATTTGAGCCAAGGCAGAAGAACATGCAAGCGAAGCTGAATGGGCATGCGCCCGAAACTGAAGAAATATTCCCTCCGCTCCGACCAGCACATGATCATCAGAAAGGAGCACAGATAATGGGAAAAATACAACCCCCCCTATGCTAGTAGGCAGGAGGGGGGGGGGGTGTAATTCTATTTTTTTATTTTAATTCTGCACTGACTGCCTTTGAAATTGCCCCTGCCCCCTATTAAATACAATCTGGGGACAAAACCAGGGACAGACTTTGTCCGGGGACAGTGTCCTCAATCAGGGGACTGTCCCCTGAAACTGGGGATGTCTGGTCACCCTATGGTAATGGTCACATCCCCTTTGCCAGCACCATAGTTCCAAAGCTCTGCAGGCCCATTGGCGGACCCAGAACGAGCTTTACAGGTGCTGCCAGGAGCTCAGCGAAGCTGGCCCCCCTACAATCAGCACAAATAAAAACTCAAGTGTGTTTCTTTAGTGCTACGTTTGTGCTGTTTTGTGCCGCAAAAATTTACGTTTGTGCTGCTTTTATTTTGAAGATATTAGCAATTGTTTTTTCCAGACTATGACATCACACAGCCCCCCTACAACCCCAAATGACACAAAACTGGTCTCGTTGGTTAGTGCTACGTTTGTGCTGTTTTGTGCTGCTAATATTTCCGTTCTATCTTTTATCGTTTTTGCGTTATTAATGATTTATTAAAGGTCACCAAAGGTCACACAGCCCCCCTACAACCCCAAATGACACAAAACTGGTCTCGTTGGTTAGTGCTACGTTTGTGCTGTTTTGTGCTGCTATTATTTCCGTTCTATCTTTTATCTTTTTTGCATTATTAATGATTTATTAAAGGTCACCAAAGGTCACACAGCCCCCCTACAACCCCAAATGACACAAAACTGGTCTCGTTGGTTAGTGCTACGTTTGTGCTGTTTTGTGCTGCTAATATTTCCGTTCTATCTTTTATCGTTTTTGCGTTATTAATGATTTATTAAAGGTCACCAAAGGTCACACAGCCCCCCTACAACCCCAAATGACACAAAACTGGTCTCGTTGGTTAGTGCTACGTTTGTGCTGTTTTGTGCTGCTATTATTTCCGTTCTATCTTTTATCTTTTTTGCATTATTAATGATTTATTAAAGGTCACCAAAGGTCACACAGCCCCCCTACAACCCCAAATGACACAAAACTGGTCTCGTTGGTTAGTGCTACGTTTGTGCTGTTTTGTGCTGCTATTATTTCCGTTCTATCTTTTATCGTTTTTGCGTTATTAATGATTTATTAAAGGTCACCAAAGGTCACACAGCCCCCCTACAACGCCCAAATCACACGAAACTGGTCTCGTTGGTTAGTGCTACGTTTGTGCTGTTTTGTGCTGCAAAAAAAAATATTTGTGCTGTTATGGTTTTAAAGTTATAACAGTTTATTTATTTTTTTCAAACCCCACTCACTTTGCCCACCTTACAATCAGCACAGATAAAAACTCAAGTGTGTTTCTTTAGTGCTATGTTTGTGCTGTTTTGTGCTGTTTAAAGTTCCTTTCTATCTTTTATCGTTTTTGCGTTATTAATGATTTATTAAAGGTCACCAAAGGTCACACAGCCCCCCTACAACGCCCAAATGACACAAAACTGGTCTCGTTGGTTAGTGCTACGTTTGTGCTGTTTTGTGCTGCTATTATTTCCGTTCTATCTTTTATCTTTTTTGCGTTATTAATGATTTATTAAAGGTTACCAAAGGTCACACAGCCCCCCTACAACGCCAAATGACACAAAACTGGTCTCGTTGGTTAGTGCTACGTTTGTGCTGTTTTGTGCTGCTATTATTTCCGTTCTATCTTTTATCTTTTTTGCGTTATTAATGATTTATTAAAGGTTACCAAAGGTCACACAGCCCCCCTACAACGCCCAAATGACACAAAACTGGTCTCGTTGGTTAGTGCTACGTTTGTGCTGTTTTGTGCTGCAATTTTTTTTATTTGTGCTGTTATGGTTTTAAAGTTATAACAGTTTATTTATTTTTTCAAACCCCACTCACTTTGCCCACCTTACAATCAGCACAAATAAAAACGCAAGTGTGTTTCTTTAGTGCTATGTTTGTGCTGTTTTGTGCTGTTTAAATTTCCTTTCTATCTTTTATCGTTTTTGCGTTATTAATAATTTATTAAAGGTCACCAAAGGTCAAACAGCCCCCCTACAATGCCAAAATGACACAAAACTGGTCTCGTTGGTTAGTGCTACGTTTGTGCTGTTTTGTGCTGCTAATATTCATGTTCTATCTTTTATCGTTTTGTGTTATTAATGATTTATTAAAGGTCACCAAAGGTCACACAGCCCCCCTACAATGCCTAAATGACGCAAAACTGGTCTTGTTGGTTAGTGCTACATTTGTGCTGGTTTGTGCTGCTAACAATTTTATTTGTGCTGTTATGGTTTTTAAGTTATAACAGTTTATTTGTTTTTTCAAACCCCACTCACTTTGTCCACCCGTACAATCAGCACAAATAACAACTCAAGTGTGTTTCTTTAGTGCTGCGTTTGTGCTGTTTAAATTTTCTTTCTATCTTTTATCGTTAAGGTCACCAAAGGTCACTCAACCACCCACAACACCCAAATGACACAAAACTGGTCTCGTTGGTTAGTGCTACGTTTGTGCTGTTTTGTGCTGCTAAAATTTATGTTCTATCTTTTATTGTTTTTGTGTTATTAATGATTTATTAAAGGTCACCAAAGGTCACTCAGCCCCCCTACAACCCCAAAAGGACACAAAACTGGTCTCGTTGATTAGTGCTACGTTTGTGCTGGTCTGTGCTGCTAAAATTTTTAGTTGTGCTGTTATGGTTTTTAAGTTATAACAGTTTTTTTGTTCTTTTCAAACCCCACTCACTTTGCCCCCCCCCCCCCTGTACAATCTGCACAAATAAAAACTCAAATGTTTTAGTGCTATGTTTGTGCTGCTAATATTTTTATTTGTGCTGTTATGGTTTTTAAAATATAGCAGCTTGTTTTTATTTGATAACAACCCACTCACTTTGCACCCCATGTTATTAAATCTTAAAAACAAACAAAATGGAGTTTGACTGCTACCTGCCCTGACCATGGCTTGTCTCTGGATTCTGCCTTCTGTTCTTGCCTGATCTAACTCCCGTTGCTGATTTGGCTTGTGACCTGACTATCCTGTTGTCTGCCGTCTATGCCTGATCTGTCCGACCATTATGGACCATTATGCATCCTGCTCATCAAGCCTGCTACAGCTCTTCAGTCCAGCAAGGTCTCACCTGTCTCCTGCTTCCAGCTGCTTACCCACAGTATGCTGCCAGCCAAGCTCAGTGCCAGCTTATATGCCACCAGCCGGTTCTGCTGCCACCACGCAGTCTACTGGACTTATCACAGGCACCCATACCTCGCTGTGCTCCAATTGCTGCTGTCTAACCAGGAGATCACTAACCAGGTATGGGACAGGAGGGCAGGGTGGTGTCATTGTCTGGGAAAAAACAAATTGCTTATATCTTAAAAATAAAAGCAGCACAAATTTGTATTTTTATGGCACAAAAAAGCACAAACGTAGCACTAACAAATAGTATGTTTGTTTTTAAGATTTAATAACATGGGGTGCAAAGTGAGTGGGTTGTTATGAAATAAAAACAAGCTGTTATATCTTAAAAACCATAGCAGCACAAATTAAAATATTAGCAGCACAAACATAGCACTAAAACATTTGAGTTTTTATTTGTGCAGATTGTACGGGGGGGGGCAAAGTGAGTGGGGTTTGAAAAGAACCAAAAAACTGTTATAACTTAAAAACCATAACAGCACAAATAAATTTTTTAGCAGCACAAACCAGCACAAGTGTAGCACTAACCAACGAGACCAGTTTCGTGTCATTTGGGCGTTGTAGGGGGGCTGTGTGACCTTTGGTGACCTTTAATAAGTCATTAATAACGCAAAAACGATAAAAGATAGAAAGGAAATTTAAACAGCACAAAACAGCACAAACATAGCACTAAAGAAACACACTTGAGTTTTTATTTGTGCTGATTGTAAGGTGGGCAAAGTGAGTGGGGTTTGAAAAAAATAAATAAACTGTTATAACTTTAAAACCATAACAGCACAAAAAAAAAATTACAGCACAAACGTAGCACTAACCAACGAGACCAGTTTTGTGTCCTTTCGGGGTGGTAGGGGGGCTGTGTGACCTTTGGTGACCTTTAATAAATCATTAATAACGCAAAAACGATAAAAGATAGAATGGAAATAATAGCAGCACAAAACAGCACAAACGTAGCACTAACCAACGAGACCAGTTTTGTGTCATTTGGGGTTGTAGGGGGGCTGTGTGACCTTTGGTGACCTTTAATAAATCATTAATAACGCAAAAAAGATAAAAGATAGAACGGAAATAATAACAGCACAAAACAGCACAAACGTAGCACTAACCAACAAGACCAGTTTTGTGTCATTTGGGCGTTGTAGGGGGGCTGTGTGACCTTTGGTGACCTTTAATAAGTCATTAATAACGCAAAAATGATAAAAGATAGAAAGGAACTTTAAACAGCACAAAACAGCACAAACATAGCACTAAAGAAACACACTTGAGTTTTTATCTGTGCTGATTGTAAGGTGGGCAAAGTGAGTGGGGTTTGAAAAAAAAATAAACTGTTATAACTTTAAAACCATAACAGCACAAATAAAAAAAATTGCAGCACAAACAGCACAAACGTAGCACTAACCAACGAGACCAGTTTCGTGTGATTTGGGCGTTGTAGGGGGGCTGTGTGACCTTTGGTGACCTTTAATAAATCATTAATAACGCAAAAACGATAAAAGATAGAACGGAAATAATAGCAGCACAAAACAGCACAAACGTAGCACTAACCAACGAGACCAGTTTTGTGTCATTTGGGGTTGTAGGGGGGCTGTGTGACCTTTGGTGACCTTTAATAAATCATTAATAATGCAAAAAAGATAAAAGATAGAACGGAAATAATAGCAGCACAAAACAGCACAAACGTAGCACTAACCAACGAGACCAGTTTCGTGTCATTTGGGCGTTGTAGGGGGGCTGTGTGACCTTTTGGTGACCTTTAATAAGTCATTAATAACGCAAAAACGATAAAAGATAGAACGGAAATAATAGCAGCACAAAACAGCACAAACGTAGCACTAACCAACGAGACCAGTTTTGTGTCATTTGGGGTTGTAGGGGGGCTGTGTGACCTTTGGTGACCTTTAATAAATCATTAATAATGCAAAAAAGATAAAAGATAGAATGGAAATATTAGCAGCACAAAACAGCACAAACGTAGCACTAACCAACGAGACCAGTTTTGTGTCATTTGGGGTTGTAGGGGGGCTGTGTGATGTCATAGTCTGGAAAAAACAATTGCTAATATCTTCAAAATAAAAGCAGCACAAACGTAAATTTTTGCGGCACAAAACAGCACAAACGTAGCACTAAAGAAACACACTTGAGTTTTTATTTGTGCTGATTGTAGGGGGGCCAGCTTCGCTGAGCTGCTGCCAGGTAGAGGAGGGGAGACTAGCGAACATCCATCTGCTGGCCTCCCCTTCCTGTTTCTGACCTGGAAATGCTATGTAAATTGTTTCTAGGTCAACGTGTCATTTACCCCAGCCAGTATCTGCACTGCATTATTTTAATTAGAGGACAGTTGAGACAGTGGGGTCTCTTGATGTCTCATTAATAGGAACTTGTCACCAAATCCAAAATATCTTCACATATTTTTGTTTAAAAAGTGTAAAATGTTACAGTTCCACTCAGGCACCAAAGATTACCCCACCCCATAAAAATATTAGTCCATCCTCACCTCCACATATGCATGTGTGAACGTAAATGCAAATGTTTAAAAGAAAAACAATGCAGTACACATGTTACATATTGTTGTGCATGCCCAGAGAGAGACCAATGATTTTAGGGCCATTATTTACAGTTAAAGGCCAAGTTCCCCTTTTAAAAATAAAACAATCAATGCACATGATTTTAAAGGTAAAAAAATATGGTTTAATAATTTATTTTTACGCTGTCACCTGCAGGGCATTGCACCCATGATCAGTGAATCGCGGGTGCAATGTCAGGCTCCTGCGCCCTCAGCGGCAAACAGGACATGTAACTCAGTAACCCTTCCCTCCCACGCTATAGCTGAATGACGGCTACAGTGCAGGCTTACTTTACTGAGAGGGCGTTGTTAAAACACACAGTAACAGTGGGTTCTGTCACATTTCTCCCCTTTTAAAAACTGACTGACCAAGTCCCTGACCCTCAACTGGTCTGGACCTGTGTTAGTCACAAACTCCCACTCCAGGCAAACAGCAAAAGGAACAGTATGACTTTGCAGCCGCTGCAGAGTGGGACCGGCTGTCTGCACTCCCGTGATCCAGGGCTGGGTTGCAGGTATTGGGGAGAGGTGAATATCTGTCTGTCCCGATGCCAGCGCTTCAGCTGGTAGGGAACTTAGGCTGGTAGTGCTAAGCCGTTGGGGAGTAAGAGGTACTTGCTTTTCTCCTGGTGTAGTTACCAGCCACTGGGGAGGTATCTTGTGTCTCCCAGACACTCCGTCTTTTTTTCTGATGCTGGGCAGAGACCAACAGCGCTCTGCCCTGTAGCCAGCGCTTCTGTTGGGGGGGGCGGATACAAAGGTGGAGATCAGCCGCTGGAGAGGGGGGAAGGGTTTTCTCCCCTTCCAGTTCTGTAATTAGCTATAATTATCTGCTGGGGCGACTTCTGACAGGGGCTGTCTCCCAAACCCTCCAAAAACATACTGAGTGCTGGGTGGAGGCCAGCGGAACTCTGCTGGTGGTGATGAACACTGGGGTAGTGTCCAATTGCTGGGGGGGAGAATGGCTTTCTCCACTTGCGGTGGGGATATCTGCTGCTGGGGAAACGGCTCACAGTGATCATCTCTCAGACTCTCTGGATCTAACTGTGAGGGTGGGCAGAGGCCAGCGGTGCTCTGCCCCGTAGCCAGCTGGCGTAATGTCTAATTGCTGGGAGGGAGAATGGCTTTCTCTACTCCCGGCTGGGATATCTGCTGCTGGGGAAACAGCTCACGGAGACCATGCCTCGGACTCTCCGGATCCAACTCTGAGGGTGGGCAGAGGCCAGCGGCGCTCTGCCTCTGTCTTGCTGCTGATCAACATCTACCAGCCTTCCAGCACCCGTCTCAACTCCCCCTTCAGCAACTTTTAAGCTATCAGCTTGTCTTGCTTCTTCAATTGCGGTTAGGACAGGAAAAGTAGGGGCACCCCCGGCCCCATTTCCTCCGCATTTTCGCAACTGTCCGTTACTTCTCAAGGACAGTCCCAGGCAATGGGAGCCATGCTGGGCTGCTGAAAACCATCGAACAGCCGCTTGTAGGCAATCTTGAGCTCCCACCCCTGCTCGACCAGAAACACCAATTCTTTCAGGTCACACACCTCTTCGGGAAGGTCCAGAACCTCATCTCAGAAGTCAAGGATGTCTTCCAGCCGCCACTTCCCGTTGCTCCCAAAGTCTGGGTCTCCATACATTTTTTGATGGAGCAGCCCCACACTGTAGTATGAATAAATACTGATGCGCTCGTATTAACTCATGTGCAATGTGAATCGTAAATATACAATCAAGCAAAAGACCTAGTGAGAAAACTCTTAATATATATATGTGAGTAGATCATGAAAAAAGACCTGATGATTGAATCAGTCAGTCTGCAGTGCTCCTTGCCTAATTGCCAAGCTCTCACTTCAATGTGATCAGGTTACAACAACCTCCAGCAGCGATCAGATGTTTCCAGTTTCATTCAGTCACATGCAAAAGAGGAGGAAAGGAAACATAGCGCAATATTGTACCATATAGATGTGGATAAAGGTTGCACTTAGTGCACTCGCGTATCCTCGCTTATAATATAGACAGGGTATGTTGCCGCTCAGTTTAAGTGGACTCCTCACTCGGGATAGACATCCGATGGTCCGTCACTGTAGGCTCCTCCCCCACATGTATCACTCGTCACGTGACTTAATCATGGGTATTCTACCAATTGCTTGATTGTATATGTACGATTCACATTGCACATGAGTTAATACGAGCGCATCAGTATTTATTCATTTATCATTTGGTTTAGTTCACCGTTTTTTGATTGCTGCTGTATTATTTAGTTATTTTTTGTGTGGTTTCTTTGAGATTATTTGTTAGTAGCGCTGTAGTTCTTTTTCACTCTATCCCACACTGCAGTAGCCAAGGCCTTCTGTCGGGCTGCTGTACCTGGCCACAGTTGAGCTTCGAACCACCGGAGGGCTCTGTAGCTGGCATCCAGCCTCATCTCCCAGGCCAATCTTTTGAGCTCCGTCTTTCACTTGTCTCAAAGTCGTTCCCTTTAGGAACACCTTTTGCGCATGATACTGCATCCAGTACATCTCTGTGGAGGAGGGAAGAATCTTCCCCTGATGGTGCCACTTGTTGCTTAGCGTCTCTTGCCAGATTTGCCGGCGGATCACATCCACCCTAGCCGAGCAAGGTGCATTTTGCCACTGGTCCCTGATGCTGCTTCCAGATGCCTTGTAGCCTCCTCCCGAACTCTGCTCTCATGCTGGTCAGTCCCCGTACCACTCCTCGGCGGCTGCCCGGATATTGAATCCCAGTGGTGGTTTGGATGCCCTGGACTGCAGGAGAAATCCCACCACTGCCACCAATATGACGGATCCTGGATACCCCGGTTGGGCACCTCCGCCAGACATGTGTCTCCTGTTCTCCAAACACACCTGCAGCTGGCAGACTCGCTATAACCATCCCTTAACCCCCTAATCACGAGGCAAACCACACAGATGTTGAGGGTTAAACATCAGTGGCGTCTCCAGCTTTCATATTTAGGGGGGCACATGGCGGGACAGGGACAAAAGTAAGGGGCCAACTATAAAATGCAATTATAGATATATATCCTGGGGCCCTTTACTTCTGTTGCAGGGTCCTTTATTACGATCCCGCAATGGGACCCTTTCACATGTGCTGCAGTGAGCCCCTTTCTTACTGTAATGGGGTCCCCCAGGGTGGCAGAAAATGAGATATGTCACCAGCACACCAGGAAAATACAAGGGTCCAAAGCAGTGAGAAAACTACCAGGGTTGCAAAGGTATCACTTGCAACCGGGCCCTGGCGTTCTGCCACTGTAGGATTCCCCAGCCTCCTCTTGCTGTCCTGCCCCTGCTATTGACAGCAATGTTCTGGCATCTGTCTTCTTGACAGTGGTGGTAGTCTACTAGAATCCAGTGCTGGTGACATTGTGGGTGCATGCAGGGGAAGGCTGGTACTATTGGTTACAGAGAGCTGAGCCCCCAGCTGGTCACCTAGCAGCAGTAATGCTATATAACCTTCTCTGTTGACATGCTGATCGAGCTGTGATCAACTGTTTACAACCATTAGAAATGGGCTCGGATGTGTTTGAAATCCCCCCATGCCCGATCCCGCCAGGAAACCAGCACTGCACAAGGCTAATCACAGGCAGTGAAACATTTCCTAATCTGTGCAGCTGAGATCCGGGAAATGCCTCACTGCCTGTGATTAGCCGTGTGCAGTGTCGGTTTCCTGGTGGGATTGGGCATGTGGCATTTCAAACACACATCCCATTTCTGACAACCAGTTGTGCTGGCGGTCCTGTGCATCAGCCCCATAAAGTAATCAGCACTGGGTCCTAATGTGCTGTCATCACTGCCATGGAAACAGAGACCAGCGCTGTCAATAGCAGGGACAGGACAGCGAACCTGGTAACTCTGCTGCATGTCCACAGTGGGAGGATCCCCCCATCCACCTGGAATATGTAGATGGGGGAATTGGATATTTTTTTTATTTAATTTTTTTCCATTCAACCTAATAGTTGAATGGAAAACAAAGTGATCAATGTATGGGCTGCCTAAGAGCTAAGGCCAGCTATAGATAGTTTAAATCTTGGCCATTTGAACCATTAATGAGAAGCCTGAATGTACCAAGTTGATCGACCTGCTTATGATTATCATTAGCGGTTGCTATAGCCGCTAGTGATAATCACTGTTTGTCTGGAGAATACAATTGCTGGGCAGGAGGGATTCCCCTGTCAGCACTGTCTGTGTTGATGGGGGAATCATGCACAATCTGTGGTTGCAGGAAATACATTTGTACAGGTGTTGTGACAAACTGCTCAACCTGGCAGAATCTACAACACAGTCCCTTCCTGTGAAGTATAATCAGCTTAATGAGCAAATCGCCCGCACTGCACATGCGCAACGCATCATACCTGCTTTTAGTGGCTTACACAAAGCTCGACTGACTACTGCGCTTGTGCACAGCAAAAATCACATAACCCTTACGAAAATTAAATTAGTGTCACCTATCAGTGCTGCCTATCAGTGCCACCTACTAGTGCCTAAAACGTATCTGTTTGCAAAATTTTGTAACAACATTTTTTTGTTTAGAAAAAAATTATAAACCCAGTGGTGATTAAATACCACCAAAATAAAGCTCTATTTATGTGGAGAAAATGATAAAAAATGCATTTAGGTACAATGTTGCATGACCGTGCAATTGTCTTTCAAAATGTGACACAGCTGAAAGCTAAAAATTGGCCTGGGCAGGAAGGGGGTAAAAGTGCCCAGTAGGCAAGTGGTTAAGTCACAGAACTCTGTAGAGCCTTGCACAGTTGCGCTGTTTTTAAAATATGACAGTGGGTGCAGGGAGAAGATCCCCCATCAAATGTCACAGAGGGGGATCAGGGGGTACAGGGGACTTTCTGCAAAGTAACATGTTACAACCTGTCCATGTTACAAAGGGTGAATTTATCCATTAAAGGATGAGTTCACCTTTTTTTTTTTATATATAAATTAATGCACATCTTTTTGCAAAAAACTGTTAGGCTGGCTTCACACTGAAGCATCAGCCGCGGTGACGGTATAGCCGCGCTATTTGTAGCGCGGCTATACCATCGCGTTTACCGCGATATTCGGGCGCTAGCGGTGAGGTTTTAACCCCCGCTAGCGGCTGAAAAAGGGTTAATACCGCCCGCGTTGCGGCGGTATTACCGCGGTATTACAGCGGTATTACCGCGCTTTCCCATTGATTTCAATGGCAAGGCGCGGTATAGGAGCGGTGAACACACCGCTCCTATACCGCGGTAAAGATGCGGCTAGCAGGACTTTTGGAGCGTTCCTGCTAGCGCATCGTTTCAATGTGAAAGCCTTCGGGCTTTCACATTGAAGAGTACAGGGCATGATTTTTCATGCGGTATAGCAGCGCTATTTTTAGCGCTGTACCGCATGAAAAACGTCCCAATGTGAAAGGGGCCTTAGCAATCCTGGCAATTCAGGAATGTAACTGTCACATTTGCTTGTGTCCTCAACCAAACTGTCAAACCATCAAACGGCTAGTGTCATAACTGATTACATATACAGCACAAAGGCAGTTTTAGATCAAGCAGAATCTGCTGGTTTGGCTGTAAATTGGGGTGGACTGACAACTCATGGGATCCCCGGGCAATAGGAGATTATGGGGCCCCAGGCAATAGATTATGGGGCCACACAGTATACAGACACACAATATACACTGAATAGGTACTGGGGAGCTATAATCTTGGATTCTTAGACCAATAGGATAACGGTAAGGGACAGATGTAAAAAAACAACACAGATTTTTACATACTGTCCCTGGTTTTACTGAGGCTGGCAACTCTGATGGGGCCCCCTAGTGGCATGGGGCCCCCTAGTGGCATGGGGCCCCCTAGTGGCATGGGGCCCCCGGGCAGTGTCCGAGTGGTCAGTCCGCCCCTGGCTGTAATGGATAGAAGAGTTTAAGGATAAGTTCACCCTTGTACAAAAAATAATAAATGCACATCTCTTTGCAGATAAAAAAAATGTGCATTTATTATTTTTTGTATTAGGAGCCTTCAAACGCATTGCACCCACGATCAGCAGATATGAGTGCAATGCAGGGCTCTTGCAAACTCTGTCTAATCTGTTTGACTGTACCCCGTATGGGCAGGCAGTTACACACTACCAGGAAGAATTAATGAACTACCACAGCCAGGGCTGCTGTTAGAAATCAGGGGGCCCCATACAGCCCCCCCCCCACCTCCTGTGGCCGAAAGTGGCTGAGTACATAGATGTATTAGTCCCTTTCTCTACAGCCTCAGCTGCATAGATGAATTAATAGGAAGCTCTCTCTGCTCATTCACAAACTGAAGCATAGTAAACACAGTTTACTATGCTTTAGTGATGAATGGACACATAAGTAATTGGTAGCGATCACTCACTGTGTTCACTCAGGAAAGGAAGGGGCCAGTAAATGACATCCCTCTGTGTGCCTACAGCAGCTGCCGCCGGGAGAGGGAAAAGGGGAAGCTGGCAGCGTTGCAGGGCAAAGGGGCACACAGGGGGGCTTGGACAGCAGATGGAAGAGGTGTATGTGCTAGAACCAATCCCCTTGCAATTCAGACGGAGAGAGGAGGAGGAGAAACCGTCAGTGCTGCGGTGGAAGACAGAAGAGCCGACTCTCCCGCTCAACAGGTGCCTGGGCCCCTCTTTTGAACTCAAGGAGGCCCAGTACAGGAGGGTCGGCTGTACTGCCTTATCAGCAGCCTTGACCACAGCGCTTAACAGTGCCATGGTAGTCCATTGAGAACTATAAGTGGACAGCCGCAAAAGCTGCAGGACCTTGTAGTTTTCCAATCGTAGAACTCCGTGAATGAATGATATGGGTGGAGTCCTGCATAGCCATGTTCTTTGCAGATTATGACAGAACGGTAGGAGGGTAGAAGATCCACATGTCGGGGGCCAGTAGATTTTTAACATGTTACACCCTGAATATGGATATAACATGTTACAAAACGTGAACTTATCCATTAGCTCTAAACTGATGACCTTCTTTAAAGCATTGGGGGTTATTTACGAAAGGC
Organism: Rana temporaria; assembly: GCF_905171775.1. Lineage (NCBI taxonomy): Eukaryota > Metazoa > Chordata > Amphibia > Anura > Ranidae > Rana > Rana temporaria. The sequence goes on from NC_053501.1 coordinate 50,081,146, forward strand.
AAATCCACTGGAAGTGCAGTCGCTGTAAATCTGAGGGGTAGATCTGAATTGAGGGGAAGCTCTGCTGATTTTATTATCCAATAATGTGCAAGCTAAAATGCTGTTTTCTATTTTCCTTGCATGTCCCCCTTGGATCTACAGCGACTGCACTTCCAAGTGCACTTTCAGTGCAGTTTGCACTTGTAGTGCAAAGTGGATTCGCCTTTCGTAAATAACCCCCATTGCCTCTGGAACATATTGGGTGTTGAAGTTTGTCGCCATCTCATGGGTGCACAATATTAAAACATGTTTGATATCTATTTACGAGGCACAACCTCATATTTTATGTTTTTCTTGAAAACAAATTGTGTAATATATTGCGTTTATGTGCCCAAATATTACCTTTAGTGTATTTTTTCCTGAGATTTTGTGATTTGTAAAACCATTGCACTAATTACCTGTAAAATAAAATATTGTAACTACGGTTGTATTCTCCAGGGTCTCTACTTCCAGAAAATATAACATGTTTGGGGGCTCACCTAATCTTCAGGACTAAAATACATTTTTGAACATGTGTGCAAGAAAAAAACCGGCCTCGGCAGCGAAAGAGTTACAAGTTGTATGTAGGCTTGTCCTATTCTCCTCCTTCCAATCCGATATGTCAGCACAGAAACGACCAATGACGCTTCTGGGGCGCGGCATGAACCGGAAATGTTCGTTGTGGACACCTAATTACAGAATTGTTTTGTTGTTGGTGTCGGGGGGTGTCTCGGGTCCTTTGAGGTGAGTGTATGGGGCTCGGAGGGTGAGGGATGGACCGAGGAGAGGCGATACTGCGGGCGGATCCATCATGCGTCTTCTCGGGATGAAAACTCATTGTGTGAGAGTCTCATCACCGGAAACCAGCGCTCGTCCCCCGGCTCTTTAGAACCATAACATGTGCTGAGGGCGGCGGGAGATGTGTGTGTCCGGCATTCAGTGCCTCATGATAGTAATGTGTGTGAGACACCCTGATGTTGTCTGTAATCCAGGGGATGTCATACCGGGGATGTCACTGCCTGCTGTGAGGCCTGCCGAGGGGGAGGGGGGCAGTCAGTCATGTGCCCTCAAGTATTTGCCGTGGTGCGGGTGGTCCCTCGCCCTTTCTTGGTGGGTGGTCCCTTGCCTCAGGTGCCCTTGGCGGGTGGTCCCTTGCCCTTTCTTGGCGGGTGGTCCCTTGCCCTCAAGTCTTTGCATCTGGGTGGTCCCTCGCCCTTTCTTGGTGGGTGGTCCCTTGACATTTCTTGGTGGGTGGTCCCTTGCCCTTTCTTGGTGGGTGGTCCCTTGCCTCACGCGCCCTTGGTGGGTGGTCCCTTGCCTTAGGTGCCCTTGGCGGGTGGTCCCTTGCCCTTTCTTGGCGGGTGGTCCCTTGCCTCAGGCGCCCTTTCTTGGCGGGTGGTCCCTTGCCTCAGGCGCCCTTTCTTGGCGGGTGGTCCCTTGCCTCAGGCGCCCTTTCTTGGCGGGTGGTCCCTTGCCTCAGGCGCCTTTTCTTGGCGGGTGGTCCCTTGCCTCAGGCGCCTTTTCTTGGCGGGTGGTCCCTTGCCTCAGGCGCCTTTTCTTGGCGGGTGGTCCCTTGCCTCAGGTGCCCTTTCCTGGCGGGTGGTCCCTTGCCTCAGGCGCCCTTTCTTGGCGAGTGTGCACGTGCCCTCACTTTGGATGGTGTGTGTGTGTGGAGCTCTGACTCTCCTAGTTGGTGTATAAGGCCTGCCCCACAGAAGGTTGTGTGAGGGGCTACGTACGTGTCAGTCGTGATGTGTGTATCTGTGCCCCTGGAAGGGGTGGTTTGTGAGATGCTACACTGATGTGTGAGGCACTGTACCCCTGACTCTTGCATGTGTTCGGTGCTGTCTCTGGTGTTCTTGGCATGCAAGTCAGCCTGCAGTTTGTCACCTGGTCAGACACTATATATATATATATATATATATATATATATATATATATATATATATATATATATATATATATATATATATATATATATATATATATATATATATATATATATATATATATATATATATATATAATTTTACACACACACAGTTAAAAGGGTTGTAAAGGTAAACATTTTTTCTAAATAGCTTCCTTTACCTTAGTGCAGTCCTCCTTCACTTACCTCATCCTTCCATTTTGCTTTTAAATGTCCTTATTTCTTCTGAGAAATCCTCACTTCCTGTTCTTCTGTCTGTAACTCCACACAGTAATGCAAGGCTTTCTCTCTGGTGTGGAGTGTTTTGCTCACCCCCTCCCTTGGACTACAGGAGAGTCAGGAGGCCCACTAACACATAGCTCCTTTCTCTCTCTGCAACGTAGAGAGCGTCCTGACTCTCCTGTAGTCCAAGGGAGGGGGCGAGCACGACACTATACACCAGGAAGAAAGCCTCACATTACTGTGTGGAGTTACAGACAGAAGAACAGGAAGTGAGGATTTCTCAGAAGAAATAAGGACATTTAAAAGCAAAATGGAAGGAAGAGGTAAGTGAAGGAGGACTGCACTAAGGTAAAGGAAGCTATTTAGGAAAAAGAAATTGTACCTTTACAAGCCCTTTAATGTGTTCAGTCTCCCTCTCCCCGGCAAGGGGATTGCACTTCCAGCAAAGGGTTTTATAATCTCAAAAAAAAAAAAAAAGCCTGAATCAGACAAAACCCCAGCGCAATTATGACAACTTGCGGCCCGTTCACACCACAAAAACATCCTCAAGATCTGTTCCGGGTGCATTTCCATCTGCACTTTTGTAACTTATTTTTGATGCGTTTTACCCTTTTCCAGGACAGTTCTGTTCTGGAAAAAAGCAGCATGTTCTTTTATTTTTTTTCTTCTCCTGTAACTGAAAAGCACTGTGCTGGTGCCATTGAAACCCATATAACCTACTTTCCATGATTTTTTGATGAAGAAAAAAAAAAAAACACGTGGTGTGAAAATGCCCTTACTGTGTAGTTTAAATCGCTGTGTATTGCTGCCGACACAAAGTGCATTCCCACAAACACCACTGATAAATACGTAAACCGCTCCGCACAATACCTCCTTCCCACCCAGTCAATGTGCAACGTAACACTTCCCAAATAATAAATGTATCTCAACCTGTTCCAGAAAAAAAAATAAAGCCTAGTACACACTATCAGGTTTTTTGGGCTGAACGGAAATTAATACTATTCTGTGCACGTTTAAATAAAAGCCATTTAGGCTCCATTCACACAAATGCCTTTTTTCATTGTTTTTGCAGAAATACAGGACATTTTTTTTACATGGGTTCCTATGCATGGGAACAATGCATTTTTGTGCCTCTGCGTTTCTGGAAAGAGTCAGACTTTATTAGATGCAAAACGGTGCTTTTTTTTTTGGTTCAATAGATTCTAATGGAGAAGCTGCATTAAAGCATGTAGTGCGGTTTTTACCGTGATTTTGCCACGATTTCCGTTTTTTAAAATCTGTCCAACAAGTCTCCCCCCCCCCCCCCCCCCCCCCCGCCCCCAAAAAAACACATAAAAAAATATCTGTCAGAAAGCACAGCAAAATGCACTGCAGAAACGGTCAAAACAACATGCATAGATGTGAATCGAGTCTTATGTAGAAATTCAGAAAAATGAGAAAATTTCCTTCACTTTTTACAAACGTTTCTAGACGGCTTGACTTTCTGTGACCACGAAGATAATGTATTCAAAAATATTTCTCTTTAGCTTGTGAAATTTAGGCACATTTTCTCAAAGTGGCTTAAAAACTGCTTTAAGTCGATGATTTTATTTTTTAAAGATAGTATTTTATGGCGTGGCCTGGCCAGCGATGGAGTAGGACGTGGGAAGACAGAGCTCCTCTTGCCTAAAATCCTGCAACACAGTCTGTGCGTTTAATAGGGTTGTTTTACACCCAGAAAACTGCCTGGAGACCACGGGACAGAGGCGGACCATGTCACCTCCAAAGAAAGCCTCCGCTGCGGCAGACAAGATGGCTAAACATCGCCACGAGGGTGGCGAGGGACAGGCCAAAGATGGCGCCGAGGAGGCCCCGGAAGATGATCGCCACGCAGCAGAGACGGCCAAGGTACTAGACGCTATAGCGGCACTACAAGGCACGTTAACCGCTAAAATCGATGAAGTAAAGATTGACATATCCTTGATGAGACAGGACCTGTCTAAAGTGAGAGATAGAGTGACCGAGGCGGAGACCCGTATCGGAGAGGTGGAGGATATTGTGCACCCGATGCAGGACGAGATGGAGGACATGCAGAGCCGAATACACCAGCTGCATTCCCACCAGGACGATATGGAGAACAGATTGCGCCGCTGTAACCTACGCTTTATAGGGTTACCGGAGAAGATAGAGGGGAGAGACCCGGCGGAGTTCCTAGAAAACCTCCTCGTGAAGGAACACGGGCGGGAGGCATTCACGAGTATGTTCGCGGTGGAGAGGGCGCATCGGATACCAGCTAAACCCCCGCCCGAGGGGGCGCCCCCCCGTACCTTAATCGCCAAGTTCCTAAATTTTAGGGACAGGGATAAAATCCTGCGTCTATCAAGAGAGAAGGGCAACATGAAGGTGGGAAACGGGCAGGTGGCGATCTTTCCAGACTTCTCTCAAGAAGTACAGAAGAAGAGAGCTCAATATCAAGACGTGAAGCGGAGGCTACGCGTGTTACATCTTAAGTATGCGATGCTGTTCCCGGCAAGGCTGCGAGTAGAAGAGGATGGTCGACCACAGTTTTTTGATACCCCAGCAGCGGCCGCGGAATGGTTGGATCGAAAAGGCAGACGGGTATAGTCTGGAAGCTGTGAGTACAGTTGCTGGGGTGAGAGAGTTGGGGTAACTAGTTTGTCCCCCCCCCCCCCCCCCTTTTTGGGTTTTTTTTTTTTTTTTTTTTTTTTTTTTTTTATATTCTATTTTGCTCGGGAGAGTATACAGAGTAAGCGGCCTCTGAATCGTGGCATGTGCAGGACCCAGCGGAAGCGTGGGATGCGAAGGCCTGCTTAAATTATGTGGAAGATGGCCTCCAGAGAACAGGTATCCTGTTTGTTCTGCCCATCCTGCTATACCCCAATAGGCACCTTGTTATTTACCTAAAGGGAACAGAGCACAAACATGGGGGATGGAAGGATTGTATGAAGGGAGTGATGGAGGTCGTTTCTCAATATTTTTTTTTTGGGGGGTGGGGAGGGGGGGGGGGGTTATATAGAGTTTGGCCGGGGATGCATCCCTGCGGGGTGGTGAACTAGTATGGAGTCGCCAGAATGCGAGTACAGAATGGAACTGTGATCGAGAAAATGCACCGTGTATATTGCACAGCAGGAGGAGCAGAGACCAGTACAACCGGTGTTCCCCTTTTTTTTTTCTTCTTTATTGAAGGGTTTTTTTTTTCCTTTTTTTTTCAGGAAACCCTTTTTATTGGTTGTGTAATAGGAGTTGAATATTTCCTGCTAATACTACACGTGGGGTTCAGTGGAAATCGCCCCTGAGGGAATGTTTACTGCACCAGAGATATGTAATGACCTGAAAATAAGATATGTGCCTCCAGTTAGCCTAGGCTGCTGGATGTTTCTGGTGTTGTACCTTTTTGGTTTTAGGTTGGGGGATCCAATGCCTACGCCAAGTTGGGGAGGTGATGGGCTGGGAGGGGGGAGGGGTGGGTTCAGGTTGGGCCACCGTTGTGGACCAGGGGAAGTTGAACAATACGTACTAAACAATAGAGATGTAAAGGAATATGTACAGTGTGCTGCCAGTGTTATGATGGGGAAGTGTACCAGGATGTTTATGATAGAATTGAATGGCCCAGGGATCAGATATAGCCGAGGGGCAAGATGGTGTGAAGATGTACCATGACGACACTTAAATTTATGACGTGGAACGTCAGAGGTGTGAGGAATAAAATTAAACGCACAGCAGCACTCGCGTTCTTAAAAGCACAGAAAGCCAATATTATAGCGCTCACTGAGACACATGTAACGGGCCACTTACAATCGGCACTGAAGCGCCCGTGGGTAGGATGGGCCTATCATAGTACTCACACCAATTTTTCCAGGGGGGTGTCACTGCTGGTGACAAAATCCACTCCGTTTGAGCCCATATCTGTAAGATCTGATGTTTCAGGGAGATATATATTTGCCCATGTGAACCTGGGAGGTCTGCCTATGCTACTGTTAGTGTGCTATATCCCCCCCCCGTACAGTTCGGAAGTCATATCTGAGGGATTGGCCTTTATGGCACAACACCCGACTGTACAGGCAGTGTGGATGGGGGATTTCAACATGACGATGGACCCTTTCATGGATAGGCCAAAAAGGGGTGAGAGAACAGATGACGTGATCAGACAAACTAGACTAAGCCGACTGTTTACAGAATTTGCCCTGGTAGATGTATGGAGGGAGAGGAACCCGGGGACCCGGGCCTACTCATGCCACTCGACTAGCTATGCCACTATGTCCCGCATAGACTATGTGATGGTGTCGAAATTGCTCATGCCCAGGGTGGTGGGGGCTGGATTTGCTCCTAGGGCCTTATCGGACCATGCACCTTGCTGGATTCTACTGTGTATCTCGGGAGACTCACCCCGGAGTATATGGAGGCTTAATCCATTCTGGTTGACAGCACTGACAGACCATGACAGCATAGAAAGAGAGTTTAATTACCTTCTGGCCGAGGGGCGTGGGGGGGAACTGGTTTCTTCCGGGTGGGATGAATTTAAAATCCAGGCGCGTAGAGTTCTTAATACTAAAATTAATAGACTGAAGGAATCATCAAGGCTAGTAATATGCAAGTCGGAGGAGGTGCTTCAGAATTTGGAAGAGGCATATAACACTCAGCCGTCCTCTGAGAACTTGTCAAAAGTGAAGGTACAGGCAAGGGTGGTATCTCAACTGCATCTAGAGAAGGCCAAGCAGCGGGTATTTTTCTGTAAAACTCGGGTATACGAACATGGGGAGAAGGCAGGGAAAATGCTAGCATACCTGGCACATTTAGAGGATAGGCCACCGGTAGTGGTCTCATTGGCGGGGCCTGATGGTACGGTCATTACGGATCCGCCGAGGGTGGCTGAACAGTTTAGGCAATTCTACGAAGATCTTTACCGCTCACAGAGTCACCATACTACACAGGAGGTGCAGGCCTATTTACATACGTTGAGATTCCCCAGACTGAGAGTAGAACAGACACGGGAGCTGGAGGCCCCTATTACCACTCAAGAAATAGCCACAGCGATTTCGCAACTAGCTAAATCCAAAGCCCCGGGGTTAGATGGCCTCCCCCTAGAATTTTATGCTACGTATTCTGAGACTCTTGTCCCTAAGCTGAAAGAACTATTTCAATCCATGTTTGATCGGGGGGAAATCCCATCCTCTATGCAGGAGGCGCAAATAATTGTTTTGCCCAAGCCGGGTAAAGACCCACTGTACCCAGAGTCCTATAGACCTATCTCATTGCTACCAGTGGACATTAAAATCCTAGCTAAAATTTTATCATCTAGACTAAATGCAGTCATATTATCCCTGATACACCCAGACCAGACTGGGTTTATGCCTGGGAAAAACACAGCAATGAATATTAGACGGCTTTTTATGAATATTCAGGCCCAACACGATAATGTAGGTACTCGGGTGGTGGTAGCGCTAGATACAGCTAAGGCATTCGACTCCGTTGAATGGCTATATCTGTGGGAGTGCTTGAAAAATTATGGGATTGGCCCTAAATATATCAGGTGGGTGAAGTTATTGTATCAGACCCCCAGAGCCAGGGTATTCGTAAATGGCTGGCTCTCAGAACAGATTTCACTAGAGAGAGGAACAAGACAGGGATGCCCACTGTCGCCTTTGCTATATGCACTGGCTGCAGAACCGTTGGCGATGGCCATTAGAACGAGCCCGGATGTGGTAGGACTGAAGAAGGGGGAGACATGGGACAAAATAGGTCTGTATGCGGATGATACAGTATTGTACTTGGCCGATCAGGGCCCCTCACTACAGGCAGCATTAAATATTATAGAGACAATTGGGAAATACTCAGGGCTTAAAATAAACTGGGATAAATCCCGGATCCTCCCATTAGATCATTTCCCCCCGCAGGAGATTGTGCCAGAATTACCTTTGAAAAGAGTAGATGAGATTAAATATCTAGGGGTGAAAGTTACACGAAACCTTAAAGAATATGTCCCTTTAAATGTAGAACCCCTCTTTCATACCATTAAATCTAGAACACAGGCATGGACGAGACTGCCCTTGGGAGTAATGGGTAGGATCAACTTAGTGAAAATGATACTATTACCCAAAATTTTGTATATAATATGGCATGCCCCTTTATATATACAGCAGAAGGTGTTTAAGCAGATGGAGGCAATTTTGAACTCTTTTGTATGGGGATCGAGTAGACATAAACTAGCCTGGCACATTCTTAAGAATCCCACGGAGGAGGGGGGATGCGCTTTACCAGACATACAAGACTATTATGTGGCATCCCAACTATCTCATGTGTTTTTTTACAACACCTCAGAGTCACAGAGGTACAGGGCCCTGGTGTGTAACAAACCTGGCAGTATATTTCACACTCCCACACAGGCAATATTTAGGAAGGGTAAGGGAAATGGTGGATCATCCAGATTTGAAGCAGAAATACTAAGCCACCACCAGAAAATTTGGGACATTACTCTCAAGAGGCAGGGAAGATCTCAGTTCCACTCACACACGCCGTTATGGTATAATGACTCCCTGCCTGAACTGGCCAGGGTGCCAGATCCACAAATATGGGCAGCATATAGGGTGCAGTTTCTTTCGCAGGTACTAACAGAGACAGGAGTTAAATCACTCTCAGAACTAAGAGCGGAATTTGCAATTCCCCAACAATTTCAGTTCCGATATTTGCAGCTTAGACATGCAATCAGGAGACAGGTAGCCAATTTAGCAGTAGACCTACGACCAATACCGGTGTTAAATATTATTTTTGGATCGGAGTCAACCAAACTCATATCCAACCTATACTATGCTCTTCGACAAAAGAAGATAGGAGAGGTGTCACAAGTGGCCAAAATACGGTGGGAACAGGACGTAGGACCCATAGAGGACGAGGACTGGAGTGAAATTTTGGAGGGGGTCAAGTTGGCATCTCCTAAGCTCTCAGATAGACTGACACAACTGTACATTGTCCACCGGGCGTATTTGACACCGGGAAGACTGGCTAAGTTTCAATCAGCAAGGAGCTCCAGGTGTCCCATGTGTAGCTCCAACACGAGCTCTTTCTTCCATCTGATATGGGAGTGCACGGATATGCAGGCGTACTGGTTGCAGGTGACACGATTCTTACATGACAACATGGGATCCCCGGTGGGCATGGACCCGAAGATTTGCTTATTGGGGCTTTTCCCAGATATTGATGCGGATAAATACCAGACCATATTCATTAATGAGACGTTGTTTATGGCTAGGAAAGTGGTGGCTAAAGTATGGATGAGAGCAACTGCCCCATCTCTACAGGATTGGAAAAGGGAGGTGAACACCACCCTGCCATACAGAAAGTTTATATACATACACCGGGGCAGGCCACAAAAATTCTCCAATGTATGGGACAGGTGGCTAGAAGATGGAGAAACGTGCACAGTATAGGATGATGAATATGTGGCATCTCGAGATTAGAGAGAAGGGTAATGGAGGGTGGGTATGGTCCCAGATATTAATAGATGCATAAGGTATGGGTTGCTACCCGTTGCTAGAAGAGTTGAAATGTGGGAGGTGTAGAGCTCAGTGAATATTTGGCCAGAAAACTTTGTATTTGTATAGACGGGAAAGGACTTGATGACATGCATTTACTGTATAACTGTACATTCTTGATTCGTACTGCTGTATGTGTGTACTTTGTATTTACATCTCAATAAACTTTGACTTCTTAATTAAAAAAAAAAAGATAGTATTTTATTTTTTATTGTTTTTGCAGTTGTAATGTTGTCATGCAATACAGTAGGTCAGCTCTGGAATAGTTCTCTGATGAGCACTGGGACATGTGTTTAAAGGGCTAGGAAAATGTTTTTTCATCTAATGTGTTCATTTATATCAGACAACCATATTCCAAAGTGTTTATACATAATGGTAGAACCATTCCAACCTTCCTTGCCTCTGAAAGATTTCTGGTAGTCACAGCTGCTTACTGCGTAACAAGTTGTCATACAGCGTACCTGTAAAACTGACACTAATATGCAACTACAATGTTCCTACTAGGAAGTCGGAGCCTTGTTTTTTGCATGTTTGGTATTGGATGAGGTCACTGATCAATATGGAAACCCATTGGAGGAAGTAGGACAAATTTTGATTTTATTTTTTGTAAAGCGCCAAATACAGATCAAGAACTGCGCCTAAGCGCTAGATGCTAGTGGAAATTCTGCATTATAGTACCCCAAACTCTTTAACTTTATTGTTACCATTTTTATCAAAGGAATGGACTTGCCTTTGAAGCTTTTAAGCTTTCTTCTGTTGGAGGGTTAGTTCACCTTTAGCAAAAACTGCCTATGCAGATAAGGGGTGTCTGTAGAAAAACTCAATTGGTAGATTTTGTTGAATAATGCCCTTGCTATAAATGTAGGCCATTTATGTACCTCATGAAGCCTGACTGGAAAACTTATAGGTTGTTGCTAAGGAAAGCCTAGTGTTACTGCTCACATCCACCATCACAGGAGTGAGCTCTTTCTCTGATTCAAACCCCATCACACGCACGTTCTCTCCCCTAATGCAGTAGTTCTGAGCTCAGCGTGTGAAAGCTCACTCCTGTGGTGGTGAACGTGAGCAGTAAGACCCCTTTCCAGGTGTTTTAGTGCTAGAAATGGTGCCTATAAAGCACCTGAAAACTGCCCCCCCATGCTGCCCAAATGTGAAAGTCTGAGTGCTTACACACTGGAGCGGTGCGCTTGTGGGACATTAGAAAAAGTCCTGCAAGAAGCACCTTTGGGGTAGTTTGGGAGTGCTGTATACAACCCCTTTGGCTGCTGGGGGGGGGGGGGGGGGGTTAAAAGCACCCTGCTAGAGTCCAAAAAGTGCTACTTGTACAGCGGTAAAGCACCGCTAAATTGATGCAGCGCTTTACCGCTAACGCATGGGCGGCCCCAGTGTGAAACTAACTAGGCTTCAGGTGTCATGAAATGCGTAAATGGTATACACCAGGGGTGCCCAAACTTTTGTAGAGCGAGGGCCACTTAAGCAAATTGGTAACTGGCCACAATGAGCAGAGCGGGAGGATGACAGGTCTGTGTCCATGGACACAGCCCACTCTATTCTATGGGCCCTCAGATTCGATCTGCCCAGACGGAAGGGGGCAGATCCCTTTCTACTTTTTAGGTACGCGGGTGTGAACAGACACAAGCCTGTTTACATCTTCTGCTCTATAGAGGTAAATGGTGAATCTGATTGGGTCGGACCTATCATGTGAAAGGGGCCCAAGGCTGCTTTCACACTGATGCTCCGCAGCCACTTGCTTCCTCTACCAGCTGCTTCATTCACAAAACTGCTGCTCTGGGGTGGCAGGTCGGCAACCCGTAATCTGGGATTGACAATCTGCCATCCCAGAGCAGGAGGTCGAAGGCCATATCAGAGGGCTCCGCGGTCCACATGTAAATCTATTGTGAAATAAATGTTGGCGCTGACATTTTTTGAAATAACGAACATTATACTTACCTGCTCTGTGCAGTGGTTTTGCACAGAGCAGCACCAATCCTCCTCTTCTGGGGTGGCTGGGCTTTGTAGTTGAAACGCATGTTTCTAAAGGTCTGTACACACGATCGGATTATTTGACAACAATTATCCGACGGACCTCTTTTTGTGGACAATTTGACTGTGTGTAAGCTCCATCGGACAACGTTTTTTTTTTTTTCTGCTTTTTTATCGGACAAATGTTCGCTGTGAGAACACAAACTTTCCAAGAAACAAATGTCCTACGTCGGCTAATCCGATCGTGTGTGTACACAAGTCCATTGGACTAAAGTCCAAAGTACAAACACGCATGCTCTGAACCAATGCTAAATATCTGACAACAATAGCAGAAGTTGCCCAAAGGGTGGCGGTAAAGAGCAGAAAAACCACATAGTATGTCTATTACGTCACTACGTTCGTGTTTGTTGGCTGAAAGTCCTGCCGTGTGTATGCATACGAAGTTCACGGCCAACGCCCATTCGGTGCAAAATCCACGGAAAAATCAGTTGGAAGTCCAATCGTGTGTATGAGAAGACATCTCTGCGAATCCCCATTTACTTCAGTGGTTGGGTGTAGATGACTGTTCTGAGCTCTTCGTTGCCTTTCTTTGAGTGAAGCATGACCTATTGAGATGCATTTGCATGGTAGGCAAAGCAGGTCAAACGCAGCCTTTGGCGCGTTTTGTTTTAAAACGCATGTGTTTAATCCAGGGTTTGACAAATTTGCTTGGAATCTAGGAGCCAGCTAAAAAAGTTAGGAGCCAGAAAACGCGCCACCGTCCCGACGAGCTTGCGCGCGCAGGAGCGAACACATAAGTGAGCAGCGCCCGCATATGTAAACGGTGTTTAAACCACACATGTGAGGTATCGCCGCGATTGGTAGAGCGAGAGCAATAATTCTAGCTCTAGACCTCCTCTGTAACTCAAAACATGCAACCTGTAGAATTTTTTTTAAACGTTGCCTATGAAGATTTTAAAGGGTAAAAGTTTGTCGAGCGGACGCAATTTTAAAGCGTGACATGTTGGGTATGAATTTACTCGGCGTAACATTATCTTTCATAATTTGTCGAGCCCTGGTTTTAATCAGTGCTGTGGTCACTTCCAAAAGGCAACATCCAACGATGCCTGTCTATAGGAGACCCTGCTTTTAGCCTAGCTGACCCTGTTACAGGATGTTGTGTAAGGAAACGGGCATGCCTCCTCTTGTCTTTTTTGATTAGCCCAGACTTGCTAATAATCCAAGTTCCAAATGCTTGTATTCCGTGTACATCCACAGCTTTCTTTGCCGGTGTCTTGAAATATTGTGCTGTCAACAGGTTGAAGAAATACTATGTTTAAAGTTATTGCTCTGCTTAAAAGCCATACAAATAGTTTACTTTGCATGCCTAATCTTGTATGCGCATTGCAGTGTTACATGAATATAAGTCCACTCTCTTATGTTCAGTATACACTTCTGCACCTGTGTTTTGGTTAAACCATTTGTTGGTTAAATCCAATGTCTGGACATTAAAGGATGTGTGGTGCTGTTCATAATAGGTCTTGCCTACAATACCCTCTGCCAGAAATCGTCAGAGGTTTACCACCACAGGTGCACTGCTACCTGAAAGCCTGACGGACAGGCTTTTCATTAAAATAGTCTGTGGCACACATGGGAGGGCAAGACCCTGAATATTACAGGTAGAAGCTGTGTAGTGGGGCAGGCCATACAGTAAAGATCCCTGCCTTCTGGATTGTTATCAGGACAAGCTTGCACTCCATGCTCTGGGACACAGGAATATGCTGTCACCCTTACTTTGAGCAATGCCAAAAACTATTTTAACAGGTCGCAAGGTTTTTGTATATAATGCCTGTTTTGAATGTTCTGTTGAAAGGGAGGGGTGTCTGAAAAGTGTGACTGATAGTCTGGCTCATATTTATCTTTTAATATCACATTGAAGCCCATAAAGTAAATTTCCATGTCTTCTTTTTTTTTTTTGTCTCCAGCAGTGGCAGTTCTACGCTGATCAGCACACGAGTTGTGGGTTACTGCTATGATGAGTAGTTCAAAGTAACAAGCTAAGCAATCATTTATGTAGATGACCACAGAATTCTGCTGTACAGGTATGTAAGTAAAATTTGGTTAATTAAAACACTTTGTATTGAGGACTGTTTGGGTGTATATTCACAGTTGTGCATTGTGGTAATGTGAACAATTTCACATTACGATTGCAGTTTAAGAATAACAAAACGGGACTTTAGTATTTAACTAAAGAAACACAAAAAAAAAACAGTTTTTGTACTTTTTTTTTTTTTTTTTTTACAGAGCAGCCTAGATCCTCCTTTTTGGGTCCCTATGGGGGCACCTGAGCCTAGCCGCAGCTCCTTGTGTCCATTCAGACATGGAGCCTCGGCCCGACCCTGCCCCCTTTCTCTCCTCATTGGCTCATTGACGGCAGTGGGAGCCAATGGCACATCACTGCTGTCTCAGCCAATGAGTCTCTCGTGCAACATCGCACGATTGAGATGGACCTCAGGTAAGTATTAGGGGGTGCTGAGGGGAGCTGCTGCATACAGAAGGCTTTTTATCTCGATGCATAGAATGCATTAAGATAAAAACCTGCCTTTACAGCCACTTTAATTTTGAATGTCACACCAATGCACTATTCCGGTATCAGAAAATGTACCCACAATGCAGCTCAACACGACACATGCTGTGAGCATTTTAATATCATACTTGTACAAGTTTTTGGTAGTGTCTGGTGAACTGAATAGCCTATTGGCATACTCGCAGTATTACTTTCCCCTTAGTTTCATCCCTTTGCACTAAATAAATTGAGACTTATGTATTTGTAATGGAAATAAATGTTGTCCATTTATTTTAATGATCTTGCATTCACCACCCAATGCCTTTAGTTCTGGTCCCATTCAGGGCACACCTATCACAGTAGTATTCTGGGTGCTCACTAAATTGAGTGCAGAATGGATGGTGTACTCATAGGATTTTATAAGGAGAATGTTTTATTGGGAAGCTTAGTTCTGTGACTGCTTCAGTGGTCTGTGCACCTGAACTACCGCCCCCCCCCCCAAAAAAAAAAAAACAGCAAGTATATTTATGGGCTTTTTTTTTTTTTTTTTTTTCCTTACAGATTTTACTATAGAAGAAAATTTCAACGTGTCTGAATGACTGAATTGTCAGCATCTTTAACTCAGGTCCAGCAAGGACAAGTACAAGAAGACTTTGTTGAAAGCCACGCTTCAAACATGGTATGTAGTCCGAAAGCAGGTACATATTCACTTTAGTAACATTGATACTTCAAAAGGACAGAGAGTGAAGAGATGTATTCTCGTTGAGACACAACAAAAACAGATCTTTCCCACTCTGTCAAAAACAAGCAAACAAAAGTGACCTAAAATGCTCATTTGCACCTTTTATTTAGGCCACACTTTTAAAGGTGGAAGTCCAGAAAAAAGGCCATTATAAATGTTTTTTTGATAACATGCTGCATTCACCTTATCGATTTCGACCAAATTTTCCTCTACCTTTGTAGCTCACACATCCCCAAAACATCAGCAATCCATCTCCGTGTTTCACAGTAAGAATGGTGTACCTTTCATCAAAGGCCTTGTTCACTCTTCTCCAAATGTAGCGTTTATGGTTGTGGCCAAAAAGCGAAATTTTGGTCTCCTCACTCCAAATGACTTTGTGCCAGAAGGTTTGAGGCTTGTCTCTGTGCTGTTTGGCATACTGTAAGTAGGACCAAAACAACAAATTGATCGACATCTAATCAATTATGAAATATATTACCGTTTTCATAATCAATTTATCGGCCAGTAACATAATGGGGTTAAAAAAAAAATTGTCCATTTCTAGTACAAAAAGAGCAAATAATCGCTACTGTTTATATTATATTAATACAAAAAATCTTTGTACATTCGCTGAATGAAAGGAATCTTTGAGATTTTCACATGCTTTTAACATTCAGTTTTAAAATCAATCTAATTTCTGAACGAAAACCACATACACGGTCTGAAAACTCATTTGACAAAGAGGTTTTCTATTCTTTCTAAACTTTCCTGTCACTGTGGTTGAAAACAAACATTGATTTGACCCCACTGACGATTAGAAAATCAAACCAACGTTCTTAAAATTATATATTATTATTTATTTATTTTTTTACGAAAGACATTGTATGGCTAGCATATAATGTATTACAATTCTGTTTCTTTTATAATTTTTTTTTATTTTAAATAAAATTTGATCTGAGTCTATTTACCAGATCCAACCTCTAATAGTATACTGTATACATTAGATCTCTTCTGTCAGTTATTATCAGAGTGGATTAGAGATTTCTCTCTTTTACCATATAGTTATTTATATTTACCACTTCATCTGGATATTAAAGAATAAGTGTGTGTGTGTGTGTGTGTGTGTGTGTGTGTGTGTGTGTGTGTTTGTGTTTTTTTTTCTTTTACATATTATATAAATTATGCACCACGCTTTTTTTTTTTTTTTTTTTTTTTTTTAAGGTTATTGTTTTGAATAGTCGATTAATCGGCCATCTGAGTAACTTGTATAGCGCTGCAAATGCGAACTAAATCGCCTCAAGGCGCTTATTTCCATCCAGTGTTGTCCTGATCCTTCAGAAGAGGTGCAAAATCTGGTATTTAGGTAGTCCTATGTAGAGGGAGTTTGCGTAGTCTAGTCGGGAATTGACGATCGTTACAACTACTACTGCTGTTTCCTCTTCTGGTATGAAGTGGATGAGTCTACGCAGCAGTCGGTGGAGATGGTGAGATCCACTCACTACTGATCCTATTTGTGCATCCATCGACATCTCATAGTCAAAGATGACTCTGACTTTTGGCTTTGGTGCTCGAGGTAATGGTCTGTCCAAGGATGGTGGGTGGTGTCCATGAAGTCTTGGCTTTTTTCTTTCGGTTTGCGTAGAGGAGGAAAAGCTCTGTTTGGATCCATTGAGTTTGAGGGAGCTCTGTCATCCAATCATCGATCAATGTGAGGCGAAAGTAGAGTTGAGTGTCGTCAGCGTATGAGTGGTAGCACAGGTCCTGTTTGCTGATAATTTTGAGGAGTGGGCGGAGGTAGATATTGAAGAGCATGGGTGACAGGGGTGATCCTTGAGGCACTCTGCAAGAAATTGTGAGTTTCAGAGGTGAAGGCTCCTAGTTTCACTGTCTGAGAGAGATTTTCTAGGAAGGATGTGAACCAAGGTAGATCTGCGTATGTGGTCTACAGTGTCGAATGCTGCACTGAGATCCAGCAGCACCAGGAGACATGATTTTCCATCATCTGCTGCTCCGAGGGCGTCATCCCATATTTTAAGAAGTGCTGTTTCTGTGCCATGGCCTGGGCAGAAGTCTGATTGTACCACTACAAGAGTTTGTGGGTGTCCAAATGAAGTTGTAGCGGTTGTACTACTGCTTTCTTCATGATCTTGGAGAAGGTGTTAAGACTTGTTACCGGTCTGCGGTAGTTTGGGTCTTTGGGGTCGAGGTTGGGTTTCTTTAGGAGGGGCTTGGTTATGCCTTGCTTGAGGGAGATCGGAACAATACCATCTTTGAACGATTGGTTTACGAGATGTGTTATGGTGGGTGCAAGGATGACTGTACATTCTTTCAGGAGTTTTGTAGAAATTATGTCATTTGGTGATGTGCTGTCTCGGAGGCTTCTGATGATGTTTTTGGTGGTGTCTGGTGATCGGGACCAGTGGAAATGTTGTCAATTGTATAATGTTTGTATTGATTTCCTCTTCTTGCTTTGGCTGAGTGAGGTTGGTTGTTTTTTTCTGTTGAATTATTTCACAAATGTTTTTCGATTTTGTCGATTAAAGAAAATCTGACTCATTACAGAATTCTTGAGTTTTGTTGGAGGCTCTACGCAGGTGGGGTTCATAGTCTGAGCGACTAGTTTGAAAAGTTCACAAGGTCGGTTTATGGCTTTTGAGAATTTTTTTTTTTTGCTTTGAATATTGCTTTGTGGTAATTATTAGTGAGTGCTTTGTAGTTTGTGGTTTTCCTTTTGTTGGATTTCTTCAGGCTCCTTCAGCTCCGTCGGGGTTCTTGCTTTAGTAAAGTAAATGTGTAAAGTGTGAATGAATGGGCCCGAATTTGTTTTTGCAGATGATAGCTCTACGTTTCGGAGCGTCTGTATCTGCTGTTTATAGTAATACTTCGTTAAAGGAGTTGAGTGTTTGTTTCGTTAATTGGTTTTGATTTAGCATTCCTATGTTTTTTGATAGTGTAGTTTTGAAGAGTTCCGAGTGTAGTTTCTTCTGAGCTCTTGTCCAGTGTGTTATTGAGTGTTTTGATTTTTGGGAGATGGTGTTTGGTTGTGATTTTAAATTTTAATAGCGTGGTGATCTGTCCAGGGTGTTGATGACCATATTTTGTTTGAAGATGAGATCAAGAATGTGACCTGAACAATGCGTGGGGGCATTTATCGGTTGCTGCAGACCTAGTTCTTCCAGTTGGTTGATGCAGGAGGTGGTAATGGGGTCCTGGGTGGAGTTAGCCCAGAGGTTGAAATCCCAGAGTAACAACAAGTTTTTGGTAACTAATCTAATTATGAAAATAATCTTTTAGTTGCAGCCCTAATTGTAAGCGGGATACTTTGTGGCAATTGCATCATAATGGCGACTCGATCATGCAGCCCATCTTTCTTCAAGTACAGAATCCTGTGTTTCACCTGAAGTTTATTTGTGGGTTTTTCTTTGCATCCTATACAATTTTCCTGGCAGTTGTGGCTGACATTTTAGTTGGTCTACCTGACCGTGGTTTGGTTTCAACAGAACTCCTCATTTTCCACTTCTTGATTAGAAGAACACTGCTGATTGGCATTCTTAATTCCTTGGATATCTTTTTATATCCCCTTTTTGTTTTATACAGTTCAACTACCTTTTTCAGCTGATCCTTTGACAATTTTGCTTTCGCCATGACTCAGAATCCAGAAATGTCAGTGCAGCACTGGATGAAAGATGCAAGGGTCGGTCAGGAGTCCAGAAACTCATTGACTTTTTACACGCATGCGTGCGCGCGCACACACTACAAGCAGAGTTACCATTTAATAGCCATTCAAACCCCTTTGTGTTAACTTGTGTGCATGTAATCGGGCCAATCACCAGGGTATGTAAACTTTTGATCAGGGTCATTTGGGTAGTTTCAGTTGCCATTATGATTTAAAGAGTAAACACAGTTGATTGATAAATGGCTTCGGCCAAATGTTAACCATGAGTAAAAGATGTTGTTTTTGTGTTATTCATATCTTTTTATGTGACAACACTAAAGAAATTACACTTTGCTACAATGTAAAGTAGTGGGTGTACCGCTTGTATAACAGTGTCAATTTTCTGTCCCCTCAAAATAACTCCACACAGCCATTAATGTCTAAACCACTGGCAATAAAAGCAAGTGTCAATATTTTGTAGCCACCATTATTTTTCCGCACTGCCTTAACCCTCTTGGGCATGGAGTTCACCAGAGCCTCGCAGGTTGCCACTGGAGTCCTCTTCCACCACTCCATGATGGCATCATGGAGCTGGTGGCTGTTGGAGACCTTGCGCTCCTCCACCTTCTATTTTGAGGCTGCCCCACAGATGCTCAATAGGGTTTAGGTCTGGAGACATTCTTGACCAGTCAATCACCTTTACCCTCGGCTTCTTTAGCAAGGCAGTAATCATCTTGGAGGTGTGTTTGGGGTCGTTATGTTGGAATACTGCCCAGCAGCCCAGTCGCTAAAGGGTGGGGATCATGCTCTGCTTCAGTATGCCACAGAACATGTTGGCATTCATGGTTAAAGGTGGAAAAAATCTGCGCTAAAATCGCTTATTTAATCAATATAATGTGAAAATCTCCATGCGATGAATTAAGTATAATAAAATAAATTTGTTGTGACAAAATGAATATAAAAATCAAATCGCACTGGTGAAACCAAACTAGTAGTGCTGCAACGAAAAAACCTTAAGTCAGTTAATACAAATATAAAAACAGTTGCGCTACCACACAAATATTAAATGAGTCCACAAAACTAATTGGTGAATAAGATTAGGTGAAAATTAGTAAAAATTTATATTGTGAACCATTAGTGATAAATCAAAAGTCCACAAATAAACGTGCATATGCCAACCGCATAGATCATGTTGATCAGGTGAAAATTCAATTCAGTCAAACACCGGTTCCAATGTCCGTATATGCTGGCAACAGTCAATACAGAGAAAAAACAGCTTGACTGTAGATTAATCAAGGTGTTTCGTTCATCAGAATATAAAGGTGATCACCACCGCTTACCAGCTAGATGGATCTCACGGTATAGAGATCATATAAGCATATCGAGAGACACTCAACCGACCACAGGTGACCATCTAGGAATTTTTTCAGGTGTTAAGGAAACTCCGCTCGTGCTGTGTTGGGCTCCAACTTATCCCTCCAGTCTTAAAGCAAATAGATATTCAATTGCACTCTCTAGGTCCAGTTTTGGTTTTAAATAGAGAAGAAAAAGCTTCATGGTGCAGCAATCATTGAAAAAAGGGGTTTTATTTATAAAACACATATATATGTTGCTGTGAACCAGGAAAAGTTTTAATAACACAGCTGTGGCATACAACGAGACCGGCTCGTGCGTGGTGACGTATTTAGTAGTGACTGACGCGTTTCCCCATACAAGGATTCTACTGAGAAAGGAGATCGTATCGGAGCATCACTCATCTTGCTACTTATATAGCAAGAAATGGCACGGGAACAGTGGAGATACACCGGAAACAAATCCGAGAACAGGCTTGCATGTGTCACCAGCGCGGTCTATACAAAAAAGTTGCTGAGAGAGCTCCAGATGCAGAACTCGACACATAGAAGCATTCCTGGCATCTCACAGAGATCGTGACGGCAAACATTAATGCATATTGAAATACATATATAATACATTTGCAAAAATATGCTGTATAAATACATATGATGCATATAAGAAAAATCTAAAATTGGTGAATAACCATATTAACTGGAATCCACATACCAATACATAAAATAAAATAAAAACATTCTTTCAAAAATCACACACTCAATCCTTATTCCCCCCAATAAATGTAAACATTTTTTAAAAAAAATTATTAAAATTAAAGAAGAATTATTCCACTTAATCTCATTAGGAAGGGAAAGGTGGTTTCTCAGCAAATTGTCCATACTGGTCATCCCGCAAATATAGTCAGAGTTGTATCAAAAATTTGTAATTAATGGAACATCATAGAAATTTTGCAGAAAAAAAAATGCTTTCATGGTTCCCTCAATGAACTGTAGCTCCCCAGTGTCTGCAGCACTCATGCAGCCCCAGACAATGACACTCCTACATCCATGCTTGACTGTAGGCAAGACACACTTAGATTCCTGCTCGTTTTGTCTAGGGGAATCGGCTAGTTGTTTTAAAATATGAGCAGTACTTACCCGTTTTCGAGATTGAAGCATCTTCAACGTAGCCGAAAGAAGCCGAACGTTCGGCTTCTTTCGGAAAATCGTGACGCGATGGATGTGACCGTCGGAAGCCTCTCGGAAGACTGTCAATCAAGAAGGAACGCCCAGTCCTGCAGCCCATACCCGGAAGCGGCGGAGAAGATGCATCTCGTAAACGGTAAGTACAGGTCATATTTTAAAACAATTTGCCGATTCCCCTAGACAAAACGAGCATTCATCTAAGGGGGAAATGTGTTCTCTATGGGTGAACCTCCGCTTTAATTTGGAGGTTGAGAGGGACTTGAAAAGTTGGAAGTCCTTGAGAAGGTTGGGGATCGTGGTGATCGGGTCTGAAAGGAACATTAAGAACTCATCCGCGTAAGCGGCTATTTTACACTGTTTCCCCAGAACCTCAACACCTTTGATAGCAGGGTTTGCACGCAACCTACGGAGGAGGGGTTCCATCGTAAGAATGAAAATGAGGGGGGATAAGGGGCAACCCTGACGTGAACCATTTGGTTATGGAGAAGACACCTGACAGTCTGCCGTTGACTCTAATCCTTGCAGTAGGGATAGAGTATAGCGTTAGTATCATTTGAATAAGATGGATCTCGGTAGACCCACTTTGTGTAGGACCGCCGACATGTAATCCCAGGCCACTCTATCAAATGCCTTCTCGGCATCTAATGACAGGAGGAACCCTGCACTCGTGGATGAAGTCAACCAATGGTGCACGTTGAGAGCTTTGATGGTGTTGTCCCTGGCTTCTCTTCCAGGGACAAAACCCACCTGCTCGGTCGAGATGAGTTTGGGGAGCAATGGGAGCAGGCGGTTACCTAGTATTTTGGCGTAGAGTTTTATGTCTACGTTGAGCAACGATATCGGGCGATAATTAGAGACAATCGTGGCGTCTTTGCCCGGTTTGGGGATTAGGGAGATGTGGGCTTCTAGCAGGTCCCTGGTGTGGGAAGAGGAGTCGGGTAGGGCATTGTATGCTGCAAGGATTTTCGGGAGTAGCAGATTGGCAAAGGTCTTGTAGTAACTAACCGGTAGGCCCTCTGACCCTGGGCTTTTCCCTGGCTTGAGTTTTACCCATATAGTTAAACATGGCACACATTGGGTTCCATTTTATAAAGCCAGCTTACTGTGGCCAAGAGAGGACATCGGAGGAGGAGAGTCGGGTAACTTCAAGTCTTGTGACTGGTCTCCTCTAATCGTTGTACTTTTATAGGCCTCACACCTCGTTCGTCTGTTTATGATGAAGTCATGAAATTTAGGTGTAATGTGGAGTGCAAATGGGGTCCTGCAAATAATCGTAGCTGCTCTACACTCACTTAATGACCATATTCTACTAAATGCCCCTAATATGCTTTTTACCTTTTAAACTTTTCATACAGGGACTCAATGATTCCCACAAGATTGTTGAAAAATAGCAAACTATTTTAGGAGCACGAGATGTTAAGTTATACCTGTATAGTATAAAGTATGCCAGTTAGGAGTTGTGACTCCTCTTAGGCTGGATTCACGCCAGAGACAGTCAGGCGTCAATTTTTCAGAGCTAAGTCAGCAGTGGCAGCCTCCCTGTATTTCTTTCCAAACAAGTTTCCATTAAAAAGATCTCTTGTGTACGACTGACTTGTGGGTTTTTGTGCATCCGTTTTATACAGGTCTAGTCCTATATATTTTGCTTAGATTTATATAGTCCCATGGTTAACTTTACATTTTCAAATATATACTGGTATATGCAGATCTTTTGTCTGAGTGAACTTCTCTTTTCAGAGAAACATGTTTAGGGTTAATACTTAACCAGAGTCATTTCCCGGTGTGGTCTGTTATCATACTGGGCGTTTTTCATTGGAGCCAAGGTACTGCTTACTCATAGGCCACATGAGAAGATATGTCGGAAGACGAGGAATCCATTCCACTGCTGGTACTGCAGTCTGTGAGTATTCTGGGAGAAAGGCCCAATTGACCCTTTGAACTTTTACTGGTAGTTTTATCCTGTAAGGGCGGATTCTTCATTCTCGTATTAGGATTATGAATCTAGATGAGGAAGTGAAGTCAGGCACGTCATTTTAAAGAGTGTAAGCTCTGTTTTTGACCATCCTGAAACCTGTTTTTGCCAGTGCAAGTGGTACAGGCGTCTGTTGCTGTCTACAGTGGGTACTGAAAAGGCAAAATAAACTGGAATATAGTTTTCTATAAATCTCTATTATACATTTCAATTTTTTTTAAATACAAATGCAGTATGTTTTAAGTAGCATGTACCTTCGATCTCTCCCTTCCTGTTCGAAGGTGGCTTTGTTCATTCTCAATGCCTGCTTGTGTATGTGAACTTGGCCACCCTTTCATACTCTCCCCCCGAGATGGACTACAAATCTATGTGCATACATATTGAGATCTATGGGAATTTTGGCGCAGCGTGTGCCCAGAAATAACGGCACTGCTTGCGCTATACCAGTAGCTGTCCATCTGTGGACAATCAAGAGCGAGCACAAGAAAGTAGCCTGAAATCAACAGTAATACTTTGGGGGGGGGGGGGGGGAGAGCCAGAGTGTACTGGATATTTTAGAATCCTTTGATGTTTAATTTTTTTTAGATTAAACGGCCTTAAAAAAAGCAAAGCACTCTGCTGCTACCTGTTAGCCAGTCACGTGAATAATTCATAATTTCTTGACTGTCCACTGTAAAAAAAAAATATTTTACCTGCTGCCATCTGCAGTCTGTTGTATTATACAAGTGCCCTTTAGGCTGATGCCAGACATTTTGTTCCCCTTACTTTTTGCCCTGTGGAAAGCATGTCATAGAGACAGGAAGTGATGGGGAATGTCTCCAGTGGCTACACTTTTTTGTTGGGGAAAGGTTTAGAACTTCAATAATTTTTTTTTTTTTTTTTTAACTGTTGTCTTAGGCTAGAGCTACATTGGCAATTTTGACATCTTGCTACTAAAACCATTTAATCATTTGCTGATGGTCACAGAACAGGCTAAAGCTACACAGGAGATTTTTTTTGTAGCTCCATCCTGCTACTAAATTTCCATATGTGCTAGCTGAAGACTGATAAACCAATGGCTCACTACAGAGCAGGGTACACAATGTGTGATTGGTTGCTACAAAGTGCTACGGCATGCTTCTTGTGTAGCCTGCACAATAGGGAGCCATGTGTTCCACTTGTTTAGTGGTCGCTTGCTTACCTAGCAGTTCACTAGAACATTTAGTTGCATGGTTTAGCTACTTCAAGAGACTGCCAGAAAATCGTTAAAGATTAAAATCACTATTCCGTCCATCCATCCCCTGTTCCTTGCTGCCATTTCTTGTCCAGTCATCAAAGTGACAGAGTGAGGGGAAATCTCCTCAATGGAGTCAGAAACTTCCTATTTTGCCAGAAGCTACAAGTGCGTCTCTATTCTAAACAAAATAAAACAATAATTTGGGCTTGAGAGCAGACATTGAGATTTTTTGTACAGTGGAACCTTGGTTTACAAGCAACTTTTTATTTATTTTTTATTCTGACTGTTTGCACTGAGTGTCTCACAACACAAGCAGAATTCAAGCGAATGGGTCATGCAGTACCGCATTTGGCCAGAGGTGCGGGGGCACCGTGGCCAGGCAGAGCCGCGTGGAAATACTCACTCAGAAAAACTCAGTTCCCAAGCTTTTCCGAGTTCAGCCGCGCTGTCTCCGAGCCTTTTAGAGTATTTCCAACGCTCTCCGGCACACATTTTTTTTTTTTTTTCGTGTTTTTGTATAACCCTGTTACAATAGGTCTCATGAATAAAAATGTCCTAAGGATGTCATTTGATGCATCTTTAACCACTTCCATACCACAGTATGTCATATGATGTCCTGGACATCAGTGGGGGATATCTGATTGATGGCTGCAGCTACAGGCATTATTCAGATATCACTGTTTTCAGGTGGCGATTCCGCCGCTTGATCGTTCTTCTAGGCGGCAGGAGGGGACATCCCCCTTCCCGCCGCCATCTGGTTCTTCTCCAGGCTCTCCCGTGCCATCCGAGGCTCAGAGAACAAATCGGCCGCCGCTGGATGAAAAGCATAGAGATTTCCGGTCATCTCTGACGGTCGGAGGCCCTGTCACGCAAGTAAACAAAGCCGCAGTCGCGGCTGAAAGCATGAGATCGTGATTTTTTTTCTTTTTTTTTCTTTCTTTCACGGTCTCCTGCTTCCCAGCCTGGAGGAGAGATGTGGGGGCTTGTTGACACCACATCTCTCAATAAAGAGTACCTGTCACACACTATTCCTCTTACAGGGATGTTTACATTACTTGTAATAGGAATAAAAGTGATTATTTATATATATATATATATAATATATATATATATATATATATATATATATATATATATATATATATATATATATATATATTTCAATTTAAAACGCCCCTGTCCCCAGTAGCTCGCAGTCAGAATCGAACGCGCACGTAAGTCCTGCCCGCATAAGCAAACGCCATTCAAACCACATATGTGCGGTATCGCCACGTACGTTGGCGATAATTCTAGCACTAGACAACCTCTGTAAGTAAACTGGTAACCTGTAAAAAAAAAAACGTTGCCTATGGAGATTTTTAAGTACCGAAGTTTGTTTAAATTATTTGTATTTTTCACATAAAAACTTTTTTACATACGTTATTTTACAAACAACATTTATGAAATGACAAAACTTCTAAAATTCACATAAATACATTCATAACATACAATACATGTATAGGTACATAGCAGGATCCAGCCTTCGAAGCATGCGCTTAGAGTAGTTCTATCTATACCATAGCGCATTCTCTTTATCTTCCAAGACCTCTCGGGAACAGAGGGATCAGAAATCAAAAAAAGGCAGATCCCGGGCAGCCCAACCAACCCCCTCCCCGCCCCCAAAAAATCCTTTCTTTTTCCTTTCCCTTTGTGTCTAAGCATATTTTAACCCCACCCACCTATAATTACCCCACTTTATGTGCATATATATATATATATTCTTTACTTTCAAGAGGGGAGATCTTGTATCCCCTCATCCCCATTTTACCCCTTCAAATTGTGTGAATTTCTTTTGTAAAAAAAAAAAAAAAAAGTGGGAGTGAAAAGAGAAAAGAGAGGGAGTGAAAAGAGAGGAGAGCATATCCGGGAGCGCATTTTTACGCATATCCACACATGGTCACCCCATGTACCGAAGTTTGGCGCCATTCCATGAGTGTGCGCAATTTTAAAGCGTGACAAGTTGGGTATCTATTCGGCGTAACATCTTTTATATTGTACTAAAAAAATGGGCTAACTTTACTGTGTTGTGTTTTTTTTTTTTTTTTTATCGTGAAACCTTCAATTTTTTTTTCCCCAAAAAAAGGCGTTTGAAAAATTATTGCGCAAATTCCGTGCAATATAAAAAGTTTCAATGACCGCCATTTTGTTCCCTAGGGTGTCTGCTAAAAAAATATATATAATCTTTGGGGGTTCTGAGTAATTTTCTAGCAAAAAAATTATGATTTTTACATGAAGGAGCAAAGTGCCAGAATAGGCGCGGTATGGAAGTGGTTAAAGGGGTTGTAAAGGTTAGTTTTATTTTCAAAATGGGTTCCTTTTAAGCTAGTGCATTGTTGGTTCACTTACCTTTTCTTTCAATTTCCCTTCTAAATTTTTTTTTTGTCTGAATTTCTCCCTTCCTGTTTCTCCTCAGTAAGCTTGCCACCATCATCCGAGCGGGGGTTAGTCAGCCAGAACAGCTTACTGAGGAGGAACAGGAAGTGAGAAATTCTGACAAAGAAAACAAAGGAAAAAAAAAACATTTGGAAGGGAAATCGAAGGAAAATAAAAACCGAACCTTTACAAACAAGCCCTTTTAATATTTCAGGTACAGCATGATAAAATAGGAATAACCTCAATGGTTGTTGGAGGAAAGAAGAAATGCTTTTTATTTATTTTTTATTTCTATTTTGTCCTTTAAAACGCGTGTACAGGTTTCTCCTGCCTGACATTATTCTTGATGAAATTTCTGCATTCCAGAATTTATAACACCTTCACAACCTGCACTGTAAGACCCTGTTCTTACTGGCATTAAAAGCAGGAGTTTGAGGCATGGTTTTTAATGCTCCTCAAACTTCTGATAAAGTAGTTTGCAATTAGTATGGACAGCACGCAATGCTGTTTACGTTATCAAACCACAAAGCGCTTGAGTCGCATTGCTGTGCTTCAATAATGAAGCTTCATGTGGACTTTAGAAGAAGTTGAAGCATCTCAATTCCTTCCATTCAAGTCTATGGTAACGCACCATAAACGTGCCAACAGCACGTCTGCGGCAAGTTAAGCCTTGTTCACAAAAGCAAAAAAGGCATTTTGGGTGCATTTTTAACGCATGACAAACTCTATGAACAACTGGCAATGCTATAAGAACGTTTGTTAAGCAGCAGTATTTTGAGAAAGTGTGAACCTTGTGTTTTTTTTGTTTTTTGTTTTTTTTCTCCCTCCTTTTTAAGGATGGCAAGAAATGTGCATTGTATGCAACAAGAAAGGGGAATTAATGTTATAGCCAGCTTCCTGCCTGTCGTTCTTACTGGAATATTGTAGATAAACCACTTCCTGAACTTTAATTCCCGATTAATATTGTCCCGATACCACTTTTTTAGGACCGAGTACAAGTACCGATACTTTTTTTTCAAGTAGTCGCCGATACCGAATACCGATACTTTTTTTAAATGTGTCCCCAAATGCAGCCATGTCCCCCACATATGCAGCCATGTCCCCCCCAGCCATGTCCCTCTAGCCATGTCCCTCACATATGCAGCCATGTCCCTCACATATGCAGCCATGTCCCTCACATATGCAGCCATGTCCCTCTAGCCATGCCATGCCCCTCTAGCCATGCCATGCCCCTCTAGCCATGCCATGCCCCTCTAGCCATGCCATGCCCCTCTAGCCATGCCATGCCCCTCTAGCCATGTCCCCCATACCTTTGCCTCCGCCGCATGGAGAAGAGCACAGCATTCATTTGAATAGCTGTGTTGCCCGCGCGTATAGACACTCCCCCTTGCTCGGGATTGGACAGATCACGATCACCCATCCAATCCCGGGCAAGGGGGAGTGTCTATATACGCGTGGGAACACTACAGCTATTCAAATGAAAGCTGTGATGTTCCCGCACAGCGTTTAACCCATGCGGCGGTGCGATGTGGCGGCGCGATGCGGGGGGGGGGGGGATTGGAGTATTCTTTTTAGTATCAGGGGTATTTGCGCGAGTAAGAGTACTCCCACAAATACTTGGTATCGGTCCCGATACCGATACTGGTATCGGGACAACCCTAGATTCTATGTTTACAATTGGTGTAGTAGTTTATGAAAGTAGTTGGGAAACAAATTGCTACAAACTGTGCTGCCTAACATACAAATCATATTCTTCCTTTGTGGTGTGGCACAATAGTAGGGGGATGCCTGGTTGCTGAGGGGCAGCTCAGACCGGCTCAGATAATACTTCCCTGAGTCACTTGATAAATAACAGTAAAGTGGTTGCAGACATTTTCAGCTTTATTTTTCTAACTTGTCAAGCCTAGTCTTTGTGTGCCAGCATTTCAGGCACTGTAAAGCTCATCGTACCCTAGCAGGTGATGCACAGCAGCTGAAGCCTAACGCAACAGATTTCTTAGATTGACGCTAAAGTTCAATATGCTTACATTTTGTCTTTCCCGATTCCCCCCCCCCCCCCCTCATCAATATGCTAATGAAAAAAGGCTGAACTCAGGTATGATCTGTAATACATATTTACATTGGTTGGAGCCCTCGGCCTTGTTGCATGCAGGGGGCCTCAATGATTGAAGAAAAAAAAATGCAATTCAGTCAGCCTAGTTTACACCATTGCAGTGCTTTCATAAGCATTTTATTTACAAAAACTACAGTGTGTTGCATTTTTTTTCATGCTGGAATGCACCTAAACACACATGAATGCAAGCTATTAAAATAAAATGCTCTCCAATTGCATTATAAATGCATGTAGTAAACATGCATGCAAAACCACACACCAAATGCGAGGACTAGGGTGTAAACAAGAGGAAAAGACTATATCATGCTGCGCATCCTCCAGCCAGAACATGCGATGGGCTCTATCTGACTTGTAGCTTCTAATGTAGACAGTGAGAAGCTCGGTGTTGTAGTGAAATCCAGAGTAAACAATTGCAGTACAAGAGAAGTGCTTTGTACAGCTGTACAAAGCACTTAAGAGGCTGAAGTTTAATTTTGAATTCTGTATTGTGCATAGTGGCATGGCAGATTGATATGACAGGTTACAGGTGCAAAATGTCTGTAGACTGAATCTTTCCAGCTCTCTTCCTCCACCCTCTGTTTTTACGTATTGTTTTTGACTGGGATAGCTACATTGTAGATGCTTTGCAAATAATGTGATGTGTACATGCTAATATGACTTGGTTTAATACTAATGACTATTGTTATTGATTGTGACTTTACCAGAATGAAACCATGCTTATGTTACAAAATATTTTTGCCCTCCTCCCCTTTTTTTGTTTTTATTTCTCCCATTTCAAAAGTTGGTTTTGCTTTACTCTCTTTTAGAATGATGGCCATGAAAGGCGAAATAATGAACGCAGTGAATCTCAAAGCAATGGACAGACCCAAAGCAGCTCCCAACAAGTGCTGGAACAGGATGAGGAAGAAGATGAGGAGCTTACATTAAAATATGGTGCCAAGCATGTCATCATGCTGTTTGTGCCAGTTACCCTCTGCATGGTTGTGGTTGTGGCAACAATTAAGTCTGTCAGCTTTTACACACGGAAGGATGGACAGCTGTGAGTACAGTTTTATGTATAGTTTGTTAATACCTTTTTCAAAATATCCATGTCTGCATTGTTTTAAGTGTGTTTCTCATCGTCCATTGACGGACACAGCTCCTTAAATCTTGACAAGTGGGTTATGTTCCCTGTTTACAGGAGAGGACTAGGCAGAAACATGTTAGATAATTAAATACATGTTACATTAACAGGGTTGAACAGCCCCGCCCAGGGGGCGGTACCTCCAGACATAGCCCTCATCACTGCAGCCTCAGTTTCGTTCTGCCTAGCAAGGAGAAGGACGTATGGCTCCCTTTGTGCCCAGCGCCCTGAGGAGAGATGTTGTTTTACTTTTTTTTTTTTTTTTTTTTTTTAAGAATCTTTTTTCAACTGTCAGCTGAGACAGGCTGGATAATATAGATCCTTGTAGTCTACTCAGTCCGACCAGCAAGTGTGGGCACACCTTTGCAAAGAGGCTGGGTCTGCCACGCATACCCCATGACTCCTGGGGTGGCCGGTGAGCTTTGCTCCGAGGTCCACATATGACTGGGCTGTGGTGTTGTCTCACTCACAGTGGACCGGGCCGACAGCTACCTCCATTGCGGTTGTAGTTCTGTCAGGAATGCGTCAGCGAGTCCTTGCTCGGACGGGTAAGTACAGTCCCTTCTGCTTCGGTGGGTTGGTACGGCTGGGCATTCCTGGGGTTCGGGGGTCCTCTTCTCCTCCCTTCCCCTTTTCCCTTGCTGCATTGCTAACATTGCCGCTGTCGGGGGGGGGGGGGGGGGGGGCTTCCTGAGGGGACTGTTATCTGGCCTGTGTTTTTTCACTGTTAAAAAGCCCTGTGATGAGCACAGATGTTTGATTACCCTGTATTATACTTCAGCGAGTAGTTAGACGCTGACTGATTGGTGATCCTTACCCACCTGTAACGGTTTTGTATGGTCATTATATCTCCTATGCTCATTGCAATGTATCCTTAAAAAAAAAAAAAAAACACAGGTCCCTGCAGATGCCACACAGTTAGCTCACGGTTCTTTTCCTCTCGCACGCTGTGTGCTGAGAGCGGACGGCAGCGCTGGGCAGTCTCCTCCTGAGGCGAGTCCCCTGGTTACCCCTGGTCAGCGCAGCAAGTGGGTGAGAGGCCCTGAATAGGGCTCTAGGAGCTTTTGTTTATTTGTAAGGACAGGTGTGCATATTATAATACACACTATGTAGATATTATTATTTGGTGTCAATATCTGGGTCCTTCCCCACATGCTGGTGGTGGCAGCAGGTGTTAGCACCTGGGATTCCCACAGAGGTTTTATTGTTAGTCCTGGACACGTTTGTGCCAGGGTGGGGGTGGACTGTGGATGGGCGGTAAAAGAGTGCCCCCTTCCTCCGTTTATCCCCTGGGGAATGCTCTGTTACCTGGGTAGTAAAAAAAAAAACATGCCAAGGCATTTATGGGTGCGCTTTTTACTGCTGCAAGGGACGCTCTTAAGCTGGATAGTGCAGCTGGGTTTCCGCCGAGGGCTCTGTCTTTTTTGGATCACACAAATCGGACTGCTCTGTGTAGGTTTTTTCCTTCTGTGCCCTTCTTTGGTAATTTCTGAGATGCGGAATGAGAAAAGCCGCTGAGGGCTTTTGTAGTATATGGATCTGTCTGATAGAAGATCCGAAGTACTGACCCGTTCCAGGTTTACCATGCTGGGGTGTGACTTGCGACCTATTGTGGCCACTACTCTGGGGTCTCAGTCGGCGCTGGTGCCGTTTTTTGGGAGATTTTTCAATTACATTGAAAACTCCCATTGGCAGGCCATTTTGTCATAGCTGCGCTATGGCGCAGCTTACTTTGCGGTCAGCCATTTTCCTGTGGCCGCGTTCTGAATGCTCGGCGGCCATTTTGGAGTAGTCCTGACCCCTAGTGCTGCATACAACTCACGGAGTGAGCATTTGCACCAGGCAGTGGAGGAGCACCGACTCTCTCCCGAAGTTATTAGGCTAGCGGACCAGCTGGTCCTGGGCCTCATATAGGTCTGTGATGCTTCATTGAATGCTGCGCCCTTGTTATCCAGGGCTTCTGTTTCAGAATGGTTTTATGCACATGGTGTAGTGGTTAACTCCATTACTTGGTAGCAAGAGAGTCATTGGTTCGAATCCGGACACTGACGCCAATCTGCCTGGAGCTTGCATTGTCACTCCCTGTGTCTGCGTGGGTTTCCTCCGGGTACTCCGGTTTCCTCCAAAGGCATGTGTGCATACACCTACATAACATACTTATTATTTAGGGGCAACCCTCCCAGGCCGTCAAAGGCCCAGCTGGGGGACTAATCCGTCCCTTTGTGCGTAAGCCAATCACGCCGGCACCCAGATCCTGCCAATGTATGTAGCCTTCCCTCCCTGTCTCTAGGTGGGAGGGGCGGCTTGCAGGTTCACAATTCGGTGAAACCTCCCTGCTCTCCGACCAGTGGGTCTGCGAGGTGGTCTCTTCGGAGTACTAGATAGGGTTTCCTCCTATCCACAGAACAAAGTTCTTTCCTCGTGTCTTCCTCTCCTGACCCGTCGGTCTGCCTTGGGCAGTGTGGGATTTGCTAAGCTGCGGGGTAATTTTACCTTTCCTGCAGGGCGAGAGGTTTGGGGTTTTCTATGGGTCTCGGGCCCTAAATACCTTTGTGAACGTCGAGTAGTTCCGCATGGAATCCATTTGTTCGGTGGTAGCTGCGCTCCATCCGGGGGACGTCCTGGCGTCCTCGGACATTAGGGACGCATACATGCATGTCCTGTTTTGCGCATGTCAGTGTTTTTTTTTTCTGTGCTTCGTGATGAGAGAGGGTCTCTGTCAGCCTGTGGCCCTCCCTTTTGATCTGGCGTCAGTACTATGGGTTTTCAGCTAGGAGCTCGCACTTATCCTAGCTTTGTTGGGACAGCGCGGCTTTGCCTCATTGGCTACTTGGACGACTTTCTTCTGAGAGCAGCTGTCTCCAACCTAGTGGATGTGTTATTCCCATTCAAACCCTCCGAAGATTCGAAAGGGTGTTAAACGTTAAGGCCAGAAGGTGTAGCTCAGTGGCAGCAAGCCTGCCCTCCATGTGTGCGACCCAGGGTTTAAATGCTGGGCATGCTAGGTTCCGACTCAGCGTTTGAGTATCTAGTGTTGATCCAGACTCCTTGTGGCGAAAGGTCCTTCTTCCCCTGGAGGAATTGCAGACTCTTCAGTCTGCGGTGAAGGTATTGGCATCATGCAATCTGTCTTCTCTCCGGGCGCTTGCTGGTTCGGGGCCTGTGGGTAGCCTCCTTCAAGGCGGTACTGTATGCCCAGTTCCACACTCTGGTTTTCCAGGGGAAATACTGTCCAGGTGGTAAAAAATCACAATAAGCGTTTATCGATTTGGTTTGCGCAAAATTTATAGCGTTTACAAAATAGGGGATATTTTTATTGCATTTTTATTAATTTTTTTTTTTTACTACTTATGGCAGCGATCAGCGATTTTTTTTTTTTTTTTTATTTTTTTTTTTTTTCGTGACTGCGACATTATGGCGGACACTTCGGACAATTTTGACACATTTTTGGGACCATTGTAATTTTCCCACAGACGACCCCCCTTACCACTTGAACAAAGACCTCTCACATTGTATGAAATTATTTTAATTCTAGTTGCCATTCTTCTTGTTCCCTTCCCTATGACTCCCCGGTCAAACGCCTCTCTTAGAAAAGGACAAGCGGGGGCGTGTCCTGGCTATGGAGGAGTGAGGACGCGTGTGTCTGCCGCTCCGATCCACCGCCGCACCTAACCTGAGCTACAAGGGAGGATTGCCTGCCGTCTATCCCCTGACATGTCGCAGAAGAACCGGGCACCCCCGCAGACCCCTCGGGGAGGCGGCTCGAGACAGGGACAGCTCGATTCCTTCCTCGTGGAGCCGACCAGGGGCGGCCGCGAGGCACTCAAGATGGCGCCGACCGGGAGATCGCAGAGCGCTGCCCCAGCCTCGCAGGCCCCGACGACCCGATCCCAGCTGCAACCGGGCTCCCCCGGACCTACTCCGTCGCTGGTGAGTGACACGATGGCCCCGATCTCCCCGCACTCGCCCTCCTCTCTCCTGGGCCTCTCTGATGAGCCTGACCCCCTGGAAGACGCAGACATCAGGCGCCATATTTGGGCCCTCCCCACCAAAGCGGACCTAGAGC
This sequence comes from Rana temporaria, assembly GCF_905171775.1. NCBI lineage: Eukaryota > Metazoa > Chordata > Amphibia > Anura > Ranidae > Rana > Rana temporaria. Next base: position 50,115,185 of record NC_053501.1, read on the forward strand.
GCTTCGCAGACCGGGTCGAGAAGGCCCTGAAAGAAGATGTGGCCCAATTAAAGGCGGACACTACCCATCTGGGCAATAGGGTAGAAGTCCTGGAGCAGAAGCTGGAAGACGTGCTCCCGGTCATATCGCAACTACAGGAGAAATGTTCGGCTCAGAGCCATCAAATTGAGGCCTTGTTGTGTCATTTAGATGACATGGAGAACCGCAGCCGAAGGGCGAATATCAGGATAAGGGGCCTGCCTGAAGCGACCGGAGCAAGGGATATAACCCCTACATTAGAAGACATATTTAAGGACATTTTAGGCCTGCCTGCAACGGCTGTGGTGGAAATTGACCGTGCACATAGAGCACTTAAACCACCGTCGCAAGACGTGAATAACCCGCGTGACATCATCTGCAAACTCCACAAATACACACTTAAGGACCGCATAATGCAGAAGATGAGAGGTAAAACCCACTACGATTTTGATGGTGCCCGTCTAACTTTTTACCAGGACATCTCAAGGCGCACCCTTATGCAGAGAAGGCTGCTGCGACCCCTTTTGGCGGCCTTACAAGATGCAGGCCTGACATACCGCTGGGGTTTCCCCTTCTATCTTCAAGCTACCAAAGACGGCAGAACTGTGACTCTCCGCACGAAAGATGATTTGCCACACTTCCTTTCATCTCTTGACCTGGACCCGGTGGACTTCCCGGACTGGCGGACGTCGTCGGAAGTCCCTAACCTCACCCTCCCGCCTTCGGGCCCCTGGCAGACGGCTAAACGCAGGAACCGCAGACGGAGACGGAGTCAACGCCTTTCCGAGTCCTCACAAGGGCCTGCTCCAGTTGGAGAATGATCCTCCTTTACTTCATCTCCGGCCGGAGATGCTTGATGACTCCTATACCGATGTGCCCACTCCTGACTGTTTGGGCTCCCTGATGCCTATACCCCTTGAGACTGCCACCTTGAACACTTAGCTCCCTTTCCTCCCATACATGCCGCTCCACGCCTGGTGCGGTGGTCGGTGGCGGATGCCCCCTCCTCTCCCTCCTGTTGTGTTAGCCACGTTCCCCCAGTAGGCTACCCTTTTTTATTTTTTGGGTACTGATCCCCTTTGGGATCTTGGACTAGGGTCCGGGCCCTCCCTCCTTTAAGGATTGGGGTCCCGGACAGGGTCCATAGTAAATTGGCTAGACCGTCTGGTCTCGACCTTTCCCCCCCTCTCACCTAATTTTTATTTTTTCCTACATTTTTTTTTACTGTTTTTTTTTGCCGTGTTTACAATGCATTTCCTGATTATTGATGCATGTTATTTTGTCTCCACTCCTCCCACTCTTTCATCTGTCCCTTCCTCCCTTTTCCCTCTCTCCCCCCCTTGCCCTTCTCCTACTCCTCTCTTTCCTAGGTGCGTCTTGCTGCTCCGCCTTCCACACCGTGCGCCCCGTATCTGTCAGCGAATCCATCCTCTCCGTACACACCTATGGCCACCCTACAGGTAAGCTCTTACAATGTTAGAGGCTTATGCTCCCCCCACAAGCGCAGCAAGCTCTGGTGGGAGTTGAAGAGGCTCAAAACGCAGGTGGTCTTCCTGCAGGAGACCCACTTCACGCCTCAGTCGCTACCCAGGCTCCCTAAACACCTCTTTAGCCAGTGGTTTATTAGTACATCCCCAACCCCTAAATCCAGGGGTACTGCAATAGCTATACACAGGTCATGCCCCTTTCAACCCACTGACACCCGAATAGACCCCCTGGGCCGCTACGTATTTCTGAAGGGCTCCCTAGCAGGACACACCTACACGTTCGCATCTATCTATGCCCCCAATGTTAATCAGCTGGGGTTCCTTGACACTATGTTGGAACGTCTAGGCGAGTTTAGAGAGGGCTCCCTGATCCTGGGGGGGGACTTCAATGTCAGCCCTGACCCCTTACTTGACACTTCTCATGCTAGACCCACACACTCCTACGCGTTCCTTAAGCACTTCCGTAAGTCCCTCCAATCCCTCCTTCTGACGGATAGCTGGCGAACATTACACCCTTCTGACCGCGACTTTAGCTACTATTCTAAGGTACATGATGTCTACACCCGCATTGACCACCTGTATGTGGACCGGAACTCCCTGGAGCTTCTGAGATCTGCCTCCATAGGACAGATTACCATTTCGGACCATGCGCCGGTGTCGGCGGTCTTTGCTTTACCCTCTGGCTCACGTCGATCCTGGACATGGCGACTGAATGACAACCTATTAGACGACGCGGGGGTGGTGGGAGAAATCGCAGACACTCTGTCCCACTATTTTGCCGAGAATTCCACGGCTGACGTGAGTGAGGGCACGTTGTGGGAGGCCCATAAGGCCGTGATCAGGGGGGCATTGATTTCTCAAGGCTCCCGTCTGAAGCGAGAACGCATGGCGGACTTTCACAGGGTGTACACCGCCCTCCAGAAAGCTGAACTCGACCATAAAACAACGGGCGGCCCAGAGGCACTGCGTACCCTGACGGAACTGCGGGAGTTGTTCCTGCGGCTTCTGGACAGGCAGACACACAAACGTTTCCGCCACATGTCCCATAGATTCTACGAACACGGAAACAAATGCGGTCGCATGCTAGCACGGGCGCTCCGGACACGAACGGCGCAGATGCATGTTCACAAATTAAATCCCCCCTCAGGGACAACGACGGTGCTGTCCTCTAAAATCGCAGCGGGATTCCGGGAGTACTACGCCGCTTTGTATGATTTAAACCCTGATCTCTCCTCCCCAGCACGGGCCGCGAAATGTCAGGCGATTCGTGACTACCTGGCCTCGTCGGCATTCCCCTCGCTCACGGACGAACAGTCCTCAGCTTTGGAACAACCAATCACCCTGACAGAACTCAGATCGACGATTGGGTCTCTACCCGCTGGGAAGAGCCCGGGCCCTGACGGGTTCACCAAGGCATATTTTGTGACCTTTCTCACCCACTTGGAAAACCCACTACTACGCTATTTTAATTCTATAGCGGGGGGTACGGCAATCCCGTCGGAAGCTTTACTTGCCCACATTACCGTGATCCCAAAAGAGGGTAAGGATCCCGCCGCCCCACAGAGTTACCGCCCTATCTCGCTCCTTAACTTAGATGTGAAGATCCTAGCGAAAATTTTGGCTAATAGGCTCAAACATCTGTTGCCAGGACTTGTGCACCTTGATCAGACAGGCTTCATCCCAGGCAGGGAGGCGCGGGACAACTCTATACGGGCGGTCCAGCTCATTCACTGGGCCCGCTCTTGTGCAGACCCCCAGCCCTACCTCATCCTTTCCACTGATGCCGAAAAGGCATTTGACCGGGTGGACTGGTCGTACCTGCATGAGGTACTTAAACACTTGGGCTTGGGCCCCCGTATGTTGGCGTCCATCCTGGCTCTGTACTCTGATCCATGTGCACAGGTGAAGGTGAATGGTACCCTCTCCGCTCGCTTTCCCATCAGGAACGGCACGAGGCAGGGGTGTCCACTTTCGCCCCTCCTCTTTGCTCTAGTACTGGAGCCCCTACTCCGTACAGTTCGGGCTAATGGTGATATCAGGGGCTTGCAGGTTGGGAATGCGGAACATAAACTCTCAGCTTACGCTGACGATGTTCTTTTCCATCTCGCGAACCCACTGCTCTCACTGCCGGTCCTGTTGAAGGAACTTACCCACTTTGGCACCCTATCCAATTTCAAAATAAATTTTGACAAGTCGGAGATCCTCCCCATTAACCTGACCCCAGATTTAACAAACAGACTAAAAGCTGCCTTTCCCTTCTCGTGGGCCAACACCTCCTTACGCTACCTAGGAGTACGACTCACGGATAGGTATGAAGCCTTGTACAAGACAAACTTCCCCCCTTTGTTAGCTGCGATTAAAGATGATCTCACTAAATGGACTCGCACTGCCTTCACCTGGTTTGGCCGGGTGAACGTGGTGAAGATGAATATTCTACCACGTATCCTTTTCTATTTCCAAATGCTCCCGATTAGATTGCCTAGACTGTTCTTTGATCGCCTTTCTAGCATGCTGACTGAATTTATCTGGAGCACGCGTAAGCCCCGAATAGCTCTCAAGACGTTAAAGCGCTCTAAGACAGAGGGTGGGCTGGGACTTCCTGACGTTAGACGATACTATAGGGCAGTCGCTCTCCAAAGGATACTGAACTGGCGTTTCCACTCTCAATCGAAGCTCTGGGTATCTCTAGAGAAATGCCTTGCGGGGCGGAACCTATCGTACGCACCGTGGTTACAGCGGGAACACAGAGGCCTATCAGAGACAACCTCCCCATTGACGACCCATGTGCTTACGCTCTGGGATAGATTAAACGCTTCGCTTAAATTGTCTCCCCCTGTGTCGCCGCTGGCCCCACTGGGTGGCTTCCTTTGGTTCCCTCCGGGGGAACAAATGGCCTTTTTTGGGCCATGGGTGGAGGACGGAAACGCCAGCTGCGGGAACCTCATGAAGGATGGTAAGCTCCTGGATTACGAGACCCTTCCGACGGGAAGACAGGGGCCGCGGATGAACTTCTGGCGGTACAGGCAGCTACACCACTTCTTTGAAAAACAGGGTCACAGGATAAGAGATCCCTCTTCTGTCACCCCGTTTGAGGATCTGTTCATTGCTGATGAACCTACCCCACACCTGGTGTCTGAACTCTACCGTTTGCTGGGATCTGCTGCCCCTTTGCCCGTGCCCGCCTACATACGGAAATGGGAGAGAGATTTGGATCAGGTCCTTACGGACGCACAACTGACCCATCTATATCGCCTCACTCATTCTTCCTCTGTGGACTCTAAAACACAAGAGACAAATTTTAAATTATTGTCTCGCTGGTACCGTGTACCGGCGGACTTAGCGTGTATTTACCCAACTGAGTCCGGGCTGTGTTGGCGTGGGTGCGGGCACAGGGGCACACTCATCCACATATGGTGGAACTGCCCTCTGATTGAGCCCTTCTGGGCGGACGTTAGAGACCAGATACTGACGATCACCGGGGTTGACATACCCTTCTCTCCGGTGCACTTCCTTCTCCATGTCCCAACAATCCCTCTTAGTCAATATAAGAAAGTGTAATTCCACACTTACTCAATGCGGCCAGGAGGTTGCTTCCGGTGTATTGGAAGCAGACTAGAGTACCTGGTCGCGAGGATTGGATACGGGCGGTAAGTGACATCGGAGAGGCTGAGAGATGGGTGGCGACCTGTCGCGACCGACAGGACCGACATATGACCGTGTGGGCACCGTGGACAGACTATGTCTCGGACCCTGTTTTTGTCCCCTCTAGCCTAGACGTGGCTTTGTTGGAACTGGCGGAGCCCTCCCTTAAGACTCGCAGGCTGCAAGCTCTCGCTGGAGAGCAACTGGACCCACCAGCACTTGGTTAAGGAGATGGCCGCCCGGCACTGGTGTTGGTAGTTGGAGTGGAGCGCGCGGTGTGGAGGCGGACAGGTTTTGTTCTTACTGATAAGGTACGCACTCTTCCTTTCTCTACTCCCCCCCCCTCTTTTTCTTTTCTTTTTGTCTTTTCCCCCCCTCTCCCTCTTTCCCCCCCTCTTTTCCTCCCTATATGTCTTACCTGTACTCCTTCTCCTTCCCAGACCCTTACCTCCCCCCCACCCTCTCCCCTCCCAGAAGCCCGATCCCCCCCCCTTCTTTGTTGATGCAGCTTGTGACCAGTGATGGAATGTTATTCTTTGAGAATGTCGAATGTGGTGATGGGCTAGTTCGAGCTAATTGCTAGACCTTGGTGTGCCCCATAGCCCGCCTGGGGGCCCCTGCCGACTCCTGGCCCTGACCTGGAGCTCACTCGGGGGTGGTGGGTGGTTAGTTGGAGGTCTCAGTACCCCCCCCCTCCGCCCCGGACGTGGGCTTCTGGTTCGGTTTTGAGCCCTACGGCTCGCCTGGGTTGGCGGGGCTCTCGCGCGGACCTCCCTCCTGGTTCATACCCGGGCTTGGGGGGTCTGACGGAGAGTTCTGTCCCTCCCCCCCCGAGATATCACACCTTAGATGCTCGTTCCCACAACATCTTTGATGGAGCCCTATGTGGCCCCCATGCTGTGGGGGGAGGTCGGGCCGGCCGCGGACGACCGTGGGGTGTTGGCTGCTGATTCGGCCCCCCCCACGACTGAGTTTGAGTTTGACACAGGTGGCCCATACCCGCTCACACAATGTGCACTGTTTGATACTTTGTTCCAATGTTTGGTGGCCCTGCGTGGTCAGATCTTTATGTAATAACAACCTGTTGGGCGTATCTGACATCTGGCTTATACGCTCTCCCCCCTCCCCCCCTTTTTGTTTCTGTTTTCCCTTTAAATTTTTCAATAAATACTGATTATACAAAAAAAAAAAAAAAGGACAAGCGACCCAAGGGCGGGGCACCAGGGAGGAGAAAGCCAAAACCAACCAGAAAAGAAAAAAAAAAAACTCCCCCACCCTATGAGGGCGGGAGAGAACTCGTTGCGGGGGTATCATCCCCACCCCGACCTCTCCTTCTTTCTGCAGATTACTAGTCCCTTTTCTCTGACCGTTCCTACTGGTGAGCTCTTATTTCATTCAAAGACTGTGTGTCTCTCCCCCCGGGCAGTTTAATCTCCCCTCCCATCTCCCCCCTTATAATACTCTTGGGTTTCCTCTTTCTTTAAAGTCAAACCCCCCAAAAAGGGGCCTAAACACCGATTCTCTCTCCTCTCCACCCCCCAAACTTCTCAATTGTCCGAGGGCCCCTCCTACATTTCTATACCTTGCACCTATTTATGCACTCACATTTTCCTTAATATTTACAAATCGTATACATAGTATCTACATCCATGACATCTAATCCACTCAATCCTTCCCACTCATGTACACAAAAGATAAAACACCAAAAAAAAAAAAAGTAAACTGCAACATATATGCCACCTACTGATACATTTTGGTGTTGCAAGTAACAGAAAAAAATATATATATTTAATTTTTTTTTTCTGTTACTTGCAACACCAAAATTTATCAGTAGGTGGCATATATGTTGCAGTTTACATGTAAACCTAATTGACACTAAAAGTTGGATTACCATGTAGAATCCACACACTTTGCACGTGAGTTGTGTGAATTTGGTAAGCATTTTATTTAGAAATCACCTTTTTTGTTTTTTAAAGTATCTAAATATTATTGTCACTCATAAGCCACATCCATATATTGACATTGAACTAAAAGAGGGAAAACCCACTAAGTTGTACTTTGAAGGCAGATTGGACCAACATAATTTTATAAAAGTAGAAAAATCACATATTTTATTGTAAACAGATTGTACAATTGTTCTGGCAGGGGGACATCCCACTGTCAAAGCAAAATGGCTCAACTGGGAAGATCGCTGTACTAGCATCAAATTGTTAGTACAGGATCTCCTCCCAAGCTCTATAAAAAAAACAATATATTAAAATATATTTTTTGTTCAGCCTGCTGGTTTGAATAGGGGGAAAAAAAACCTGATGGTGTATACTAGGCCTTAGGTCTATATTGTATCTGATAAGAGTGTGCATTTTTTTGCTCCCAATTCAGACAAACTGGATGCATGCTTAATGTGGAGTCATCCATGTTGCTCTGTAAAGGCTTTATTTCCCTTAATTATATGTTCATTTGAGTATATCGTAGTTATACACACAAAAATAAAAAAAGAGGGGAAGGGTTGGTAGGGAAAGGAAAGGTTTGAAACCATACAGTGAAGGTCAAGGGATGGGGAAGAGTCAAAAACAGGCATCTTGTTAATGAAGAAAAAAAACATACAGTTAAGGAGGTGGAGACAGGGACAGTACCTTTTTTTGAGCCCTGTAAAAGTGATAATGCTGCCCATATCATTTTTGCTTCAAAGCCGAAATTTGGCTGTTAACATGTAATGCCTATTTTGTTCCCCAAAATTATATACACGCCAGCAGTTGGATCAAGTCTGCATTTTAGTTGCACAAATCCAGAGATATTCATTGTGTAGCATTTTACCTGCAGGTTGCCTCCACTACAGTAAGTCACAGTGCCTTGCCCCTGGTGTGGGCTTTTTGTGCTAGTTTTTCTGGCTGCACCTCCAGAGGTTAATGCTGTCCTGAATTGCTCTCTTGCCTCTGCCATAGTGAGCCTGCATGGTTTCATTGTTTTAGCTGAATCCAGGGATCCTTATGCCATAACAGTTGATGCCCTGGTGACCCTATGGCTATAACCAATTGCTGATGGGATGTTTTTATACGTACGGTGGTCAACAAGGTGTTTGGTACCCAACCAATATACTTTGAAAACCCTCTACTGGTCCTGCTCTGCATCTACCCTTTAGTCATAATTTTGCTGACTGATCAAATCCCACTCAAAAGGGATCTTGCCACTGCTGCAGTTGATCCCTTGTTCCTAGAATGTTTGATGCAAATGCTTGTTACTTTACACTACAATTGCAATGACTGCTGGAGGGTTTCCATCTTATTTTTCCTGGTCGTCTCCTTTTATGTACGCATGCAGAAGACACATTAAAGTCTTAAGCTGAGGAACCCGCATCTGATCTGTGTGGCCTCTAAAATGCAATGTCTCTACAGATCTACTCTGGATACCATTATAGGGGATGCTATGGCTGCCATCTTCCTTTGTGGAAGAAGTCAAAGGCACAGACTGAGAAGGCTCTTCCCTTGCTGATGGTTGAGGAAGGGCTTTCATTTTACCAGTCATATACCTCCCCATGCAGCTCTCCTAGGTTCCTCCTAGTTCCCAGTCGACATGAAAGGTCTAAGAATAATTCTGCCAAACCCCATGAGTTTTGCTCCCTGCCTCTGCTCGGTTTCCTGCTTCCAACCTTCCTGTGTCACCCCCACAGATGAACAGATACCCATCAAACCCTCTTGGATCTTTTTGGACCAAGATGTAATCGCCCCAGGTCCTGTGACAGAATGGTTTGGTTTCTGGGTTTTAATCCAATCTGTTCACATTTCCAAACACAAAGGGGGCATTCATCTGAGAATGGATCTCAAAGCATCCCGCATTGTGGAATACTTGGATGACCTCCTCTTAAGGGAATTGTGGGTGCAAGCTTTGTTGCATAACCTGGTCTTAACTGTTCAGGCATTACAATGGTTCGAATGGATCCTAGAAATCATTGCTTGAACAGACTCATTGTTTGTATCTGGGTCTAGTTCTGAACACGACACAGGCCTTCTCTCTCAAAACAAACTTTAAATTCTCAAGTTTTGAGCTTTACATTGTGTGTCTGGATGTGGTTCCGACTACATCTTTACTTGCCGTGCTGCATTTACCATCTATCTGATGCGCGGTGGAGAGGAAGAGCGTTTAAGATTTGAGAAGTTACAGCTGTGGCCACGCATTTAACCACTAGCCGACCAGCCACCGTCATTATACGGCGGCAGGTCGGCTCTCCTGGGCGAAAGCCCGTAGCTATACGTCCTATCGTATAGCGCGCCCCCCGCTCACCCCCGACTCCCGTGCGTGTGCCCGGCGGGCGCGATCGCCGCCGGGCACACGCGATCGCTCGTTACAGAGCGGGGACCGGGAGCTGTGTGTGTAAACACACAGCTCTCGGTCCTGTCAGCAGGGGAAATGCTGATTTTCTGTTCATACACTGTATGAACAGAAGATCAGTGTTTCCCCTAGTGAGGCCACCCCCCCCCCCCACAGTAAGAACACACCCAGGCATACTTAACCCCTTCCCCGCCCCCTAGTGTTAACCCCTTCACTGCCAGTGGCATTTTTATAGTAATCTAATGCATTTTTATAGCACTGATCGCTATAAAAATGCCAATGGTCCCAAAAATTTGTCAAAAGTGTCCGAAGTGTCCGCCATAATGTCGCAGTAACGAAAAAAAATCGCTGATCGCCGCCATTACTAGTAAAAAAAATATATTAATAAAAATGCCATAAAAATACCCCCTATTTTGTAAACGCTATAACTTTTGCGCAAACCAATCAATAAACGCTTATTGCGATTTTTTTTACGAAAAATATGTAGAAGAATACGTATCGGCCTAAACTAAGAAAAAAAAATTTTTTTTATATATTTTTGGGGGATATTTATTACAGCAAAATTTAAAAAATATAATTTTTTTTCAAAATTGTCGCTCTATTTTTGTTTATGGCGCAAAAAATAAAAACCGCAGAGGTGATCAAATACCACCAAAAGAAAGCTCTATTTGTGGGAAAAAAAGGACGCCAATTTTGTTTGGGAGCCACGTCGCACGACCGCGCAATTGTCAGTTAAAGCGTCGCAGTCCCGAATCGCAAAAAGTGCTCTGGTCTTTGACCAGCAATATGGTCCGGGGGGCAAGTAGTTAAAGCGCTTAAACCACTGAATAAGGGAGTCCTTTTTTTTTTTTTTGTAAGCCTAAATCTTGTCTTCACTGTAGTGATGGGTTCACTGGCGAAATTGGATGAAGAGGGAACCTTTTACAATGCTCCCTTTTTTTTTTATTTTTTTTATTTTATTTATTTATACAAAATAGAAGACCGGCCCACATGGACCACAGCGAAAATACAGAACAGTTGTCATAAGCAGATACACACATGGAGATGGCAGTTACACGAAGTGTCCAGCCGAAGCCGTGTAGTGACATATTTAAACCAAGCCTATAGGTAGGTACAGCAGTGCGGGTAACCGAGGACGGCCTGTCATCCGTCCTGCACCACCGCCACCTCCGTTCGGACCAACCTTCAATCCCAAACAATGCTCCTGTGGCATCCCCTGCATCCGGGTATACTATGTTCTTCTTAAAGGGGACCGATTTTAATTTATTCACTGTGGACTACTTTTTTTTATATATTGATTTTGTTTTTTTGCTCACTTTAGTAAATTATAGCAAACCACATATCATTAGAGAGGATATCCTTTTTTAGTTTTTGCTGCTCACTGTTTTTATTTGTGCATTTTTGTATCTACCATAAAATCCATTTCTTGGTGTCCATTGAGGGTCCACCTCTGTTTTTATGATCAAGCTCTTGTTACAGGACTGCATGTGTCAGGAGAAACTATTAGGAAAGTGATAGTGTATACAACAATTGGAAGGGTAAGAGCCTCTGTGTCTCTTCAGGAGAGTTGACCGTACTTCCTCAAAATATTATGCACATTATGCCGTTCTAGTTAAAATTGCATACCCCCCCTCACATGGACAGGATACACACAGTTGTAAATGGGTTGTGTTTTTAATGAGCAACATTCAGGCTGCCACAGACTTGAGAAGCAAAGCAGGCCTAAATCATAATGCTTTCTCTGGCAACGATGTCAGTTACCTAATGCGTGTGTGTGTGTGTGTGTGTATATGTATGTGTATATATATGTGTGTATATATATATATATATATTACACATACACACATTATATATATATATATATATATATATATATATATATATATATATATATATATATATATATATATTACACATACACACATTATATATATATATATATATATATATATATATATATATATATATATATATATATATATATATATATATATATATATATATATATATATATATATATATATATATAAATATAATGTGTGTAATATATATATGTGTGTGTATGTATATGTGTGTGTATATATATGTATATGTGTGTGTGTGTATATATATATATATATATATATATATATATATATATATATATATATATAGGTGTGTGTGTTTTAACAAGACACATTTATAATTGTGAAGATCATATTTTTGCAGATATGTTTGCTGTGATTGCACATATCAAAAGCTGATTTGAAACTTGAAAATATCTAAATTTAGGATTGTATGCAAATTCCTGCGGCATTCTCAATTTTTTTTTTTATTTTTTTTCCCTCTAGAATTTACACTCCATTCACAGAAGATACTGAAACTGTGGGACAGAGGGCTCTCAACTCCATTCTTAATGCTGCAATCATGATCAGTGTAATCATTGTCATGACCATTCTCCTAGTGGTACTCTACAAGTATAGGTGTTATAAGGTAATGTCTACCTTCTACTTCTATTCTAATATATATCTAAAAAGAGGACTGTTCGAAATAAGGTGTTATGTATATTGTACTCTGTTTTAGTCCAGCTTTTTGCGTAATTCCCTGTACACACGATCCGAATATCGTACGACAGATCGTACAACTTTTTTCGCTTACTAGTCGCAAGTAGAAATTAGGTTATTAAAGCAGGGGTTCACCCAAATTTTTTTTTTTAACATTAGATTGAGGCTAATTGTGGGAAGCACAATCGGGTGTGTTTTTTAAATCCATAAAGTACATACCTTTTTAGAGATGGATGTTCTCCGTGGCTTCCGGGTATGACCTTCGGGACTGGGCGTTCCTATTTGATTGACAGGCTTCCGACCGTCGCATACAGCGCGTCACGCGTTGCCGAAAGAAGCCGAACGTCGGTGCGGCTCTATACGGTGCCTGCGCACCGACGTTGTGCTTCCCACAATTAGCCTCAATCTAATGTTAAAAACTTTGTTTTTTGGATGAACCCCCGCTTTAAAGTTACAAATTCTCGTACGACAGAAAAAAAATCGGAAGTGGTGTCATGTGTTGTAATGTATTTGTATAGTATTTTCGGACAAGAACTGTACTGATTAAATGAAAATCGTACGATCTGGTACCGTACAAGAAATTTTCGTGCATGTCCGATTAAAATAATATCGGATGAACTGTCATGATCCGCTCTCGAAATCTCTGTACCAACGATCCAATTATCGTACGATATTCGAATCGTGTGTACAGGGCATAAGAGACTCGGCTTGAACACAGTTTCAAACTTGAAACTGTAACAGAATCAAACTAGTACCACAGTATTCTGCCCCTTTTTAAATGCTCAGACTAAGCATCATTGTCAGTGGGGAACACATGCCATAGCATGTTTTTAAATAGATTCTTAAAATTCTCTACTGCTTGTTTTGCCCCAAGCAGTTTGTAAAAGTCTTGTTTGCGTTTTCCCTAGCCATAGTATCGGGGCATCACTTGATTTTGCAGGTCATTATGAGTCCTATACACTGTTGAACTTTAGACCTATGTAATCGTTCTATGTTCATTGAGTTTTCTTTATCGTTACATCACGGGACACAGAGCGGCATTCATTACTATATGGGTTATATGGAGTACCTTCAGGTGTAGACACTGGCAATCTTCAAACAGGAAATGCCCCTCCCTATATAACCCCCTCCCATAGGAGGAGTACCTCAGTTTTTACGCCAGTGTCTTAGGTGTTAGTCATGGTTTAGCTTGCCTCCGCATCCTTGGGATTAGGTGAGCTACCGGTTCTGTCCAAAAAAGCCTGCGCGCTAAAGTGGTCAGTAACCGGACCCCAAACCCTTGGGGTATAGCCCATAATGCTTTCTTTTTAAGAGAGCTGGACCCTGGGCCCAGAACTTAGAAAACCTTTGGGGCGCCTAATGTTTTCTGTTTGCCAGGGTGCTGTATGGGCCCAGGACAGTGGATCCTTCATGGAAGAAGAAGGTTCCCAGGGCCTGAAGGTCTAGACATCCCCACGGAGATGGGGGAAGATTGGACCTCTTGCTTGGCAAAGTCCTGCGGCATGGAGCAGGTAAGTAAGGGGAAAAACCTGCGGAGCTTGGCTCTTAGCAAGTTTTTTCTGGGAGGTCACAGGGGACATGCCTAAGGTTATGCATTGCATCTGGCAAACCAGTCACATATCATGAAGATAGGATGGCTCTATATGTTATATTTCCCCATAAAAAGTGACCTCCCTGGTAGTGTTGGAAAAGCTGTGAGTGGGGCCTTTTATGTACAAGTGTATGTGTGTGTCAGAGAGCTATGCTTACCTGCAAGCCTCCAGGCGATGCTCTATCCAGTCCTCTCCCTCATGCCTGCAAGGCAGGCAAAACGCTGACCTCCTCGTGTGTTCCAGGCCTGCGGCTGCAGGAACAGAGAGGCCCTTCCTCCCAACCCCGCCCCCCGTCGGCGGGCGCGCGTGCACGTGTTATAGACGCATTTGGCGCCGTTTTAGCTGGGGGGGAAGGGCGGGTCAGTGGTTTAAAGGAAGGGGCGGCCCTTCCTTAGATGCCACAGCTCATTCATTTCTCTGGCTTAAGGGAGGAAGGACTGGAGTGAAGCACGGGGCGCTGAGGACACACAGTGGCCAGAAAGAATACTACAGTCTTCAGAAGATTGTGGTTTAGCCTAGGAATAGGCTGGTTTTCTTTTCCATCTCATAGTCTTTTCTTTGGCAATACTACTCAGGGGGATAGAATGTTTTTTCTTGCCTAGATTGAAAAAAAAAAAAAAAAAAAGAAAAGTTTTTCTTTGAAAAAAAAAAAAAAAAAAAGTGTCATCTAGGGTAGAGGAAACATTTTTTATTCCCCAAACAGGTGTTTGGGCATTTAACTATTATAAGTCCCAGGTACCAATAAGTAGCAGGTGTACCTCGGTATTGTACCATGGCATCAAGATCAGAGGGTACAAAAGGTGGGGATTCCCCCGCAGAATCTGAGGTCTCGGATAGAGCTATGCCGCTGCTTTCCCCACAGGGAGCCTTTGGGCCATCGGGGTCTGGGGCTAGAGCTGACGCGAGTCAACCCAACCCTAAGGTGGTCACGGAGGAGGTGTTACTCGCCTCTTTAAATGAGATGCGGAGAAGCATGGGAGAAATGATAGCCGCAGCCATGCGGGGTAGTAAGCGGAATAGATCTCCGTCACCCGTGCGCGGACCCTCGGAAGAGGAGGTCCTTTCCTCTGGGGAATTGGACCTCTTGGACAGAGACCAAGTAGGTTCAGGGATCGAAGATCCGGATACAGAGGAGTCTGGGGCAGTCTCCCTGAGGGAGAGCTGGTGGATTCAGGGCTTGACGGACTTGGTCCATAAGGCATTCAACCTGCCTGTACCAGATCTCCAGGTATCGACGGTTTCAGCTTTGGGCTCACTGAGGGCGCCTCAAAGCAGTGCTGTGTTTCCGATCCATCCTCTATTGGAGGAAGTCTTATTCCAAGAGTGGAACAAACCAGACAAGGTTTTCTTTCCACCTAAGAAATTTTCTGTCTTATATCCTATGGAAGAAAAGTTTTCCAAGAGATGGGCTTCTCCTGCAGTAGACGCAGCCATCTCATGTGTTAACAAATCGTTAACATGTCCTGTAGAAAACGTACAGGTTTTCAAAGATCCAGTTGATAGACGCTTGGAAGCCCTACTTAAGAACTCCTTCACTTCTGCAGGGGCAGTAGTACAGCCAGCCGTGGCTGCGATTGGAGTCGCTCAAGCTTTATCGGATCAATTTAAGCAAATGCTTGAACTTATTCCTGCCGAGCAGGCAGAAGAATTTTCGGATGTCCCTAAGGCCATATGTTTTACGGTAGACGCAATCAAGGATTCTATCCAACAAGCGTCACGTTTATCATTATCCCTTATCCATATGAGAAGACTCTTATGGTTAAAAAGCTGGGAGGCTGAGCCCCCATGCAAGAAGCTCCTGGCAGGGTTTCCCTTCCATGGAGGACGGCTCTTCGGAGAGGACTTAGATAAATACATTCAGACCATTTCAAGCGGCAAGAGTACTCTCTTGCCAACTAAGAAGAGGGTTCAGGGACCTGCGTTTAAACGACAGTCCTCCCCTGGGCAGGGGCCCTCTAATACCAAGCAGTATCGACGGCCTCCTGCAAGAACAAACTTCGGCTTCAACAGCAGATCACAAGGACAGGCTGTTAGGGGCAAGAGGCAGTGGTTTCGCAAGCCAGCAAAACCAGCCCCCAAGTCTACCTCATGAAGGGGCGCCCCCACCCACGAAGGTGGGGGGAAGGCTGCGACTCTTTTCGGAGATTTGGGAAGCCAGCATTCCCGACGAGTGGGTACGGTCTTCCGTGGCCACAGGCTACAAGCTAGAATTCCTAAGGTTTCCTCCTCCTCATTTCCAGGAGTCGAGGATTCCAAACGATCTGGAGAAAGGAGCCGCATTAAGGTCGGCTCTAGATCGTCTACTTTCCCAGGAAGTAATAGTAGAGGTACCAGTCCTGGAACAGGGGCTGGGTTTCTACTCCAACCTATTCATCATCCTAAAGCCCAATGGAGATGTCAGGCCAATTTTGGACCTAAAGATGGTAAATGCATACTTAAAAGTCCGCTCATTTCGGATGGAATCCGTGCGGTCAGCAGCTGCCACACTCCAAAAAGACGACTTCATGGCGTCCATAGACATAAAGGATGCCTACCTTCATGTTCCAATTTATCAGCCACATCAAAGATATCTACGCTTTATGGTGGCTTCGCGTCATTTCCAATTCGTGGCGCTTCCCTTCGGGTTGGCTACGGCCCCCCGGGTGTTCACGAAGGTCCTAGCTCCAATCCTAGCCAAACTAAGGATCCAAGGGGTCACGATCCTAGCATACCTGGACGACCTCCTAGTCATAGACCACTCGTCTCCCGGCTTGGAACGAGCAGTGGCCCTCACGGTCCAATACCTCGAGAGGTTCGGCTGGGTCCTAAATCGAGAAAAGTCAGCATTCCAGCCCACAAGGCAGTTGGAATATCTCGGCATGAGATTAGACACGGAACAACAAGGGGTGTTCCTACCTCTGAGGAAGGTCAAAGCCATCAAGGAATTAATCCTACTGGTTCTAAGCAAGAAAGAACCGACTATTCGCCTATGTATGAGATTACTAGGCAAGATGGTGGCTACTTTCGAGGCGGTGCCATACGCCCAGAGCCACACTCGCATCCTGCAGGCAGCCATCCTGTCAGCATGGAGCAGAAGGCCACAGGCCTTGGATATCCCGTTGCCTCTCTCATCAAGAGTCCGGCAAAGTCTGTGTTGGTGGTTAGACCCTCAGAATCTACTGAAGGGAAAATCTTTCAGCCCAGTGGCTTGGAAGATAGTGACCACAGACGCCAGCCTGACGGGCTGGGGAGCGATTGTGGATGGTTCCACTCGCCAAGGTATTTGGGCAAAGCCAGAGAAGCTTTTACCCATCAACATCTTGGAGCTCAGAGCTGTTCGACTAGCCCTCAGGGCTTGGACGTCGAAATTGCAGGGGCTCCCGGTGAGAATTCAATCAGACAATGCCACGGCAGTGGCATACATAAATCACCAAGGGGGGACCAGGAGTCAGGCCGCTCAGAGAGAAGTGAGCTTGATTCTCCTATGGGCAGAGGCTCATGTGCCCTGCATATCGGCAATATTCATTCCCGGAGTGGACAACTTTCAGGCGGACTTCTTAAGCCGCCAGACTCTATGGCCGGGGGAATGGTCTCTGCATCCACAAGTCTTTCAAGCACTCTGCCAAAGATGGGGAGTGCCGGACGTGGATATCATGGCATCGAGACTCAACAAGAAGCTAGACAGGTTCATGTCCCGCTCAAGGGATCCGATGGCCTGCGGAACCGATGCTCTGGTTTGCCCTTGGCATCAGTTCAAGCTTCTTTATGCGTTTCCCCCGCTCCAGTTACTACCCCGCCTGCTGCGCAGGATCCGGGTGGAGCACATACCAGTTATCCTGGTAGCTCCAGCATGGCCCAGAAGGGCTTGGTACTCACTAATCCTAAGGATGGTAGTGGGAAACCCTTGGACTCTGCCTCTAAGGCCAGACCTGCTATCGCAAGGTCCGATCCTCCACCCTGCCTTACGGCATCTAAATTTGACGGCCTGGAAGCTGAATCCTTGATTCTCAGGGGTAGAGGTCTGTCTCAGAAAGTAATCTCTACCCTAATCAGAGCCAGGAAACCGGTCTCTAGGGTGATTTATCACAGGGTCTGGAAGGCCTATATAGGCTGGTGCGAGTCCAAGCTATGGCTTCCTCGCAAGTTCACCATAGATAGAGTTTTAAGTTTTCTCCAGCTAGGAGTGGATAAAGGATTGGCATTAAGCACAATCAAAGGACAGATTTCTGCCCTGTCAGTGTGGTTTCAGCGGCCGCTGGCCACCCACTCGCTGGTTAAGACCTTCCTTCAAGGGGTCTTGCGTATTAAACCTCCAGTTAAATCCCCGCTTTGTCCGTGGGATTTAAATCTTGTTCTGTCGAGTTTACAGAAACAACCGTTTGAGCCGTTGGCTGAAGTTCCTTTGGTTCTACTGACAAGGAAGTTGGTGTTTTTGGTTGCCATAGTTTCCGCAAGAAGAGTTTCGGAACTGGCAGCCTTATCCTGTAAGGAACCATATCTTATATTTCATAAGGACAAGGTCGTTCTCCGCCCTCATCCATATACCGAAGGTCATATCCAGTTTTCATTTGAACCAGGATTTGGTATTACCATCCTTCTTCCCTAAACCTACTTCCAGAAAGGAAGGGTTGCTGCATACCTTGGATATTGTCAGGGCCATGAAGGCCTATCTTAAAGCTACAGAGAAGATCCGGAAAACAGATGTGCTGTTTATTCTACCGGATGGGCCCAAGAAGGGGCAGGCAGCTGCAAAGTCCACCATCTCTAGGTGGATTAAGCAATTGATCACTCATGCCTACGGCTTGAAAGGGTTGCCTCCTCCAGTATTATTAAGGGCTCATTCTACTAGAGCCATGGGCGCCTCCTGGGCAGCACACCACCAGATCTCTATGGCTCAAGTTTGCAAGGCGGCAACCTGGTCTTCTGTCCACACATTTACAAAATTCTACAAGTTGGACGTAAGAAGGAATACTGATACTGCCTTCGGGCAGGCAGTGCTGCAGGCTGCAGTTTGAGACCCTCGGATTCCGGGGGCTCCTCTTTTTTTGAGTTAAATTTAAAATTTAAGATTATTTTTCTCAAATAAGTTGGATTTATTATGATTTGAGTATATCTCTAAATTAAATCCTTTTGTCTTGGAGATGTTCTCCCTCCCCTCATTGTAAGCATTGCTTTGGGACATCCCATATAGTAATGAATGCCGCTCTGTGTCCCGTGATGTAACGATAAAGAAAAAGAGATTTTTAATACAGCTTACCTGTAAAATCTTTTTCTTGGAGTACATCACGGGACACAGAGCTCCCACCCCTCTTTTTTGAGGACCATTTTGGGAGGCATACTGCTTGCTACAAAACTGAGGTACTCCTCCTATGGGAGGGGGTTATATAGGGAGGGGCATTTCCTGTTTGAAGATTGCCAGTGTCTACACCTGAAGGTACTCCATATAACCCATATAGTAATGAATGCCGCTCTGTGTCCCGTGATGTACTCCAAGAAAAAGATTTTACAGGTAAGCTGTATTAAAAATCTCTTTATTTGGTCCTAAATACTGTCATCCATTTGATGCAAGCTATTTTATGTATTTTTTTATTTTTATTTTTTTTGTGTCCATTTGAGGACATAATTTAACTCAGCGCCCCCCCTTTTTTTATATTTGTGGTCTGACCTCACTGGCCACATGGTTTACTCAGGCAATTTACTCCTCAATTTGTTCAGTTATGGGAACCACCATATTTGCCCCAAAGCACCCAACCCCCCATGTTGAGGGCATGCGGCCTGGTACGGTACAGGAGGGGGGGGGGGCGCTCGCTCATCCCCACCCCCTTTCCTGACCGGCCGGGCTGCGTGCTCGGATAAGGGTCTCAAATGGATTTTGGGGGGAAACCCCAACGCCGTTCCCCCCCCCCCCCCCCTTTAGATCCATATCAGACCCAAGGGCCTGGTATGCTCTTGGAGGGGGAACCCATGCCGGTCTTTTATTTAAAGTTTGGCGTGGAGTTCCCTCAAGATCAGCAGAGTACAAGTCGCATGCCAAAGTCGGAGCATGCATGACGGCGTTCCGACTTTGATCCGACTTCAATGATATTCAATGGGCTGAAGTAGGATCAAAATCGGACCAAAGTATTACAGGGAGCATTTTAATAGTCGGACCGACATGTGTCGGACCAGTTAAGATGGCTCCCATAGGGAAACATTGATTTTTTCACACCTCATGCGATATGAGCTCCCAATGTCTGAGCGTTTACCGTACCAGTGTGAGCCCAGCCTGAGACACAATGCCCATCCATGAGTTAAACTGAAAAACAAAACATTTAATCTTTGTGACACTGAAATAGAATTTGCATAATAATTTGGAACAGAGTGTAGAAAAAAAGCATGACAGGACCTATTAAATATAAGATCTGGGGCCAAAAAGACCGTAGATCTCATATTTACACTAAAATGCAATAACAAAAATTCAAATTTTTAAGATCTATGGGTGGAAGTGAATTTTGACATCGCTTCTGCCCTCCCATGCTATGGAGCCGAGCGGGGGCCATCTTCCCCCTCAATCAGTAGCCAGGCATCGGCGAGAGTGCGCGATCATCTCCGCCGGTACCGGCAGGTCTGGTAAGCAGCGGAGACAACCGCTTGGGTATAACACGCACCTTTTCCCCTTAAAATCAGGGGGAAATAGTGGGTGCGTGTTATACGCCAATCCCTGCCGTCTGAGGAAAGAGGAGCGAGTTCCGCTGAATTGCATAGAGCCGCAATCTCCTTCCTGTGTACCCGGCGCTCAGTCACGCACAGCCACGCCTCCTGGCCCCGCATTGGACCACTGTACTGTCTGTCATATGAGCAGGGGGCGTGGCTGTGAGTGACTGAGCGTCGGGTACACAGGAAGGAGATTGTGGCTCTATGTAATTCAGCGGCGCCCACTCCTCCTCTTCCCTCAGAGACAGCAGGGATAATCTGGAAACTAATGGCAAAGGTGAGACTGCAGATGGGCACTGAACAAGCTGCAGTGAGGAGCAAGGCTGCAGCGGGGCACAGATCGGGCTGCACTGAAGCTGCAGATGGGCACTAATTATGCTGGATTGATGCTCACTGACCATTATTTTGCTTCAAAGTGGTTTATTTAAAAAAAAAAAAAAAAAACTTCCCTCTTAAATTTTAAATTGTAGTGTGCTATGCCTCGACACGTGTTATACGCCAATAAATATAGTAATTGTTTCAATGGAAAGAAGATCTGAAATTTTTTAAATTGTTGGTAAAATTTAATTTTTACTCGTTTTCAGCGGTGTTTGAAAAACAGGCTATATAATGTAATCATTGGCTATTTGGAGATAAAAATTGGCTACAGAAATATATATTTCCAAAATTATCATGGGTTAGGGTTCAAAATATTGTACAGGTAATGGTTTGTGGAATTTCTACTCCTGTAGACAGGGTTTGACAAATTTTGCTTGGAATCTAGGAGCCAGCTAAAAAAGTTAGGAGCCAGAAACGTGCCCCATCCTGCCGAGCTTGCGCGCAGAAGCGAACGCATACGTAAGTAGCGCCCACATATGAAAGCGGTGTTTAAACCACACATGTGAGAGCGTGAGAAATGATTCTAGCCCTAGACCTCCTCTGTAACTCATGCAACCTGTAGAATTTATTTGAACGTCGCCTATGGAGATTTTAAAGGGTAAAAGTTTGACGCCATTCCACGAGCGGACGAAATTATGAAGCGTGACATGTTAGGAGTAACCTCCTTCCCAATATAAAAAAAAAAAAATTGGGCTAACTTTACTATTGTCTTATTTTTTTAATTAAAGTGTATTTAAAGTGTATTTTTTCCCAAAAAAGTGCGCTTGTAAGACCGCTACGCAAATACGGTGTGACAAAGTATTGCAACAACCGCCATTTTATTCTCTAGGGTGTTGGCATAAAAAATATATAATGTTTGGGGTTCTAATTGGAGGGAAGGAGATGGCAGTGAAAACACAGGGGAAGCTCCATTTGTATTGAATAAAGAATGATGAGCGCAAACTAAAAATCTAAAAGTGAATATAAAGACAGTCCATAGGGGACTGATAACAATCAATAAAGATATGCAGTGAATTCAAAATTAGTGAAATAACCCAAAACTGATTAATAAATCCAAAAATAAAAGTCCAAATATATAAATCAAAGTTTGGATAAATCAATCTGGTGTGCCAGTGATAAACAAAACTTCTGCACTTCGGGCATCAATGTGGACAATCTTGATAACTCTTTGCTTAGCCTGCGCTCACAGAGCGCTTACCTCCAGACACTAGGTCATGCGTGTCAACGAAATCCTCCCAAAACTGGAACAGAATCCAAACAGTGGATAACTCGTGTTGCACAGAATCTTCCCAGTGCTGAGATAGAGTCGAGGGGCGTTCTCTGTATCCAATACCAGTATAGGTCCAGGCGCAGTGAAGTCGACTCCACAGGATAGCCACAAGGTGTATCAGGAGCAAATGTAGAAATAAAAAGCTCTCATGGTGAAGTATGCAAGCACTTTAAAATTTAATAAAGGTAAAAATGTGCTTACATTGAAAAAACGAATAAAACGCCAAACAGCGGCACTTCCGGTGGACGGTCAGGGTGTCGCGTCACTTCCGGTCACGTCTAACCTTATGCATTACGTCACGACACGTGACTTCATCAGACTACAAGTGCAGAAGTTTTGTTTATCACTGGCACACCAGATTGATTTATCCAAACTTTGATTTATATATTTGGACTTTTATTTTTGGATTTATTATCAGTTTTGGGTTATTTCACTAATTTTGAATTCACTGCATATCTTTATTGATTGTTATCAGTCCCCTGTGGACTGTCTTTATATTCACTTTTAGATTTTTAGTTTGCGCTCATCATTCTTTATTCAGACCTTTATTTGTTGTTAGCACATTTTAGATTTGAGCAGCATTTTGTTTTTCACGGGTCACTTTTAATTTTCACTGTTGGCTAGCGCTTTAGTCACCCACTTGTTTATTCCATTTGTATTGCTGGTTGTCTTGTCATACCAGCGGTTACCACAAGATGGCTCCAGATCACAGAAGGAAGGCAAAGCCGCGGCCTCAATTACGGGCCAGCGTGGCCCGATGGGATCACACGGTGGGGGCGCACAGAGACACAGGATGGGGTATCCTGTGTCTCCATGGGCCCCCGCCACGCGATAGCGTCGGGCCACGCCGGTCGGTAATTGAGGCCGCGGCTTTGCGGCCTTCTGCAGGCCTATGCTTCGCCAGGTCGCTAACTCTAGTTGTAATTGCGACCTGTAATTCGTCGAACTCTGCCTGTAAAGCCAGTGGACAGTGTTTAACAAGAAAAAAAACCTGAGAAGCTTTACCTCCAAAAAGGCAGCCAGAGGGCAAAGGACCACTCACCGGTATTGCCTGTAGGCTCTTGTAGCTGATATTTTAGCAGATGCACTGCTTTGATCCTTTAACTATAGAGGTGCCTAGGACAGGAAGTGAACTACTCTGTGTAAAATGAATTGAAACTTTTTCAGAGCACAGTAAACATTTCTGGATGTTCCTTGTAATATAGCAAAACATTTTTTTAGGTTTATGTTCATTTTGATTTGGCGGCAATTTATTAAAGGCAAAGTTGCTCCAGAGCTTGGTGAATGAGGTAAAGCTTCGCTTTCCAAAGAAAACTCGATCCCATGCATGGAAAAGAAAATACAATACGGACGGACTATAGTTTGAGAATAATATGAACAAATTATTTTAAACTGCAGCCTACATTCTTGTTGGCAGCTTCCACCAGCAGGATTTCTAAAACATTTAAAGTATCCTGCATAACTTCTTCTTTTTTTTTTTTCTTCTTTTTTTTTCTCTTTTAAAACTTATGCAAGCAATGAGACCCCTTTCACACTGAAGTGTTTTTACAGCGTTTTAACATTAAAAATAGCGCTATTAAAATGCTCTCCATGCATCTTAATGGACCCTTTCACACTGAGTCCTGCAAGCAGCATCTTTGGCGCAGCTTTTGGGCGCTGAAAAACGCTCCAAAAACGCCCCTCTACATTGAAATAAATTGAAAGCGCTGTAAAAACTCTTTACCCTTTCACACTGAGGCACTGCAAAAACGTTAGGGTCTTGGTGGTGCTTTACCAGCACATTGGGATTGCATATGAGGCTTCGCTCGAATAACGCCCCAGTGTGAAAGGGGCCTGAGGGTGTTTTTCATAGCATAACTTTGACAGTAGAGCAGCATATGCCAGAAATACAGCCCAAAAGCTTCTTGAAAGAGAAGTGCAGGTTTTCAAAAAAATATACATGGTAACCTAGGTGGATGCTGCATCTGTCCCCCGCTGAGGAAGAAGACTGAGAACGATCAAAGACCTCTGTTTGATTGGTTCTCGGTCTTCAGTGGGCAGAAAGTGGTGACTATAACTTACCACCTTCTGCTCTGTCCCTCAGCACTCACTGAGGCTATGGAGGGGCAGAAACGGCTGGCTCAGGCTCTCAGTAGCACGCTAAGAGGCTGAGCCAGCTGTCTGACAGGCATCTGGAAGGATCCCTGCAGAGCCTGGGCTGGATCTGTGACATCAGCCCACTGTCAGCTGAATCTGGGTGCAGAACCAAGTGAATTCATGTGACCCACAGGAGAAGTATAGCCAAAATAGCTTTGGCCATACATACTTCTTGAAAGCTGAGAAACCTTTATAATAGGAGCTTTCCGTGGGAAAGATGCATTTGCTTTAGCATACTGTGCTATCTAGAACTTAAAGGGGTTGTAAAGGTACAGTTTTTTTTCTCCTAAATAGCTTCCTTTACCTTAGTGCAGTCCTCTTTCACTTACCTCATCCTTCCATTTTGCTTTTAAATGTCCTCATTTCTTCTGAGAAATCCTCACTTCCTGTTCTGTCTGTAACTACACACAGTAATGCAAGGCTTTCTCCCTGGTGTGGAGTGTCATGCTCACCCCCTCCCTTGGACTACAGGAGAGTCAGGACGCTCTCTACGTTGCAGATGGAGAAAGGAGCTGTGTGTTGGTGGGCGTCCTGACTCTCCTGTAGTCCAAGGGAGGGGGGCGAGCTCGACACTCCACACCAGGGAGAAAGCCTTGCATTACTGTGGTGAGTTACAGACAGAAGAACAGGAAGTGAGGATTTCTCAGAAGGAATAAGGACATTTAAAAGCAAAATGGAATGATGAGGTAAGTGAAGGAGGACTGCACTTGGGTAAAGGAAGCTATTTAGGGGGAAAAAAAATTGTAGCTTTACAACCCCTTTAAAACTCATGTGCCCAAAAAAAGCAAATGATGAATTAAAAAGTTGCAGGGCACAGATTTAAACCCAGCTACACAGGACTGATTTTTATTTTTTCCTTTTGTTGCCCTTTCATTTTTTAAGATGTCCAATTTCCTGCACTAAAATGCATGCAAGTGTGATAAGGGGCTCTGTGTATGCAAGTCCTGGATGCACATTAGAATGAGAACCTAGGAGGATAGGTGGAACCCTTCCCCACTATATGCAAAACAAAAAAAATGTTTTGGGAGGAATTGGGCTCAAGGGTTGCTGTGATGTGTTTGCTTGCAGTAACTATTCTATATTGTTAATTCAGGTTCCAGCTAGCTTGTAGATTCAGTTGGAGATATACCTGCATATAAATTATCTGAAAATGTTCTGGTATTTTTCATAAAATATTTGTAGTCGGACCTTACCCTTGGGGCTTCTCTGCACCTCTCAAAAATGTTGCAAGACCACGTCAAGGACTAATACAATGTAAAAATGCATTTTCAAAGTCAAAATAACCTAACCACCCAGAAATGTGCCTACAGGGAGAATGCAAGCTGAACCATAGACTATGTTCAGAATGTTGGGCAACCATATGAATTGTGGGTAAAATGGTAGCTTTCAGCAATTTTACTTCTCACAACTAATGCATTTCTTAGTTTGAGATGACAGTGTAAAGTGACAACAAGAACATTGTTGAATAATAAGACACAAATTGCCCTGGGCACATTTTATTTGAGGAAACAAGCCTGTGTTTTGTGATTAGACAAAATTAGTTTGGAAAATTGCCTTTGTTTGCTGGCTCGGTCCGTTTCATAGATCACCATGTGTAGTTTTAAGACATGTAACAAGGAGCACAGAGCACTTCATGACCAGAATTGTTTTATTTCTTTTATCAGTCCTTGCGTTTTAGGGATGATGTTGTTTTTTTTTTTTTTTTGGTAAATTTTTTTTTTACTTTTAGGGCTTGTTTCTTCAGTGGGATTACTGATAGTAAGGCACCCAGTATAGGAAATTATCAATCACATTTTATGCATTTCATTATAATTTAGTTAGTTATAGACAGACCATTTCAACAAAAATCTTTTCACAGTATTCTTTGTGCATTTAAAGTTTCAAGTTCACCTTTTGAGAAAAAAATCATGCATGTTTTTTTTACCCGGCAATATTTATTGTCTAAGGGGCCCGCAGAGCATTTATAATCAGCAGATCACGGGTGTCATGCTCCTGAACACTATAAGGATATAAAAGCCCAGAGAATACTGCTGGGTGCTGACATCTTGGAAGTAATGTCAACAGTCCCGGTGTTCTATGAATATGAGTCCCCTATCAGATGGTGCCCGGCCTGGACTGCGCAATCGGAGATCACGGAAATCTCTGAGAATGAACATCTGATCTAGCTGTAGTTGGAGCATGCACAGTTAACACGCCGCTCACATTTATTTTTCATAATGGAAAGTGCCTTTATGTTCCTTAAAATGCAACTAATGTATCCCTAATGTCAGCGTTTTTAAGAGAATCCACGAATATGCCTTTTTAATATTGTAAAATATATAAGGGAATACATTCTTTTTCAATGCATGTCAACATGTAACTTGAACATGCAGTATTGATTGACTACTTTGTTTCATTGAGCTATAGTCTGTGCTATAGTCTGTGATACAGCTATGTTTTAAAATAACCAGTGATACAGCTGCTAGTATCCTGTCTAAATAACTTGTCTGCCTTTTGCTTGATGATTTTGCCAACAGCGGTTTTTAGGCACATCAGCTGCCTACTTCCTGAGACTTGTCAAGTCCTGCATGCCTTTCAGGTCTATAATATCTATATGAGATGGAGATCTGTCCAAAACCATTTACAGACCTTTTTGAGATCCTGCATTGTGTCATGGTGAATACTTTCTACGAGTGCTGGAGTTCAGATTAACATTACATTAAAAGGCCCTATTGCTTTAAAAGTCCAAACATTTTATACTTGCAAGGGTTTTGCACAGTGGCCCGATCCTCCTTTTTCTGGGGTCCCCCTGCAACGCTCCTGGCTCCTCTTTTCCAGTGCCCCCTCGGAGAGCCACTTTCCGAGGGCGCACTCCCCTAAGTCCTACTGCTGTGTACATTGACACATACAGCAGGACTCTGCCCTGCCCCCGTGTTACTGAATTTGATTGAGCCAATGGCTCCCGCTGTTATCAATATATCCAATGAGGACCCAAGACGGCGTCTGGAGCTACTGCACTCGTCCCTGTCACTGGAACAATCGGGCTCTGGTAATAGGGGGGGGGGGGGCTCTGGAAACAACCCCTTTTTGATACTTTTTGGCAGTGTATTTTCTTTCCTTCCCCCTCTTTTTGTCACTACTCTATCTTGTAATGTTGTGGTGATCATCAGAAGGGTCAACTGAACGTGGTGGGGGGGGGACCTGGAATTCATCACCACCAGAAGTGTTCGTCTTCTTCCCAGCGGTGTTTTGGCTGCTTTTTTTTTTTTTTTTTTTCTCATTTACTTTCTTTTTTGAGGGGGGCATCTATTGGTCATTTTTATTTGAATTTGCCTTTGTTCATCGTGCATGTATTTAATAGAAACAATTTAAGGTAGCCTTAAAGTGGGAGGCCAACCTTGCTTGAAATTTTGTGTGGTTTTGGATCTGATGGAATGGGATCATTCTGGAACTGCCATAACATGCGACCATTTTTTGGTTGAATGCCTTCCTTTTTGCTTTTAGTTGCAGGAGAAGTAACCTTTATTTTGAGTGACAAACTATTGTTGGGTAAATGCTACTTTGTCTTTGGTAATCTGCTTCTTTGGCCTTTCCTTAAGTGGTTGTAAAGGCAGAAGGTTTTTTACCTTAATGCAAGGTTCGACAAAATCCCGGGGCCCGGTCGCAATTGTGACTGGAATTAGCGACCTGGTGCTCGGGGAAGGAAGCTTAGGCCAGCGCGGCCCGACGCGATCGCGCGGTGGGGGCACACAGACACAGGATACCCCATCCTGTGTTTCTGTGCGCCCCCGCCGTGCGATCGCATTGGGCCGCGCCAGCAGGTAATTGAGGCCGCGGCCTTCTGCAGGCCTAAGCTTCCTTCTGTGATCTTGCGCCATCTTGTGGTGGCCGTTGGCAAACGGCCAGCAATTCTAATTGAGCTTCCCCAGTGTTTTCACTGCCATCTCCTTCCCTCTAATTAGAGCCCCCAAACATTATATATATTTTTTTATTCTAACACCCTAGAGAATAAAATGGCGGTCGTTGCAATACTTTCTGTCACAACATATTTGTGCAGCAGTCTTACAAGCGCACTTCTTTGGGGAAAAATACACGTTATTTAATTTAAAAAATAAGACAACAGTAAAGTTAGCCCAATTTTTTTTTATATTGTGAAAGATAATGTTACGCCGAGTAAATTGATACCCAACATGTCACACTTCAAAATTGCGTCCGCTCGTGGAATGGCGACAAACCTTTACCCTTTAAAATCTCCAAATTCTACAGATTGCATGTTTTGAGTTAGAGGAGGTCTAGGGCTAGAATTATTGCTCTCACTCTGCCAATCGTGGCAATGCCTCACATGTGTGGTTTGAACACTGTTTACATATGCGGGCGCTACTCACGTATGCGTTCGCTTCTGTGCGCAAGCTCTGCGGGACGGGGTGCGTTTTCTGGCTCCTAACTTTTTTAGCTGGCTCCTAGATTCCAAGCAAATTTGTCAAACCCTGCCTTAATGCATTCTCTGTGGCATGCTATGGAGGCATATGGAAGGAAAGAGGAGCCAGGAGCATTGGGGGACCCCCAGATAATTATGACATGTTTGATGTAAAAAAACAAAATTGGAATCACTTTAATTTCCAGTATAGAGTTTGACAAAAGGGTGTTCTGCCCAACACGCTATGGGACCTGTGATGTCTGCTGGCTCTTCTGGAAGTCTCCCAGGAGACACCAGCGGCATTGCCTAAAATGATTTCAGGCAAGAGATGCGTTGAATAGTTTCTACTTGGTAGTTGACTAAAGTGGTTTATGAGGTTCCTTGTAGTATTAAGTACATATGGCTAATCTGATTGTGTCTCAAGGATACTTCAAATATACGTTTGTTATAAAAAAAAAAAAAAATACTTCAAATGTACCACGTTCTTTTCTCAGAAAGTAATGTTCACTCTTTTTGATCCAGGTCATTCACGGCTGGCTCATCATTTCCTCACTGTTGTTGCTTTTTTTCTTCTCTTTCATCTACCTGGGGTAAGTGTAAAAGAAACGTGGTCTCAAACTTTGCAGCATTTTCCAGTCCGAGTGCTCTTAAATGTAAAAAAAGAGGAGAGCAGGTCCTATGCTCACTATTTTAATTAACTGTGCAGGATGTTCTTCTTGTCACCACAACCCGTTGGTTGCGGACTCACCAGTTAAGGTGCGGTGTCCATTGGCAGATTACAATGCAATACAAAAAGACCCCCCCGGGGGGGAAAACAAAAGATGTATCCTCCCGGAGATAAAGATGTCAAATGTGGGCCGTGCCACTTAAAAAAGGGGTTTATTGATACAAAAATTTAGCAATCGCCTAAATACAGACATTTTGACACCAATCACCAACACACAATATAAAAATTAAAATAGTTAGATAACGTTATCTAAATAGACCCTGACTACATACGGGATGCATGCATGCAAAGTTACTCAGACTGGAAAAATCAGATGGAATTTGTCCAGCCGACTACCCAGCATTTGGTTGGATGATCAGCCTCTGAGCTGATCAAATCCAAGCAGGACAATATATCAGAGTAATTCAATATTTGTTAAACAAGCTATGCGCTGTGGCTGACCAATGAATGATATCGTGACCTGAATATCGCAACTCAATGACACACGGTCCAATATGAGAGGGCTATCATGGTATAGCATTCATGAAGGTCAAGGACACTGTGGAGCCAAGTCATATAAGCAGAAAGCAGGTTAGCAATATAGCGGCATTAAGATCAAGTTCATCAGCATAGCAATTAGATGATCAGCTGAATGAAGCAACAGTCATCAAGCAATGTAGTTAAGTGCACAGTGCCAACGTGATCAAATAGGAGACACAGATGGAAATAGGACCGTAAGTCCGCTCACCAGACCAGGTTATATGTGGAAATCAGCTGATGTTGCAAAATCTTCCTCTCTTCTGATAGAGAATCAAGAGACAGCATGCTGCCGTGTGCAGTGTAATATAGCCAGGACAGTCTTCACCCCCGTCCCTGGGGGTTTGAAGCTTTGAAGACAAATTCCAGCTGATTTTCCAGTCTGAGTAACTTTGCATGCATGCATCCCATATGTAGTCAGTGTCTATTTAGATAACGTTATCTAATCATTTTAATTTTTATATTGGGTGTTGGTGAGGGGTGTCAAAGTGTCTGTATTTATGTGATTGCTAAATTTTTATATCAATAAACCCCTTTTTTTTGCGGCACGGCCCACATTTGGCATCTTTATCTCCGGGAGGATACATTTCTTTTGTTTCCCCCCGGGGGGGCGGGGGGAAACATGAATTGCTCTTAAATGTGGTCTGAATTGAAAAATATAAGTAGGCTTCCACTGCTGAACTGATTTTTAAAATGCTGTTTACCTGCCTGTATCTCTTTTAGCATTTTAATTTTGCTTACTCAGAACAAGTATACAACAGTTTAGTCAGAACGCCTGTGCTGCACATTCTGGGTCAGTGACCAAAAAGTAATACAGCTATTTGACTGATATGATGGGGGAAGACAACTGTTTTTAGAAAAAGGTTAACAGGGCAATCCTCATGTTTGGCTATGTATGAGATTCTTTCACAAAAACATTCTCCACTGTTTAGCGTAAGCTGTAGAATTTTTTTTTCCGTCCTGTTTAGTAGTCTAGAAGAAATAGAATGTGAAAATTGTTTGTTTTACAGTGAAGTGTTTAAGACGTACAACGTTGCCATGGATTACATTACACTGGCCTTGATGATCTGGAATTTTGGAGTGGTTGGCATGATCTGCATTCACTGGAAAGGACCCCTTCTTCTACAGCAGGCCTATCTCATTATGATCAGTGCGCTCATGGCTTTAGTGTTTATTAAATATCTTCCGGAATGGACAGCTTGGCTCATCCTGGCAGTAATATCGGTTTATGGTGAGTGTGCTTCTTATAAATCAGGGTCTTTTGCCAAAGTCTGCATCATAAAAATTTAAGTTAAGCTTCTAACAAACTGTTTTGTTTTTAATAGGAAATGGGGTTAGAACCTCTGTAAAGTCTTTATTGCTGTTTTGTATTCCTGTTGGAGGTTCCCCTCACTTGACTCTCTAAAGGAAGAGCGCAAATATACCCGAAGTGAGGAATTTCTGCCCTAGAAAAGTTCCTCTGGAACAGGCGTCCTTATTGGGATTTTTTTACTTGTTCGTTTCAGGTGACATCTGTAATTTTTCAGGTTTCCCCTTACTTCTATTCCTTGTGACATCATGCCATGGGATTGGCAAGTAAGTTGAAGGTCCTAGTGGGAATAGAGGCAACAGTAAAAACTTGCCCAAGTTTCTAAACCTTTAAAACCCCATCCAAAAAAAATAGTTTTGAGTACCTTTTGTACTTTTTTTCAAGGAGTTTATGCATTTTTTTTTTTCTCCAAGCTCTCATTCCTATAAGAAGACAAGAAAACAGGGCGCTAGGATTCATAACAGCCAGCCTTAGTTTATAAGTCCGTATGTAGAATCTGTATGTTTGCTTTTCATAAGGAATCTCCCAGTTAGGAAAGATATCTCTAGTTATTGTAGAGTGCAAGCTCTGCATAGCTATGCAAGGGCTTGCCACACTGGACCCGCTAATGTTATCTACATACATTAAGTGATAGCAGACTTTGGTTGGTTTAGGCTTTTATTTCCCTTTTTTACCGTGTTTTTTGCTAGAGATGTCTTCTCAGTGCACAAACTAGCACTTATAGATGATGCATGCATATCGATTTAAAGAGGAAGTAAACCCTCCCCAAAAACAAAACGCCCTGCAAGACAAAGACATAATGAGCTAGTATGCATAGCATACTAGCTCATTATGTATTGCTTACCGCTGATCGAAGCCCCCGCATCGGTCCACGTCTCCCCCTCTGGCTGCCGTCATGTCGTCCCGGATTACTTCTGGGTATCACAGCTACGGCGCTGTGATTGGCCGGAGCCGTGGTGACATCACTCCTGTGCATAGGTGCCACTGCTTCAGTTTGCCCCAGTGCGCATGTGCTGATGACTTTGGCACATGCAGACACAGGGATATCTCCTAAACCGTGCAGGTTTAGGAGATATCCTGGGTAGCTACAGGTAAGCCTTAAAGCGGTTTTACAACCACTTTAACACATGTTCTGAAAGAGATTTTTGGTAGTTGGTTCTCAATGTTGATACTATCTTGCGTCTGACAAATTTAAAATTATGATTTAGCGAGGAGGTACATTTTAGCAAAATAGAATTGTAGGTGTATAGTAAATCTGATATAAAACAGTCGTTGACATTGCTGATTTTATTTTTACAAAGTGGATTTTATTTTTATGATTTTTACATATATTTTGGACTCAATGTTCAGTAAAATAAAAGGTTTGCTTGCATGGCATCCATGCAAAAGGTTGCTTGTGTATGCCCAACTGCCTTTAGAAGTGGGATTGACAGGGGGAGCTGCATACAGAGGATTTTTTTTACCTTAAAGGGCTTGTAAGCCCTTGTGTTTTTTTCACCCTAATGCATCCTATGCATTAAGGTAAAGAAAACACCTTGCAGTGACTGGCCCCAAATTACCCCCGTTGGGGACGTGCTGTCCTTTTCTCCATGTGGTTTCGGCTCTTGATTGGATAGATTGATAGCGGCGTAGCCATTGGCTCTTGCTGCTGTCAATCCAAATCCAATGACCGGGGCTAACCATACATTCGGCGACTATAGACACAGAATGAGCTCTTTTCCCGCCGGGATTCCCGACTGACTTTTTCACGTCAGAAAACCCGGCCGTGTGTAGCAGAAACCGGACATTTTTGTCAGTTTTCCTGTGGGGAAAAACTCAGATGGAGTTATAAACACGGTCGTGATTCCTGAGGAAAAGCTCTCGTCTGAGTTTTCCCGACCGATTGTCTGTACAGTGGAAAAGTAGAGAGCAGGTTCTCTGTTTTCCCCTCGGGATTTTTTCGACTTACCTTTTCCCGTGCTAGGCATCAGATCGTGGATGCCAGTAGATTTAGAGATATTAATGTTAGAGTGGACTTGTATTTATGGGTAAAAAACCTTCTGCCTTTTAGAACCACTTTAATTCTGCAGCAGAATAATAGGAATGTGCAACTGTGTTCCTCGACCTGCAGGTTGACTGACACCTACAAACACTGCTAAACCTGGTCTGGGCATCCAAGCTTCTAAACCCTTCAGTCGTAAAAGGATTAATGGTTAATTTGTTACAAGTTAAAGACATTTTGTACTGTGTATATATCTGCATTTTAATAAGTGCTTCTGGTGGTTTTGTGGACAATTTTTTTTGGGGGGGGGGGGGAATTTGATTACAATGAAAAGATGTAAAAAATAAATGCTGTGGCCTAGCTAATCCAGTGTTCTTATTTAGATCTTGTAGCTGTTTTGTGTCCGAAGGGGCCTCTTCGTATGCTGGTGGAAACTGCCCAGGAGAGAAATGAAACCCTCTTCCCAGCCTTAATCTATTCCTGTACGTATACTAGATTAAATGGTGTATTTTTCACAGAATATTAGCGTTTCCTAAACCATTGCGCCAATACTGAGTGACATAAAAATTTGAGCTATTTTTTATTCTTTAGGCATTCTGCTATTGAAAAATATTTTATGTTTTGGGAGTTTTACATCATTTTAATGCCTTTTTTTTTTTTTTTGCATAAAATACAGAAATGGCTCTAGACGCAAAAGGTTTAATTGCTAGCCTTGTCGCCTGTACCAATTTAGTGAGATGCATTTTATCTATCCAAGTTTGACTTAAAGGCTAAGTTCACCACCACCTTTTTTTTTTTTTTTTGTCCAGCTCCCCTATGTACTAATATAGCATTTATGTACTTATTTTGCAAACATAAAACCGTTTTCTATTAATTCTACACTGGCTTACCTAACTCTCTTCATAGCTGTTAAAACACAGTTCTGCCTTACTTCCTGGTCAGACTATAGGTCATGACAAAGGTAGGAGTTGACCAGCTGAGGGTAGATGATGCAGTGTGTGCTAATGAGATCAGCTGGTCAACTCCTTACTGTGTCATGACCTATAGTCTGACCAGGAAGTAAAACCGTAATCGAGTAGTGTGTTTAAACAGCTATGGAGAGAGTGAGGTAAGCCTGTGTAGAATTAAAAAGCTGTTTTATTTTTGCAAAATAAGTTCATATACTATATTGGTACATGGGAGAGCTGGAATTTAGAAAAATATAAGTGAACAAAGGTGAGTCTTTAAAGTGGTTGTAAAGCCACTTTGTCAGGAACATACAATCCCCTCTGTTTTAAATCACGTTATGTTCCCCACAGTACGTGTTTTATAAAAAAAATATCTATTTCGAGTGCCACCTAGCGCTCACATGACTGCTATCCTCTCCCAGTCTGCGGGTCATGGAGACACATAAACTGACCCCGGTGTCAGGGCTCAGCAGCCATGATGAACCAAACCATTTACATAGGGGAGGGCAGAACCAGGCAGGATCAGCCAGGTATTTTAAATTATACAAGAGGCCAAATTACACTGCTCAAGCACTGCGCTGTTCTGCATGCCTTAAGGGAATAGAATCTATTTTTTGGGGGGGAACAAACACTTTAAATTTTAATTAAAACCCGCAGTTTAGATCGTGTAGAATAAAATGATTTACATTTTTTTACGTCGCATGGTAATTGCACTACTGTTTTTTTAAATGTTCAAAAATTTCCCTTTGAATTAATTTTAGTGCACACAAATTCAATATTGTACCCTTTTTTGCGTAAAATATGAAAGATGAGGTTGCATGGAGTACATGAATGCAGAATATGTCAAGCCTCACTACTGTGCATGCCTGTAAAACTACTAATATTGAATCGTCCATAGATGATGATTTAAAAGTTTACAGCTTATCAATTTAGCGGTAATTGATCGCTCTTGCTCCGGCATACATAATACCTAATGTGTGGCACAGTTGTGTTTTTGCGCAGTTGTGCAAGGCTTAACACTTCCTTGCATTCCAAATTCTGGACTCGTATGTCCCCCAAGCCTATCCAGAAGTCATCCCCACAATGAGGGGGCACCCGGACTCCTTGTACGACTCTGGCATGAGATGTCCTTTTTTGGGTGCAATCTTTGAATTCAAAAGGGTGCAAATTATTGTGTTTCTTCCAACCTTTGACTGAAAAATCAACTTTCCAAACTCTGTTTTAAAGCCCTCACACATTTATCTTGGTCTAATCTTGGGCACAGCCCAAGTCAGAATTTTCCTTCCTCAGGAGAAAATTGTATTCCTTAAGTTCCCATATGTGGATCATCGTCATATCTGCACCCCTCAGGTTGTCTCAGCATAAAGGTCCTGAACATAATGCAAGCTTCCTTTTTGAGGCAGTTACCTTTGCCCCGTCTCGCTCCAGACCCCTTCAACCCAAAATATCCACGACGTGGGACAAGCAAGCAAAATAAAACTCTTCCTAGCATATTGGATCTCCAATCCTGCCCTGGAATTGGTAAAGTCACTCCTTCACATGCCTTAGAGGATGGCGACAATGGATTTCCAGCTTTAGAGACTGGGGAGGAGATTTCAGCTCCCCTACTGTCCAGGAGCTGGAATTCCCCATCAACTTAACGGAAAGCCATCAGATTGTCTCTACAGTAATAGCTCTCCCTTCTGCAAGGTCACTCAGTCAGGGTACCATTGCATCAAATTTGGGCCAGAAGAATCGGGTACTCGGAGGTGGCCTATTGACTCCAGTTCCATCCTGCTTTTCAGTTGCTGCCTTAAGACTCCTTTCACACTGGGTCGCTTTGCAGCCGCTATAATGCTAAAAATGGCGCCAGCAAAGCGACCTGAAACCGCTACTGTCTCTCCAGTGTGAAAGCCCCGAGGGAGCGGTGCGGTGTGCTAGCAATATGGTAAAAAAAAGTCCTGCTAGCAGCATCTTTGGAGCAGTGAAGGAGCCGTGTGTATACCGCTCCTGACCATTGAAATCAATGGGCACCGCGGCTATACCGCCTCTGAGGAGGCGCTTTGCAGTGGTTTTAACCCTTTCTCAGCTGCTAGCGGGGGGTAAAAGCGGCCGAAAAGTGCAGCAAAATTGACGGTAAAGCCCCGCTAAAAATGGCAACGCTTTACCCCCGCCCCAGTGTGAGAGGTGCCTTGGTGGCAAGGCTGTTGAAACTTGGTCCTATAGAATATGGATATTTTGTCAGTTATTCCCACCTTAGTCAGCGTTATGAGTGTTTTCACATTCTTTGTGAGCCCATTGGCAGTTCTGTTTGCTATGCTTTCCACCCCTCAATTCATTGTTTGGGGACATCCCGTGGTCTACAATAGAAGTCCCATAGTGTACAAGTAAAGTGGAAGTAATGGCAAAGTCACCAGCAGTGAAAGAGTTAAAACATCAAAAATATATATAATATAATATTTTTTTTTTTTTTTTTTTGTGGTCTGTGACCTTGCTGGATAAGGTCCACTTAACTTGCTGTAGGACAGCAGGGAGTAAGTGGAAATCTCCCCAGTATGTGGAAGATGGAAAGGAGAACTGACTGGTTTTAACTCTATTCTGCTGTATGCAGAACAAAAAAAAAAATCTGTCTGGAGATGGGCTTTAAAGCATACAGTTTGCATTTTCCTGGGAAGAAAACTGCTCCAGCAGTGTCCCTTCACTACGGTTGCAGCCAGTGTAGGTCAGTATGTAATTGAATCTTATGTCATCAACAGCTACAATGATCTGGTTAGTGAAGATGGCTGATGGGGATCCTGGATTCATACAAAGTGTTTCAAAGAAGCCAACATACAACATGCAAGGTAGGGTTTCATCTCTCAAGGAGTAGAACTCTTTAGAAAAACTATCATGTCCTGTGTGTTTTCTCACTGTGTTTTCTGCATTAAATGACACTTTAGATTCTAGACACACAAACCCTTGAATACAAAAGTCTATACAATTATTGTGCTTTAGTAAAGACTCAAACATTTTGGAATGTATTTAAATAAATCCATGACATTCAAGCAGTGCCTTGTGATAGCCTATCTGGGGGATCTGTCATCTAAACCGACTTCTTAATATAAATACATACAGATTCTAAGAATTATTTGCAATCACTTTTTTTGTTGGCTTTCTCCCATAAATGGAATTTGCCTGCAGTCGAAATATACGTGTAAAGAAATCTTTCAGCATTCCTTTTAATGTATTAGATTGCTATGAATGCATGTCCACACATTACATAGTTCTATTGATATTCAACAGCAAGGCAAGCTTGAATTATAACATGTACATTTTTACTGCCAGATTGCATGGTATACTGTACAGTGCATCATTTGAAAATGAATCGCATCATCTTGTCCTAAATTTAGTTTAACCTTTCATCCTGAACAGTAATTATACATGCTTGTTCTATATATCTTCGTGCTTTAATTTGGTTTTGGATTTTTACATACAAAGTGCCTGCAGTCCAGGAAGGCAGTGATGCTGCTACATCTGATGATAATGGGGGCTTTGATTCTCAGTGGGAGGAGCACATGGATGCAAGAATTGGACCAATTGGTTCCACCGCAGAAACTCGAGCAGTTGTCCAAGCCCTCCCAAGTAATGCACCTCCAAGTGAAGACCCTGAAGAACGTAAGTAGATTGCCATAAAATGATTGAAGTGGAAAATAAATTCCAAGGATAAGATTACGTTTTCTGTACTCGATGGTAGTTTACCAAATATGAATATATTTATAAATCTAATTGGAAGGAAAACTGTTGACTGTTAAAAATTTTGCTTAAAGAGGTTGTAAACCCTGGGGAAACACAAACCTGTAAGACTAAGGCATTGCATACCTTAGAACGAAGCCCTCCATTGACACCTGCACACAGCTGAGACAGTGTTTGTTTTTGTTTTTCTGGGTTCGTGGGCTCGGCGCTGAGTGGCCACAGCCACGATGATGTCACTCTTGCGGGAGCTGCCGATCACGGGAAACAGGGCTCTGAAGAAACTGCACGTGTGGCCTCTCCTTCAGAGTGAATGCGCTGATGATGTCATCAGCTGGGTATACAGTAAATATCTCCTAAACGGTGCAAGTTTAGGAGATATTTAAAGTACCTATAGGTAAGGTTTACCTATAGGTACAAACAAACCAGGGAGGTTTACTTCCTCTTAAGTCCCTCTCCTATAGCGAAGTCGCTCACATTTTCTTCCCCTGCTATTCCATTCAGCCATTGGGAGGTAAAAAAATCAAAACTCAATACTTCTGTTATGAAGGAACGTATGACAGTGCTCTGTCATTGGCCCAGCCCTATCACATGAGTGTGGAAGGAGTCCTCACCTTAGTGTAAGCTCCAACTACAACACTATGCTCTTTCTTTACTCTACTTTTGAATGGAGCTATGGGGGAGTGAAGGAAAGGAGAGTATGCACTCCTGGACAGAGGGCCTTTAAAACAAACCCATTGCTTTCTTCTGGATGGGCATTGATCTAATAGTTACCATTTTAGTGAAAGTTGTGAAAATGGCTTTCTAAGACAGAGAAATTCAATGTTTTCATGGAAAACGGAACTGCTACAGTTGCTCTCATTGAGCAAAATGGAAATAGTCGCCAACTTTTTAACGGACGACGTCTGAGGAGCAAAATTATTCTTGGTTCTGCTGGTATCATCTATTTCAGGGAATTGCTGGACGCGCTTCAACTCCGAAGTCTTAACAGAATAAAACACCATACAATGCTTGTTCATTTGTTTTCTTATGTGAATGAAGTCCAGCTTAAATGAAAACAATTACATTTGTCAGAATATTGACTCTGAAAACCTTTATGGAATAACCTGGCCACACACAATACATGTTGGTGCTGAAAACAAGCTATCCAACTGCAAAGAAGCTTTAGCCCTGGTTCAGACTGGGCTGCGGGAGTGAAGCCCTGTGCGAGTTCAGCTGAACTCACACGATTTCACTCCCGCCGGCAGTCCCGATTTCGGCCGCGATTTAAGAGACATCTGTGCAGGTTTCTGCACAGATGTCTATGTAAATCGCGGCCCGAAATCGCAAAAAGTAGTACATGAACTACTTTTTTAAATCGGTGCAGCGCCACAGATGCGGCGTCGCACCGATTAGGACAGTGTCATTGCCGGCAAATGCCGCCGATTTGAGATGCGATTTCACATGTGAAATCGCATCTCAAATCGAAGCAGAACATACCCAGTGTGAACCTGGGCTCAAGAGAATAGTGAGAATTCCTATACCACACCTGTCGTGAAGTAAAGCTGTCTCTTCTGATTAGTGCTCCCAGGTGTGTGCTGTTACAGGACACGTTTCTCCACCTCAAATCTGTTCTCTCTCCCTTATGAGGAATGTAACAAGACTCTTTTGTGCTTTGTGAGCCACCTCATAGCCCACAGACATTTCTCAGGAAAGTCTCTAGGAGGTCTACAAACACTGCACAGCTTTTCTATCAGTAGGTCAGACACATACATATTTTATTCTACAGATGTTCTGCAGTTTAGTGGCTATAAGATAAAGCCCTGCTACAGAATTTTAAAATGATCATCCAAAATTTTTCATTGGACTGTCTGCTTTCCTTAGGGGCTGCTGTTTATGTAGATTTTTTTTTCCCTTCTATATTCAAAGGGAGAGGCCTTTTGCTTATTTTTAAAGGGGGTTGTAAAGGTGTTTTGTAAAAAAAAAAAAAAAACTATTATACTTGCCTCTACTGTGCAGTTTTGCACAGAGTGGCCCCGATCCTGCTGTTCTGGGGTCCCACGGCAGCTCTCTTGGCTCCTCCCCGCAATAGCTAACCCCCTCTGGGAAGCTCTCCCCCAAGGGTGTTTCCTTGCGGGCACGTTCCCGTGTCATACAGTCGGCGTCCATAGACACCGAGTGTATGACTCGGTCCCACCCCCGGTGGCCGCATTATTGGATTTGATTGACAGCTGTTCCTGACCACTGTTCCCGTACACCTATGGCGATTCGCACAGGAAAGCCATTGTGCCGCCGTGTGAGCTGTTGCCTATGTATCTGTTTCACAGGACAAAACCTAGCCTGTAATTATACAGACTATATTTCTGTACTGGGAATCCCTAAAAATGCTTTAAAGTGACACACAAATGAAATTCTTTATTCTTCAAAAATAATCTATAAACATCTAATGGCGGTGGAATCTTTTTTTCATTAAATAATTTCTTACTGTGGTGTTTGATACGAACAGTGCATGTTGGTTGCATTGATTTGCACTGTTCTATGCACACTATTAATTCCATAATCCCTAGTCCATCATGGGAGTAAGCAAGAGGGGATGGCAACCTTCCTACATACAGTTGGGACCAATGTGGGAGATTGAACATAGCCACCCTCTAACAAGAAGTTGGAACGCAGCAGCAAAAAAAAAAATCCAGAGAGCAATAATATTTTTTTTGGAGTTAAGACTATGCATTCAAATAGGAATTTAGTGTCGCTTTAAGAGCTAAAGGACTGTTCAAAAATCTTATTCACTTTACATGGACTTTTGAACTTTAACACTGTACACTTTATAACACACTTCTCCACTTTCTACTGGTTAACTATAAAATCACATCTGCTCAGAATAACCCCTCACTCCCCCTTCCCCAAATCGTAGTACTAGTCTTTGTGAATACGCAGCTGCAGATCTCTTTGGCAGAAAAAAATCTCAGGGATTTCTAGAAGGCTGAGCAGCTGACATTTTTCTCTGACATTTTGCGGCGCTATTCGGCCACTAGCAGAGCACTTTTAACCCCCACTGTCCAAAAAAGGGTTAAAACCCGCCCGCAAAACAGCGCTTTGCCATCGGTTCAGCGCCGCTGCCCATTGATTTCAATGGGCAGGGGTGTCGCTTTAGGAGCGGTGTATACTGATCCTACAGCACCACAAATATACGGCTAGCAGGACTTTTTTTTTTTTTTTTTTTACTGTTTTGCCAGCGCACAGCTCCAGTGTGCAAGCCCTCAGACTTGCACACTGGAGTGAAAGGAGTGGCTCTTTCAGGGCGCTTTTTAGCTCTATAGCGCCTGCAAAGTGCCTCAGTGTGGAAGTAACCTTAGTATCATGACCTGTGGAGCATAACCTTGGTGTTTTTATGTTGATAGGTTCTCCATTTTGAAGGATGAAGGAAGAAAAAGTTTATCAGCTAGGTTGAATGTTGGTAGGTTCTCTTTTTGCAGGGAGATAAGTGGATCTCCTGAGTCTAATTTTTCTGAGCCTGTTCCTTAAGATTGATTGTTTGCCATTTGAGTCATGTATGATCCAGCCAAACATCTGTAGGTGCCTTTTTTTTTATACCTGTGTTTTAGCATAGGTTAATCTGATGAGCTTTATCTGTACTCTGTAAACTTCTCTTTAGGTGGAGTGAAACTGGGACTAGGCGACTTTATATTCTACAGTGTCCTTGTTGGGAAGGCTTCAGCCACAGCTAGTGGAGACTGGAACACAACATTGGCTTGCTTTGTTGCCATTCTAATTGTAAGTATGAAACACATTTTGTTTCTCAGTGAAAGTTCTGAAAGTAGAAAGTACCTGTGTACATAGGTCTTTGTCCACTTTTTTTTTTTTTCCCAATCCAGTCCCTACAAATGCTAAAGCAGCTTAGAAAAATCCATAAGCTAATCATAAACCACTCGGAAGCAGGACGAAAGCAGGTTAAAGTGTATATTTCCTTTTGCCTTCTGACTCTGAAATCCACATACCCAAGTCTTAAAGCGGTGGTTCACCCTGCAGAACAACATTTTAGCATACAATTCGGCATTGTAGCGCGAGCTACAGTATGCCGGTCTTAATTTTTTTATCGCCGTACTCACAGTGTAATCGTACATAGTAGATTCTGACTGCCCGCGGGGAATGGGCGTTCCTTTCAAGAGGGAGGGTGATTGACGGCCGGCTCTGGCACGTCACGCTCCCCGAAGACAGCCGGAGTAGGTCTCGGCTCTTCACGGCGCCTGCGCACAGACTATGCGCAGGCGCCGTGAAGAGCCAAGCCTATTTCGGCTATTTCCGGAGAAGCGTGACGCGCCAGAGCCGGCCGTCAATCACCTTCCGTCTGGATTGGAACGCCCATTCCCCGTGGGCAGATGGAATCTACTATGTACGATTACACTGTGAGTACGGCGATAAAAAAATTAAGACCGGCATACTGTAGCTCGCGCTACAATGCCGAATTTTAGGCTAGAAGAAAAAAAAAATTTTTTTTTTATTTTATAGGGTGAACCCCCGCTTTAAGGTGTTTTTGCTCTGAGATTTGCACCTGTTTTAAGAATGGTCAGTAGGGACATGACTGCCAGAGTATGCTGAGCTAATTTTTGCAGTTAACACATCTCCTTTACTAGCACTATAAAATGCACCAGTTCATGTGTGCTCATAAAATGTATGATTGGTGCTGACTTTTTTTTTTTTTTTCTTGACACTTGGTGGTAAAGGCTAGTAAGATATATAAATCAAAAAATAGTGCAACACAATCTCTTTAAACTCTTAATTATGAAAAATCATGTGTGACCAACGATCATAAACTGACAGTAAAGACATCATACCTACAGTGTCATAAGAAAAACACAAACCTTATATAATGCTTTAAATTGGTAGCATAAAGTCCACAAGTGTGAACACACCATGATTCAAAACATGTGTCTTGTGTAGGGCCAAAACAACGAATCGATCGACAACTAATCGATTATGAAATTAATCGATTACAATTTTCATCGATTAATCGGCCAGTAACATAATAGGGTTAAAAAAACTAAAATAGGACATTTTCCCCGGTGGGGCTTTGGACAGCAATATAAACGTGATCGAAGAATTATTTGTTAAAGTATAAAGCATATTTATTTGAGAGTTGTCAAATGTCATAATTAATTACAATAAATAAAACATGTAAAACGGTCTGGCCAGATAAAATCCTGCATAATCCAATATTGCCATACATACAAAATGTAGAACAGGAGTACCATACATGCATCCTCTTAAAAAGAGGAGTAGACAGTTGCATGGCCAGGCATGTCAGGAAACCGTGGCGCAGTCTGGAGGATCGTGCGGTGTGTGTGTGTGTGTGTGTGTGTCCCCCCCCCACACAGGGGGAGGGAGCCCAACCCTGTGGGCTTACAAGAAGCCACACGGTCACCGGTGTGGCTTCTTGTAAGCCCACAGGGTTGGGCTCCCTCCCCCTGTGTGGGGGGGGGGTGGCGGGTGACCGCAGGATCCTCCAGACTGCTCCACAGTTTCCTGACCTGCCCGGCCATGCAACTGTCTACTCCTCTTTTTAAGCGGTAACTATATCGCCACGCCATATTTGCACTGTGATGTATGATCATATGTTTTGAATATTTGGAATGATTTTATATGTCTCTTGGAGTAAACGATCCCCCTGAAGATGACCACCCCATGGTCGAAACGCATCGGGGATATATACCTGACTACATATGCTATGCAATCTTGTTTTACACTTTGCATGTATGGTACTCCTGTTCTACATTTTGTATGTATGGCAATATTGGATTATGCAGGATTTTATTTGGCCAGACCGTTTTGACATTTGACAACTCTCAAATAAATATGCTTTATACTATTATTCTACAAATAGTTCTTCGATCACGTTTATATTGCTGTCCAAAGCCCCACCGGGGAAAATGTCCTTTCTTTCTCGTACATCACGGGACACAGAGCGGCATATTCATTACTATG
The DNA here is from genome assembly GCF_905171775.1 of Rana temporaria. NCBI lineage: Eukaryota > Metazoa > Chordata > Amphibia > Anura > Ranidae > Rana > Rana temporaria. Next base: position 50,158,794 of record NC_053501.1, read on the forward strand.
TGGGTTATATGGAGTACCTTCAGGTGATGGACACTGGCAATCTCAAACAGGAAGTGCCCCTCCCTATATAACCCCCTCCCTCAGTTTTTTCGCCAGTGTCTTAGGTGTTGGTCATGGTTTAGCTTACCTCCACATCCTTGGGATTAAGGTGGGCTAACCGGTTCTGTCCAAAGGCCTCAGTGCTAAAGTGGTCAGCAACCGGACCCCAAACCATTGGGGTGTAGCCCATAATGCTTTCTGTTCAGAGAGCTGGACCCTGGGCCCAGAACTTAGAAACCTTTGGGGGCCTAATGTTTCTGTTGCCAGGGTGCTATATAGGCCCAGGACAGTGGCTCCTTCATAGGAACCCAGGGCCTGAAGGTCTAGACGCCACCCACGGAGATGGGGGAAGATTGGACCTCTTGCTGTGCAAAAGTCCTGCGGCATGGAGCAGGTAAGTATTGGGGGAGCTTGCGGAACTTGGTTCTTAGCAGGTTCCCTACAGGGGGTGCACAGGGGGACAGGCCTGGGTATGCTCTGCATTTTCAAGGAATCACTATGTCTATGACAGAGACAGGATGATTCAATCTTTTTTCCCCAGTAATATGTGACCTCCCTGGTAAGTGTTGTTTAGCTGGGCTGCTGGCGCTAGGTGTGGGATCTCTGTAAGAGGGGAGTCTTTTCCCATGCTAAAAGGAGGTCTGTGACCTACCTAAAGGGCTTACCTGCCTGGGTGCCTGCGCTGCTCCGTCCTCCCATGTGTGATGGCCCCCGCCGACGGGCGCGCGTGCCCGAGATATAAACGATTTTCGCGCCGTTTCCGTGGTGGGGGCGCGTCCCGGTGGGCGGCGAATCACAAATAAAGGAAGGGGAGGTCCTTCCATTAGCTGCCAAGAGCTCAGTGTCCTCCTGAGCTAGAGGAGAGGAGGACACAGAGCGGAGCACGCCGAGGACACCCGGTGGCGAAAGGAAGAATTGCAGTTTTTTCTAAGGACTGTCAAACCTACAGATAGGTTTTCTTTTCCTTTTTTCAGCAGATGGCTATTGGCAATACTTAGTGGGAGACAGAGTGGTTTCTTTTCCTCTTCAAAAAAAAAAAAAAAAAGAAAAAGAAGAAGGGAAAGAACTGCTGATCTCCCTTCTCAGTTTGGGCGTTAGTCTCTATCGCTCCCAAACCGACAGATCCCCTTAGCTACGTCTGTGGCTGGGTGATAGCAGGTGTACCTCGGTATTGTACCATGCCTTCTGGGTCAGAGGGTACAAGGGGTGGGGATTCCCCCGCAAAATCCGAGGGCTCAGACACGGCTATGCCGCTGCTCTCCCCACAGGACATATCAGGGCACGCCTTGATGGGACCTGGGGGATCTGGTGCTGGGGCTGATCCAGGTCAGTCCAACCCCGGCTTTGTCACTGAGAGAGTTCTTGCTGTTTCTTTAGGTGAACTAGAGAAAAGAATGGCAAAAAGGATAGCTAAAGCTATATCGGGTAGAAAGCGGACTAGGTCTCCGTCACCCGAGCAAGAACCCTCAGACACAGAAATCCTTTCCCTAGGGGAATTGGATAGACTTGACGCTTTTGACCAGGGTGGTTCAGAGATCGAGGATCTGGATACTGAGGGGTCTGGTTCAGCCTCCCAAGGGGAAAGTTTGTGGGTTCAGGCCTTAACGGACATGGTCCATGAGGCATTTAAGTTACCCATACCAGAACCTCAAGTATCGGTGGTTCAGCTTAAGGCTCTTTAAGAACGCCTCAAAGCAACGCAGTTTTCCCGATCCATCCTCTACTCGAGGAGGTCATGTTTCAGGAGTGGATTAAGCCAGATAGAGTCTTTTTACCACCTAAAAAATTCTCTGTTTTATATCCTATGGAGGAGAAATTCTCCAAAAGATGGGCGCCCCCGGCGGTGGACGCAGCCATCTCCTATGTGAACAAATCTTTAACTTGTCCGGTGGAAAACGTACAGGTGTTTAAGGATCCGGTTGATAAACGCTTGGAAACATTACTGAAAGCCTCCTTTACTTCAGCAGGGGGCGATAGTTCAGCCCGCTGTGGCTGCTATTGGAATTACCCAAGCATTATCAGATAAGACTAAGCAAATGCTTAAACTTATCCCTGCCCAGCAGGCAGAGGAGTTTTCGGATATACCGAGGGCTATACGCTTTACGGTGGATGCTATCAAGGACTCCATCCAGCAGGCATCACGTTTATCCTTATTTCTAATCCATATGAGAAGGCTCTTATGGTTGAAGAGTTGGGAGGCTGAGCCCCCATGCAAAAAGCTCCTGGTAGGGTTTCCCTTCCATGGAGGACGACTCTTCGGAGAAGATCTGGATAGATATATTCAGACTATATCAAGCGGCAAAAGCACTCTCTTGCCAGTCAAGAAGAAAGCCAGAGGGCCCGCGTTTAAGCGCCAGCCCTCCCCGGGACAGGGGCCCTCTAATACCAGACAGTATCGACGGCCTCCTGCAGGATCAGGCTTTAACAATAAGCCACAAGGCCAAGCCACTGGGGGCAAGAAGCAGTGGTACCGCAAGCCTGCGAAGCCAGCCCCCAAGTCGGCCTTATGAAGGGGCGCCCCCACCCACGATGGTGGGGGGAAGGCTACGTCTCTTTGCAGAAGTTTGGGAGGCCAGCATTCCCGACTGCTGGGTACGGTCTTCCGTGGCCACGGGCTACAAACTAGAATTTTCAGAATTCCCTCTTCCTCATTACCAGGAGTCAAGAGTACCAGGCGACCCGGTGAAGGGAGCCGCGTTGATGGCGGCATTGAATCATCTGCTGTGCCAGAAGGTGATAGTAGAAGTACCAGTCCAGGAACAGGGCTTGGGGTTCTACTCCAACCTGTTTATCATCCCAAAGCCCAACGGCGATGTCAGGCCAATTTTGGACTTAAAGGGAGTAAATGCGTACCTAAAGGTCCGCTCATTCCGGATGGAAACTATTCGGTCAGCTGTCGCCGTGCTCCAGAAGGACGACTTCATGGCGTCCATAGACATAAAGGATGCTTACCTTCATGTGCCAATTTTTCAGCCACATCAGGTATTTCTACGCTTCTCGGTGGCTCAGCGTCATTTCCAATTTGTGGCGCTCCCCTTCGGGTTGGCTACGGCCCCCCGGGTATTCACGAAGGTCCTAGCCCCAATCCTAGCCAATCTAAGGACCCAAGGGGTCACGGTCCTAGCTTACCTGGACGACCTCTTGGTCGTAGACCACTCGTTTCCTGGCCTGGAACGAGCAGTCGCCCTCACGGTTCAGTAACTCGAGAGGTTCGGCTGGGTCCTAAATCGAGACAAATCAGCATTTCGGCCCACAAGGCAGCTGGAATATCTCGGCATGAGATTGGATACAGAACAACAGAGGGTGTTCCTACCTCTATTAAAGGTCAAGGCCATCAAAGAGCTAATACAAATAGTTCTGAGCAAGAGAAAGCCAACTGTTCGCCTATGTATGTGGCTACTAGGCAAGATGGTGGCCACCTTCGAGGCGGTACCGTATGCTCAGAGCCACACTCGCATCCTGCAGGCAGCCATCCTGTCAGCATGGAGCAAGAGGCCTCAGGCCTTGGATATTCCTTTGCCACTCTCACCAAGAGTCCGGCAAAGTCTATCTTGGTGGTTAAACCCTCAGAATCTCCTGAAGGGAAAGACGTTCAGTCCTGTGACCTGGAAGATAGTAACCACAGACGCCAGCCTGATCGGCTGGGGAGCAATTTTGGATGGTTGCACTCGCCAGGGCACTTGGGCAGCGGCAGAGAAGCAGTTGCCCATCAATATCTTGGAGCTCAGAGCTGCCCGACTAGCCCTCAGGGCTTGGACGTCCAAACTGCAGGGGTTCCCGGTGAGAATACAATCGGACAATGCCACGGCGGTGGCATACATAAATCACCAAGGGGGAACCAAGAGTCAAGCCGCTCAGAAAGAAGTGAGCTTGATTTTCTTGTGGGCGGAAGCCCATGTGCCCTGCATATCGGCTATATTCATTCCCGGAGTGGACAACCTACAGGCGGACTTCTTAAGTCGCCAGACTCTATTGCCGGGGGAGTGGTCTCTGCATCCACAGGTCTTTCAGACACTCTGCCAGAAGTGGGGAGTGCCGGACGTGGATATCATGGCATCGAGACTAAACAAGAAGCTAGACAGGTTCATGTCCCGCACAAGGGATCCCAGAGCCTGCGGAACCGATGCGTTAGTTTGCCCTTGGCATCAGTTCAAACTTCTTTATGCATTTCCCCCGCTCCAGTTACTACCCCGCCTGCTGCGCAGGATCAGGGTGGAGCACATACCAGTCATCCTGGTAGCTCCAGCATGGCCCAGAAGGGCATGGTATTCACTAATCCTGAAGATGGTAGTGGGAGACCCTTGGACTCTTCCTCTACGGCCAGACCTGCTATCGCAAGGTCCGATCCTCCACCCTGCCTTACGGCATCTAAATTTGACGGCCTGGAAGCTGAATCCCTGATTCTCAGGGGTAGAGGTCTGTCTCAGAAAGTAATCTCTACCCTAATCAGAGCCAGGAAACCGGTCTCTAGGGTGATTTATTACAGGGTCTGGAAGGCCTATGTAGGCTGGTGTGAGTCCAAGCGATGGCTTTCTCGCAAATTTACCATCGATAGAGTATTAAGTTTTCTCCAGCTAGGAGTGGATAAAGGACTGGCATTAAGCACAATCAAAGGACAGATTTCAGCTTTGTCAGTGTGGTTTCAGCGGCCGCTGGCCACCCACTCGCTAGTTAAGACCTTCCTTCAAGGGGTCTTACGTATTAATCCTCCAGTTAAATCCCCGCTTTGTCCATGGGATTTAAATCTTGTTCTGTCAAGTTTACAGAAACAACCTTTTGAGCCGTTGGCTGAAATTCCTTTGGTTTTACTAACAAGGAAGTTAGTATTTTTGGTCGCCATAGTTTCCGACAGAAGAGTATCGGAACTGGCAGCCTTATCCTGTAAGGAACCATATCTTATTTTACATAAGGACAAGGTCGTTCTCCGCCCTCATCCTTCCTTCCTACCGAAGGTTATATCCAGTTTTCATCTAAACCAGGATTTGGTATTACCATCCTTCTTCCCTAAACCTACTTCCAGAAAGGAAGGGTTGCTGCATACCTTGGATATTGTCAGGGCCATGAAGGCCTATCTTAAAGCTACAGAGAAGATCCGGAAAACAGATGTGTTGTTCATTTTACCGGATGGGCCCAAGAAGGGGCAAGCAGCTGCAAAATCCACCATCTCGAGATGGATTAAACAGTTAATCTCTCAGGCCTACGGCTTGAAAGGGTTGCCTCCTCCGTTATCATTAAAGGCTCATTCTACTAGGGCCATGGGCGCCTCCTGGGCAGCACACCACCAGATCTCTATGGCTCAAGTTTGCAAGGCGGCAACCTGGTCTTCTGTCCACACGTTTACTAAATTTTACCAGGTGGACGTAAGAAGGAATACTGATGCAGCCTTTGGGCAGGCAGTGCTGCAGGCTGCAGTTTGAGACCCTCGGATTCCGGGGGCTCCCTTTTTGAGTTAAATTTAAAAATTATTTTTTCTCAACTAAGTTGGATTTATTATGATTTAAGTATATCTCTAAATTAAATCCTTTTGTCTTGGGAAGATGTTCTCCCTCCCCTCATTGTAAGCATTGCTTTGGGACATCCCACATAGTAATGAATATGCCGCTCTGTGTCCCGTGATGTACGAGAAAGAAAAAGGGATTTTTAATACAGCTTACCTGTAAAATCCTTTTCTTGGAGTACATCACGGGACACAGAGCTCCCACCCCTCTTATGGGGACCATTTTGGGAGGCATACTGCTTGCTACAAAACTGAGGTACTCCTCCTATGGGAGGGGGTTATATAGGGAGGGGCACTTCCTGTTTGAGATTGCCAGTGTCCATCACCTGAAGGTACTCCATATAACCCACATAGTAATGAATATGCCGCTCTGTGTCCCGTGATGTACTCCAAGAAAAGGATTTTACAGGTAAGCTGTATTAAAAATCCCTTTATTTTATATATACCGGGGTTTGCAGCGCCAATATCTGTGTGTTTCTCTTTTTCAAAAAATCTAAAATTAGCCCTAAGTACAAAAAAGCAAATGGCTACTGTAAATATTACTTTCACTGTCCCACAGTAAAAAAAAAAAATTTCCAAAGTGTTTTCTTGTAATCCCCATTTGCTTTTTTTTTTTTTTTTCGTTGCAGGGTCTGTGCCTTACTCTTTTACTCCTTGCCATTTTCAAGAAGGCTTTACCTGCCCTGCCCATCTCAATAACATTTGGTCTTGTATTTTACTTTGCCACAGACAATTTAGTACAGCCCTTTATGGACCAGTTAGCATTCCACCAGTTTTATATTTAACTTTTGGACACTTGTTTTCCTGGGACTCCTCCCCCCCCCCTTCTTCAAAGTGACTGCATATGTGAACAGCTAACAGAAAAGCGCATCTAATTCTTGATTTTTATCCCTGAAATCTGAGGGAAAGTGTTTGATTGCCCTCTTTCTAGTACTAAGCAGGTACGGTTGTTGTGTTTTTTTTTTTTTTTTTTTTTTTTTTTTTTTATCCCATTATCAAGAAAGGAGTCCCAGACATCTGAAATTTTCATTGTGGTGGCATTTTTGTACCTGCAATGTGTTGCCTCATGAAAAGTGTACATGGTGAGAAAAGGGAGTTCAATCATAATCTTCACCTACTGAATGTGCCACTTCTTAAAAAAAAAACACATTCAAAAAGGCTCGGCAGCAGCTGTGTGAAAGTGAAGACCTTCAAGTGTGGATATTCAAATGGAAGGCAGACCATTAGAGATGTCTGATTCGCTTTTACCCTCAAGAACAAACAGGGCTTTTTTTTTTTTTTTTTTTACTGGAATTCCCACTAAGCTGGGAGTGAATAACACTGTAATATAAAGCAATATATTGTACAGCAAACATGATCTTCCAATAATAAACACTGTTGGAGTCTGTTAGTACGTAGGACTTGTCAATCCTTATATGCCAAACTATCTCTAAATTCGCAGTCTAAATAAGAAAATGTGTGTGTATATGTGTGTGTATATGTGTGTGTATATGTGTGTGTATATGTGTGTGTGTATATATCGTCCCCACGTCTTTTCGAGGTCAATCAGGCAAGCATTATATTTAACTTCTTATAATTCCCCCACCCCAAAATACCCAAATAATTCTCAAAATATAAATGTTTTAATAGATATTTATGAACTTTTCTTAGTCTGTTTTGTTTAGTAGCATCTACCCAATCTGTCCTGAGGAAGAGTGTGTGTAAATATATATATATATTATATATATACATACACACACTCTTCCTCAGGACAGATTGGGTAGATGCTACTAAACAAAACATAGACTAAGAAAAGTTCATAAATATCTATTAAAACATTTATATTTTGAGAATTATTTGGGTATTTTGGGGTGGGGGGATTATAAGAAGTTAAATATAATGCTTGCCTGATTGACCTCAAAGACGTGGGGACGAATCCAAGAGAGGCAGAAAGACCTCCATAAAGAGGCAAGGTGACAAAAAAGATGTCCAACTCCCAATACTAAACCAGCAGTGATGCACTCCTCAAGGTAGCCAAAAAAGATTATCTGGCCACTCAAAAAGCAAAGAATAATGTAAAGCTTTTCTATATATTGGGGGGGGGGGGGGGGGCATTGATGGTGTCATACCTATCAGAGCAAAGGCTTTGGTATCAGTTCAAAGGGGAACTGTACAAGAAAAATGTACAAGAGGGGTAAATTTAACTTCAAATCTGAATGTTTATAGATTATGGGGGAGCCCCATAAATTAGGTAATGTAAGTTTTCTAAGGTTTGTTGTGCTCAAGGCTGAAATAGTCTAGAAATAAAAAATATATATTACATACAAGTTCCCTTAAATACAGATCAGAGGATTTATCCTACTGAATATAAAGAATAAGGCTAGTCTAATTTCAGCGTTTTGAATACCCACGACATAAGAAAATGCTCCTCCCAAAGAGGATGTCTCCCCCGAATGAATGCAAGTGCGATTTATTGATCACCAGATGAGAGATGCCTACATGGTTAGTAGAGAAAAGAATGGCCCAATAAGAAACATGCATATTCTTGGGCATACCTGGTAGATTAGGAGGATGGGGGGGAGGACACAATCTGTCTTGCCCAAATGTAAAATGCATATCTTATCACGATGCAATTCATCTCATATACAGGTGAACTTGATAAATTAGAATATTGTGCAAAAGTTTGTTTATTTCACTAATGCAAAGGTGAAACTAATATTAGATGGACTTATTACATTCAAAGTAAGATGGTTCAAGCCGTGATTTGTCATAATTGTGATGGCTTACAGCTTATGAAAACTCCAAATCCACAATCTCAGAAAATGTGAATGTTGTGAAAAGGTGCAGTATTCTAGGCTCAGTGTCCCACTCTAATAAGCTAATTAAACCATAAGGGTTCCTGAGCCTTTAAATGGTCTCTGGTTCAGTAGGAATCACAATCATGGGAAAGACTGCTGACCTGACAGTTGTGCAGAAAACCATCATTGACACCCTCCATAAAGAGGGAAAGCCTCTAAAGGTAATTGCCAAAAAAGTTGGATGTTCCCAAAGTGCTGTATGAAAGCACATTAATAGAAAGTTATGAAAAAAGTGTGGAAGAGAAAGGTGCACAAGCAGCAGGGATGACCGCAGCCTGGAGAGGATTGTCGGCTAAAGGCCATTCAAAAGAGTTGGACTTTCACAAGAAGTGGACTGAGGCTGGAGTCGGTGTATCAAGGGCCACCACACACAGACGGATCCTGGACATGGGCTTCAAATGGCGTATTCCTCTTGTCAAGCCACTCCTGAACAAAAAAACGTCAGAAGCGTCTTACCTGGGCTAAAGAAAAAGCGTCCTGGTCTGTTGCTTAGTGGTCCAAAGTCCTCCTTTCTGATGAGAGCAGATTTTGCATCTCAGTTTATAGGTTTATAAGTCACACTGAAATTGGAAAAATCTCCTGAAATGATTTATCTTGTCATTTTTTTTTTTTTTCTTTCGAAAAACACAAACCTGACATTTTAACAGGGGTGTGTAGACTTTTTATATCCACTGTGTGCCCTGTACCATCTCTGAAGGTTGCAGCTGTATGGCCAGTGGTTCTAGAGTTGGGGAAAATGGCCCTGGTGAGAGGTGGCAGCCCGGTCTCATTTCCCTATGCAGTATAAATGTGGGTGATAGTACTTCAATAGTTATTCCAGCTGTGGAAGAAAGTCCAGGATTTGAATTTGGGACCAAAGCAAAATTCCCATAGTACAGCCTACAGCGGAAGACCGCCGCTTCAGAGTAAATTTTAGCTGGTATTTTTCTTACGCCATTTGCCCTTCACTTACACACCTACTGGGTTTGTTTTTATGTAAATATGTTTACATCTACATACCCTGCCAGAGCTGGTGACTAGATGTGTTTGTATACGAAATTGAATTACAGAAATTAGGATATTAGTGAATCTTTGTGCACAAACTATTTCTGAAACCGTGACTCTAAACATACTTCACAGGTTGCTGCAGTAAAACTGTTACTTAATGAAAGACACAGATTGGACATTTTCAGAGCTTAACAATAGTTTTGCTTCCTCGGTCTCTTTTAATTTATACATATTGGCTTATAAAGCCTGTTATTTGGCTAAACACTAACTTTAATAAAACTTTACCTGTTTTGAAACCATTCAATTTACAGTGCCATTGAACTGTCTTAATTATAGTTTCCTATAATTGGTAACTAAAAGCACTTGACAAGATATATTATACCTGCATATGCTAAGTATATTTACAATAATAATTCTCCCCGACTCGTGCTTTTTTAATACCTTTTCACACATTTGCTTGGAGTCTTCATTGTCACATTACTGACGCGCACAACTGATTTCCATTAAATTCACTTTGAAGGATTTTTTTTTTATACCTCCCCAAGGGAAGCCGTGGACTGGCTGGAGACTATACCCCCCTTGCGTTATTAAAAGTTCTGCTGGTATATCATTTTGAATCTCTCACTTCCCTGGATGGGGTATGTACTATTGGTTTGTTACTGACTGTCTATACCTTCTTTGCAAAGCAGGTATAGACAGTCATTTTCCTGATATCTGGGAGTCGGCTGACCCCCTTTTTAGCTTTTGACCTTGCTCTTAAATGCTTTGCACTGGACACATGTACTGTACTATATCTCCCGTTGGAGTATAAGCTACTAAGTGAAGTCCCCCTGGCCCTGTCCAGGTGATTCTTACGAACCCGGTTACAATGTTATTGCAGCATCTTTTAAGGAATATGTCTCCTCTTTCAACAAAATTCTATTTTTGTCTTTTACCCCTATTTGTTTCCTTTTTGTTGCGGGAGATTAGGTGATGCTGGGCTCTTGACATATACACACACTCCTCCCAGATGCTGGTTGCCTTCGAGCAGGTTAATTGAGATTCATGCAGCCTTGCCTTGGGTGGGATCTCAGGGGTGGGGCGAAAGGGGTTGCCAGCCGTTGCTAGTCATTTTTTGTTTGCATTATGGGTATGTTATTTGGGTGTATTTTTGCAATTTTAAAAGGTTTGTGTGTTCCATTTATGGCGTGGCTTATTTCTTCTCTCTGACTACAGTGCGGGGGCGGGTTGGGATAGCAGGAGATAGCTGGCTGCTCCCTTGGAGGGATGGAGTACTTTTTTCCTCATGGCTCCATATAGCTGTTATTGCACAACTACACCAACATGGCACATGTCTCCATAGTTTTCTGGAACATGCCAGGACTTCATTATGCCCATAAAAGATCACTGGTTTTCAGCTTTCTTTGGAAATATTCCCCCCAAATTTGTGTTTTACAGGAAACTCACCTACTTGGATCCAGGATCCTGAGCCTGAAGACCTGGGTGAGCTCACATTATTACACAACGTACTCCAGAGGGGTCAGTATTCCTAATACACAAGAAGCTACCTTTCCAGCTCTTGGATATCAGGACAGACCCAGGGGGATGATATATCGTTATACATGCCTTCATTGCTAATAGTCCTTGTGTTTTTTCGCAGCGATTTATCTGCCGCCTCACCATATACAGTTAGGCAGGTGGCACTCGGCTATGGGGTGGAGGATATATTGGTGATGGGAGATTTAAACCTCACTCCTTCCCCGGACCTGGACAGACTCCACTCTGCTTCTCGCTGGGTCCCTGGCCTTCCCAACTGGGCAAGTACTTTCTAACTGATGTCTGGTGCCATTTCAACCTTTCCATTCGGGAATTTTCATGCCACTCCACTACTTTTTGGACTTCTTCCCACATAAATGTGATCTACGCCATTCACACTATACTCGGGAAAGTCAGACATTGCTATCCTCCCCAGGGGAATCGCAGATCATGCTCCCCTACTGCTTAAACTGTCCCTTTGGCCCTTCTGGGAGAGGCTGTGGAGGCTGTTCAGATACTGGGTTGAGGATGAGGGGATTAAAGAGGCTGTTCAGGAAGAGCTCTGTAACTACTGGATAATGTTGACTCTACTACTCCTCTGGTATTGTGGGATGCTTTTTAAGGCCTGGACCAGAGGAGAGTATATTGCTTGTATTTCTGTGGCACGTAGGAGATCAGTGCATTCTCTGGAGAGGCAAATGGAGTCAGCCTATGTAGCACATCCTGACCAGGTAGCCTAAGGAGCCTGGCAGTTTGCTCTGAGAGAGGTGTGCCTGTGTAGAGTGGAGAGGACACCGAAATCACTTAACACGGCTCAAAGGATTTTTAAGTACAGCAATTGGATTGGCTGCCTGTTGGCATGGCTGGCTACTTACATTAGCAGTGTAAAGGATTCTGAGGGGGTAGGCAGAGATCACCTAGTGACATAAACCGAAGATTCTCGCAATACTACCAGCACCTGTATTCCTCCAGGGTGGATTATACTCCTCAAGAGCTCTCCTCGTACCTTTTTTTACTACATTTCCAGTTCTTGGAGAAAAGTTGTGCATGAACTTGGAGTCTTGTATCACCCTGGAGGAGGTACAGATTACCTTTTTGCAATTTCAAGCGGTAAAGACCCCTGGGATGAATGGCGTCCCAACAGAGTTTTACTTCCACTATCAAGACCTGCTGGCCCCACGACTCGTGTCCCTCTTTGCTCAGTTTTTCTCACTGGAAGCTCTTCCTGATTCCATATCTGAGGTGGTGGTGGTGTTGGTTTCCAAACCGGGAAAGGACCCAGAGGACTGCTCCTCCTACAGACCGAATTCCCTCATAAATGTGGACGCCAAGTTTTTGGCCAAAATTCTGTCAAACAGGGTGTCTGCGGTCCTAGAGGATGTAGTCCATGTTGATTTAACTGGGTTTATGCCTAGGAAGGGCACCGATATCCACCTCCACCGCCTCTTTCTTAATCTTTTGCTATCCCATGCAAATCATGGTAGTCTGGTCATCTCCTCCTTAGATGGTGAAAAGGCATTTTACTCCGTGGAGTGGACTTTCCTGTGTGAGTCGTTGCTGTGTTTTGGCCCCAAGTTCCTTCAGTGGATACGTATGCTATACTGGGCACCCAAGGCTCGTATCCAAGCTAATGGGCCATCTGCATCTTTTTGCCCTGGCGCTCGAGCCCCTGGCAATTTTAATTCGGAGCTCTGGAAGGGTACGGGGACTGAGGGTGGGCTTCCTGAAGGAGGAAATCTCTAAGCGGTTGACGCTCTATTATATCTACAAGACGCAGACGGGTCTTTGAAGGCAGCGCTGGAGCTAATTGACGAATTTGGTAGGTTCTCGGGAATCTGTATAAATTGGTCTAAATCAACCATTTTCCCTTTGGACCCCCAGGTTAGGGGTCCCAATGCAGATGTCCCGTTATTCTGGGTGGATCAATTTAGGTAGTATCCAGATTCGGCGGGATCTAACGAGCTTCATTTTACTAAACCTGCTTCCGGTCCTGTCCCAGCTTCGGGTTAGGTGGGCCTCCCTGCTACTAAATCTTATGGGATGTATAAATCATCTTAAGATGCTATTCCTTTCTAAATTTCTGTATGTCTTCCGCAACTGCCCAACCTGGATACCCAATTCCTTTTTTGCAGATGTGGATGTGTTGGTACATTTATTTGGGAGGGAGCTGCCCTAGAGTAGCTGGAAAATTCTAACTACGTGTAAAAGGGGTTGTAAAGCCTTGTGTTTTTTCACCTTAATGCATCCTATGCATTAAGGTGAAAAAACACCTTGCCCCCCGTTTTTTACTTTCCTGAGCCCCAAATTTTCATGGGCGTGATCCCGCATCGTTCTCCCCGCGGCTTCCCGGCTCTTTATTGAATAGATTGATAGCGCAGCCATTGGGTCCTGCTGCTGTCAATTAAATCTATTGACGTGGCCACCAGGGGCGGGGCCGAGTCATACACTTGGCAGCCATGTACGCCGAGTGTATGACACAGGAGCACGCCCACAAGGTAACCCCCTTGGGAGACAGCTTCCCAGAGGCGGTTATCAATTGTGGGTAGAAGCCGCGAGAGCTGCCGTGGGACCCCAGAAGAGGACGATCGGGGTCACTCTGTGCAAAACGAACTGCACAGTGGAGGTAAGTATGACAAGTTTGTTGTTTTTTGTTTTTTAAAACGTGAACTGTTAGTATCACTTTAATGCTTTGTAAGATTGGGATCCAACAGTCTTCCATCCCCAACCTGTCAAGAACATGATTTCTTTGGAAATTCTAGATATTTTATTCTATCCAATTAAAAAAATAATATATGTAGAAATAAAAATTGCCAACATATTGGTTTTCTGACATGCATTTTATCTTTTCTTTCTTTTATTTTTTTTTATTTTTATTTTTTTTATTTAAGCGTGATCTCACTATTTATGATTTTTTGGAAGAAGCCATCTTTCCAGTTTTGACATAAAGCTGTATTTTACTGAGAAATCCATGCCCATCTGCAAAGTCTTGACTTTGAATGAGCTGATGGCTACAGAGAAGGATAATCTCACCCTGTATTGAATGTTCTTCATCTGGAGTGTTGGATCCACTGGTTTCAGGGCAAACGCTTTTCGTTTTTATTGTGCAGTGTGCAGAAAATTACTGTTACAGTAAGTGGGTAAATTATGCTGGATGTCATTTACCTGCAAAAAGACTGGCTGTGGTTCCTTAAACAGGTGAAAGTCTGTGGGAAACGGCACTAGACAAGGAGGCAAGTATAGCAGCTGGAGCTGCCTTTTGAATTTCACAGGCTGTCTTGGCATCCATTGCATTTTTTTCTTGAAGCTGTAATTGGGCTTCAGGCATCCATTCTGCATGTCTTGCTGAAGCTGGAATCGAGCTTTAAAGCTACTCCTGTCACACCACTAAATATACAGTTGTACTTTGTTGGTATATGTTTTATATTTGATATCTCCCTTATACTATGTAAAAGTATGTCTTAAAGGGGTTACAAAGGCAGAAGTTTTTTTTTTTTTTTTGTTTTTTTATCTTCTTGCATTCTATGCATGAAGATAAAAATCCATCAGTGTGCATCAGCCCCTTAAAACTTACCTGAGGTACCTCTCTGTCTAGCGATGTCCAGGAGCGTCTCAGTCGTCAGAGTTTCTTACTCCTGATTGGCTGAGACACAGTAGTGCCTTTGGCTCCCGCTGCTGTCAAAGTCAGCTAGCCAATCGGGGGAGAGAGAGGCCTGGTTGGGGCTCAGTGTCTGAATAGACACAGGGAGCTGTGATTTAGCTCATGTGCCCCCATAGCTGCTTGCTATGGGGGCACTGATCAGGAGAGAGGGGTCTGGATCACAGAAGAGGGACCAGAGAAGAGGAGGATCTGGGCTACTCTGCCAATCCACTGCAACAGAGCAGGTAAGTATGACATGTTTATTTTTAAAGGAAAAAAAATGACTTTACAATCACTTTAATTATTGCATCTTCTGGAGACACCTGTTAACTTCCATTTTCGTTTTTTTTTTATGCTTACCTATTATTTTTTTTTATTTTTTTTTATGGCCAACATACTTAACTTGTATGTTGAAAACAAAAATCTTTTTCTAATAAACAATATCTGAATAAAAAAATAAATATACAGTTGAAATAGATATATGGCAACAGTTTTACCTGCCAGGTATTTGTATGTTTTTCCTTCTAGTTCTGAGATTTAGCCTAGGTTCACATTGGTAAGATTTGGCATGCAATTTGACATGTCAAATCACATGCCAATCGCCTGTGTAGACATCCTTTTTTTATTTAATATGAATGGTTGTCATTCATATTAAATGGTTGTCATTGGAAACTGTGGGGAATGACTTGTCACGCTACTTTGCAGTCTCGAATCGCGGGACAAGTTGTACAAGTGTGAAAGTGGCCTAAACCTGTTCCAGAGTTGTTTTTAAAAAATAAAATAAATAAATAAATTGGATACATCATTCTGTACTTGTTTGATACAATGTGCCTGTATTAAACTTTTTCACTTGTCTTGGATTTCACTTTTGTTTCCATGTATGTATACACAAAGTTTCTTAAAATACAACAGCATATATTTACTTTTATGTTTAACTTACAATTATATTATTTGAAATTGGACTTTAAAGTCTGGTTTCCCTCTTATTCCTTATACTGTTCTTTATGTTGCTTTAACCTATTTTTCCTTTTGGGTGTATACCACATGCTACTAGTGAGTTGATTAAAATTGTGATGGGGCTAAAGGTTCATCATGGTCAAAACATTACTGATGACATACTTTTGTACTTCTCTGTATTGCGTTACATCTGTAGCAGTCAGCATAAGGCTCAAATCCTAATGGATTATTCCACTGTTAGTGGAGGACATAGATTATCCTAGGAAAGAAGATTACTGATGATGTAAAACAGAGTGAGTGCACAGGCTCTATAAATCACGGTTTTAGCAGACAGAAATTTGATTGCCAGGGTCCAGTGCTTTCTCTCTCTGTTTATTTGAGGGGATTTTTCATTGCTTCTGACCAGTTAAAGAACAAAAGCAATATGTCTAAAGAGAAGTTAGACTCGCTGGTCAAGACCATGGAGTCCATGTTGTCTGAAGTTGAACAGCTAAAGGTTCACTGTTCCAAGCAAACCGATGAGGTCAACCAGCTTGTGCTAGACCTTCGGAAAGAGAATAAGGACTTGGCTAAAAAGTACTCTCAAATAACTCAAGACATGCAGGAGGCAAAAGAAGCCATTGGGCAACTTCAAGACACCAAGTTTGCCTTTGAAGCAAAGGAAAGGCAGGCTCAGAAACTGAGCAGGCAGCTGTGAAAACCATGAGCAAATAACAATGACAGAAGACATCCTTAAATGTAATGGAAACTACCTCTCTGAAAGAAAGCAGCTGTTTTTCATGGCAATAAAATGGACTCAAATTATCAGAGGAAAATGTGTGAAGAATGGATGGCAACATGCGCTGCGTGTAGGTAGTTCACCGTTCTTCTGTGATACTCAACTTCTGAACTGAAAAATTCACACAACACTTATGGATATGTTTTGATTTGTAAGTGGACTTTAGATTGGCATGCAATTAGAAACTATTGTCTTCTTTCCAAGCTCTTTTTCTACAGTACTTCTAAGCATATCATAATATTCAAAAGACGAAAACTGGAGCTTTTATTATATTCTGTTTGTCAAGAACCAAGATGTATAGTTTGACTCCTTTTGCAGCCCAGAATCTTTCAGATGCCTATTAACAGTGGCACTGGAAGGAAGAACGCAATACCACTTTTTACATAGTATTTTTAGTTTTCATTCAATCTTAAATTATTATGTGGACTGGCTAATTACTTTTTATATTTTGTTTCGCAAAATAGATTCGTAACCTTTTCACAGTGCATGTTTGACCATTTTTATTTTTCGTATGTATTACATGTCTTTTATTATTTTTCTGTTTAATTATTTGGTTCTCTTTTTTTCTCATATTTTGTTTGCTACTCATGTACAGGTTACAAATTTAAAATTGGGAGGATACCACTTTATTTTAGCTTTGTTATGTTTTGTATGGCATATCAATGATTATCTGCATGTTTTCATTCATATATACATTATGTTCTATATATGCCAGATAAAAAAAATGCTTGTTCAATTGTGCAAAAAACTGTTTGCTAATTTTATATCGAAAAATATGCCACTATAATTGGAAATTGGCAAAATAAATGCAAAATTGAAATGCACATATAGATTTGTTTGGTGTTTTTAATAAATCATTTAAACAAAATGTATTTGGACATTCACTCCTAAGGAAAATAAGGTCCGCTTCATATCTCGTAAAGCACAAAGTAATGAACGCATTAGTACCTTGTAGTGGCCTTCATTTTAAATGGCACCCAATGCACTAGAGCAATGAACCACAGTAAACTGTAAGGCAACTACCATGCATTGCCATGCGGTGCACTGTAAAAAAAAGGTTTAAGTGCTCCTAGGTGTGTTGGCAGTCTAAACAAAATGAACAGACTGCTTTAATGTAGTGCACTCAAATAGTGTGAAGTGGGGCAATCGGCATTTGTCTGCATTAAGGTAGAAAAAAAAACTTCCAATAACAGTGCTCCCCAGATCCCCTCCCTAAGAGCCCTTTCACACTGAAAACGCCTATAGCGGAGCGTCAAAATAGCGGTAAAACGCACCAGTGTGAAAGGGCTCTTACACTTATGACACCTCATTAACTGGCTTCAGTTCTTCTTCACCTTCTCTGGGCTCTCACAAGCTTGGGTGAAAGCAGCAAGAGGCCTTGTGAGGAGGGGGCAGGTTGCGCCTTGCTGTTTGTCTTTGGACGCCCCCAGCCCAGCTCAGGGGGAACTTTGCATGTGTGCCCCCATAGCAAGCAGCTTGCTATAGGGGCACATGGAGGAGGAAAGAGTGCAGGCAATGGTTCAGGGCTGCTCTATGCAAAAGCATTGCACATAGGTAACTATAACATGTTTGTTATTTATAAAAAACAAGTAAACGGCCTCTAAAATCACTATTTGCAAGTATTGTGTCAATCAGTTTTCCCTTTTATTGGTTGTGTGTTTTAAAGATCCTTTAACCACTTGGGATCCGCCTGCCGTCAATTGACGGCTACAGTGCGGATCCCAATTTCCAAACTGCCGTCAATTGACGGCCGCCCCTTAGGGCGGTCCCCGCGCGCGCTCCAGAGCGCGCTGCGGGGAAAATCTGTGTTGGCCGTGTCCCTCGGACACAGCCAATTACAGATCGCCGCGAACGGCCAATCAGAGTGGCCGTTCGCGAGGCGATCTGTGCGGCCAATGAGAGAGGATCTCATATGTAAACATATGAGATCATCTCTCATTGCCGTTTTACACAGAGACAGCGGTGCTGTCTCTGGAGAGGAGACCGATCTGTGTCTCTTGTACATAGAGACACAGATCGGTCACCCCCCCAGTCACCCCCCCTCCCCCACAGTTGGAACACAATGCAGGGAATACATTTAACCCCTTCCTCACCCCCTAGTGTTAACCCCTTCAATGCCAGTCACATTTATACTGTAATTAGTGCATATTTATAGCACTGATCGCAGTATAAATGTGAATGGCGCCAAAAATGTGTCCGATGTGTCCGCCATAACGTCGCAGTCCCATTAAAAATCGCAGATCGCCGCCATTTCTATTAAAAAAAAATAATAAAAAAAAAATAATTCTGTCCCCTATTTTGTAAGCGCTATAACTTTTGCGCAAACCAGTCGCTTATTGCGATTTTTTTTTTTTTTTACCAAAAATATGTAGAAGAATACGTATCGGCCTAAACTGAGAAAAAAAAATGTTTTTTTTTTTTAAATTGGGATATTTATTATAGCAAGAAGTAAAAAATATTGTATTTTTTTCAAAATTGTCTCACTTTTTTGTTTATAGCGCAAAAAATAAAAACCGCACAGGCGATCAAATACCACCAAAAGAAAGCTCTACTTGTGGGGAAAAAAGGACGTCAATTTTGTTTGGGAGCCACGTCGCACGACCGCGCAATTGTTAGTTATAGCGATGCAGTGCCGAAAGCTGAAATTTCACCTGGGCAGGAGGGGGGTATATGTGCCCAGTAAGCAAGTGGTTAATAGATCAAATTTTGTTCTGTAATAATCCTTGTACAGGTTTGTCTGAAATACATCCGCACAACACAGAATAGTGTATTTTAGTTGCAGAACTATTGCTAGCTTTCGACATCAAATCCTGTTTTTTTTGACACAGCATTTTATTTAGGAGCACAGTGCAAAGAGAAATATTATGCATTAATTCATAACTATGCATTAATTCATAACTAGTCAGATAGTTGTGGTATTCTTGTAGTTTTAGTATCATATGAAATCTGTTCATTTTCTTTCACTCCTTTTGCCATATCAAGACTGGTCTATGTAAGTTTACAAATATTGTGTAGACTTTGGACATCTTCTGAGCTCTATGTATGTAAAATAGACCAATGCAGGTCTGTATTTTGCTGTCTGACCCTAGTCAACAGCAGTTTTGAATATTGCAGAATTAGTGCATCTGCCTTATTTGTCTGTTGCTTTGTGATATGGGATCCGTGATAAATGTTTTGTAAGTTAAAATTTTAATGAGAAATCTTTCTTCAGTTTCATAACTTCCATGAGGAAGTATAGAGGTTGCCATTGCTGACCCATTCTTCTGAAAATGCTAGTTCTTTCACTGTCAGCCTGATCCAATAACATCTTCAATCATTAACTCACAACAGTTACGTCGTGACAAATGTTTCAGATCTGCATTTGTTCCAAGGGTATGTCTCCAAATTATTGACACCATAAACAGCTAGACAACTAAAAAAATAGTACATATTTCTCAGAGTACGTTTTTTTTTTTTTTAATGCAGTGTCACTGATTATTCCATGAGTGCAACGCTGCAATATTAATCACTGCTTGTTGAGCTCTGCTGCAAATCTTGCGTATAAGGATTGAAATCGGCTTCTAAGAGAACGCCCATCACGTTTAATAAGGATTACTTGCCTTTCATCTAGGTTACCTTCATCGCCAGATGTCCAAATATTCCTCTTGATCACATTTTGTGACTGTAGACCAAGAGTACAGTAAATATATTTGTCTATGAAAATATCTGGTAATTCTATATGTTTTTGCAGATACACCAATCTTTGGAACCTGGAAAGTGCCAAGTGTCATAAATGTTATATTTACACACCGTACTGAAATAAAAGCTTTTTTTTGACAAATACATAATGGTAAGATTGCACCTCTGATTGCTTTCTGGAGTGCCCTTGGACCCCAAAGTCAAGTTAAAGCAGGGTCCCGGTCATTATTATTTTTTGGCCAGTTAAATTGAAATACACTTAACATAAAATATATTTAACACTTGTCTTGTTTGCTGCTCGTTATTCTGTGGCCGTTTCCATTCTATGTGTGGGCATCCGAAGCCCAGAACATTTTTTTTCTTCCCTTCGTGGCATGTGCAGTAGAGCGCTGCTCGTAGCGCAGGTTGTTTATGCCGTTGTCATGACAACTGGGGCGTTGGAGGAATGTCCCGCCCCGTTGTTATGCGTACGTAAATAACAGAGGCACAGAGGAGCGCACAGTCTCCTGGGAAATTATGACACTCCTTTCCCAGGAGTCTGTACAGCTTAGGTTGAAGAGGAGAAAGACTGCGGTCTAGGAAGAGGGCAGATTAGGAATTCTGCATAGCAACAGGGAGAATTCCAGGCATGTAAAACATTTATTTTTTTCAGAACTTGTTTAATCATGTTTAAAGTAAGCTAGTGAAGTATATTTTTATTTTAGGGTGGAGCTCCACTTTGATCAAATATTTTTCTAGATACTGCTGATTGCTTTTAAGGACCAATTGTGAGGCAGGAGAGTCGGCGGGGTATGAACCGGTCATCAATGTGCAAACTACGGCAGCAACTAACGATTATTTTCATAATCGATTAGTTGGCCAATTATTGTTTCGATTAATCGGATAATAGCCTTTAAAAAAAAATTGCATTTTTTTTTTTTTGGGACCAATTTGTTGTTGGGCAAATTACAAAACACAACAAATTGCCGCAAAAACACATTACATGCTTTTCTGCAGCTTCTCCATTGAAGAATATTGAACCAAAAAAATCAAAATGGCACCGTTTTGTGTTTAAAGTCCGTTCATAATCGATTAGTTGTCAATTAATCGATTAGTTTGGACCCTAGTGCAAACTATTATTTGAATATTCAGGTGCCCTGGGTTTAGAGTTCCCTGTAGGAAAGGCATTTTTGCGCCACAGAATTGTTCTTTTAAGAGACATTTAAAAAAATGGTGAAACCACTAACATTCTAACACTAACCTATCTAGCCCTGAAAAGCAAAAAATCAGTATACATACCTTTTTTCTACAGGCGATCCAACCCAATCTCCATCGACGGAAGCTCTAAGTAGACGTCCGATAACGGCTGTGAAATGAATGGGAAATTGCCGCCACCCATTGAGTTTCAAAAAAAAAAAAAAACAGGGATTATTTCTGTAAAGTATGCCAACTCGCTCTGATGCCGCGTACACACGATTGTTTTTCGGCATTAAAAAAAAACATAGTTTTTCAGCATGTCCAAAAAACAACGTTTTTCCAACTTCATCATTAAAAACGATGTTACCCCACACACCATCGTTTTTGAAAAATGATGAACGAAGCGCGGTGACGTACAACACGTACGACGGCACTCTAAAGGGGAAGTTCTATTTGCCTTTGGGCTGCTTTTAGCTGATTCCTTGTTACTAAAAGACGATTCACGCTTTTTTGTCTGTTACAGCGTGATGAATGTGCTTACTCCATTATGAATGGTAGTTTTACCAGAACGAGCGCTCCCGTCTCATAACTTGCTTCTGGGCATGCGCGGGTTTAAAACGTCGTTTTTGCCCACACACGATCATTTTTAACACGAAAAACTGCATTTTAAAAAAACGACATGAAAAAATGCAGCATGTTTGAATTTTTTTTTTGTCGGTTTTCAGAAGCCGAAAAACGATGTGAAGCCCACACACAATCATTTTAAATGACGTTTTTGAAAACGTCATTTTTTTTCATGCCGAAAAACGATCGTGTCTTTGTGATCCTTTTAAATGTTCCATGATCATAAAAAGAAAAGTCATAGCCCAGATGCTTAGACCCGAAAATGACCACTATATATCGACTCATGTGGCATATACGCAATAAATGTATACTAATTCCAGTAACCAATTTTTTTTTTTTTTAGCTTTTTATATTGAATATGCTTAGTAAATACAAAATCAAGAAATTAATATACCAGCCTAACTTCAGCTTTTTAACTGGTATAGAAACATAGAAAAGTTACGGCAGAAAAAAGACCAAGTGGTTTATCGAGTCTGCATGTTTTAGATCTTGGTTTCATATTGAAAATACTGCCCTCTTGAACCCTATTCACTCTATTGATGTATTTAAAGGTTTCAATCATGCCTCCTCTTTCCATTCCTTCCTCCAGACTGTACATGTCAAGTTCCTGAAGTTGCCCTCTATGTTTTATCCCCCAAATCTTTCCCCATTTTTGTTACTTGTTTTTCTGAACTTGTCCTATCTTATCAATATATTTTTTATAAGTGAGGTCTCCAGAACTGGATACCGTATTCTGAATGATCTATATTGGGGAATCGGGACCTCCTTTCTCCTGCTGGTGATCCCTCTAGTGATGCATCCTAGAATGCTATTCGCTTTTCCCACCACCTGTTCACACTGTTTTCTCATTTTGCAATCATCTGAATTAAGTACCCCCAAATCTTTTTCCTCTTTAGTGCTGGCCAACAATGTACCTCCAATGTTGTACTTTTCTCAAGGGATTCTTTTTCCCTAGGTGCAGTATTTTACATTTAGAAATATTGAACTGCAGTTTCCATTGCTTTGACCAATCTTCCGAAAATGCCAAATCATGTTCCATGTTAGACAACTCCCAGGAATAACAACCCTATTACACACCTCTGTATCAGCAAAGACATACCTTGGCCAACAAACCTTTAGTTTTATCACTTGCATATATATTAAATTGAACAGGACCCAATACAGAGCATTGTGGTACACCACCATGATTGGTCTCTGTTATGAGTGAACCCCATTTACAACCACACACTGGTATCCTTTAGCCAACCGCATGAACCAACCAAGGGTTAAGTCTTGTACAGCTTTTGTATTGGATCATTATGTGGAACTGTAACAAACGCCTTGCTGAAATGGAGATATGATATTTCCACAGCACCACCCTGGTCCGAAACATTGGAAATCTAGTCAAACAATGCAATCAGGTTAGTTTGACATGATCTGCCCTCAGTAAAGCCATGCTGCTTTGGGTCCAGCAAGTTGTGTGTTTTTATGTGATAAATCATCCTTTTCAGGAGTGTATCCATTAACTTGGCTATAACTGATGTTTACTTAAGGACTGGAAGGATTTGCCCCCTTAATGACCAGGCCATTTTTTGCAATACAGCACCGCTTTCAAACAAAATTGATGACCTCCTTTTTTCCCCCACAAAAAAAGCTTGCTTTTGGTGGTATTTGATCACCTCTGCGGTTTTTATTTTTTGCTTTAAAAATAAACAAAAAGCAACAATTTAAAAAAAATTTTTTTTTTTGCTATAATATATATCCCCAAAAAATATTTTAAACAAATTTTGTTCATCAGTTTAGGCTGATATGTATTCTTGAAATAGTAAAAAGTTTTCAGCGCTGGAAAAATAGTACAATAATAAAAAATAAGTGAAAAAGGAATGCTAGCCAGCACTTATGATAAATTCAAATAAACTTCCCAAATGAACATGTATAGTGAAACAGTGCAGCGCAAACAAAATACAAATATAAAAGTATAAATATGAAATTAAAAGTCCATAAGTGAATGTGTAGAAGAGAAATCCCAATGAATTTCATTAAACGGTGCAGATTCAGATCAAGTGACCAAAGAAAGATCCTCCACCAAGAAAATCAGATGGCCTCTCACCTCATTCATTCGGCCCTCAAGGAGTCACAGAGCATGGTATAAAATCACGGGTCCTGATAATATCAGTCGGCAGGTCAATAGACATCTCCGGATGGCAATAATGGGCCCAAGAGGATATAGACAGAAGTTTAAAAAAGGCTCATCTGTGTCTCCAGTGAACGGTGCGATCCAGTCTCAGGTGCATTTGGTTCCACGGGTAGGCAGATGTAAGGAGGAATCTATCCTGTGGCCACCAGAAAGTCAGCTAGGTCCAGCGTGGAATGCAGGAGATGATGTCACAGGAAAAGGAAGCAGGAGAAGCACAGGAGGAGAGGGAGCTGGGGAGAACAGGCTACACGCTCTGACTTCTACAGGCCTTCTTTCATATTTATACTTTTATATTTGTATTTTGTTTGCGCTGCACTGTTTCACTATACATGTATGTATTCTTGTACATACTTTTTGGTA
Organism: Rana temporaria; assembly: GCF_905171775.1. Classification (NCBI taxonomy): domain Eukaryota; kingdom Metazoa; phylum Chordata; class Amphibia; order Anura; family Ranidae; genus Rana; species Rana temporaria. The sequence continues at coordinate 50,183,055 of NC_053501.1, forward strand.
AAAAAAATTAAAATGCAATAGGCATATGTTGATTGGTTTTAGCAAAAGTTATCGCGTCTACAGATTTAGGGACTTTTGTTTATTGTTTTTACTAGTAATGGTGGTGATCTGCGATTTTTTTTTTTTTTTTTTTTTTTTTTTTTGCGGGATTGTGACGGACAAATCTGACCTCACATGTCACTTTTTGGGGACCAGTGACATTATTATATTAATTGGTGCTAAAAAAAATGCATGACCTGGATATGTGGAGGTAAACCAATATGGCAAAAATGTTGCAATAACATCAATAAACACTGCACTTAACCCCTCTGGTTTTGTGACAGTCACATTCACTGCTTTATAAATAGGCCTTTTTGTGTTTGGAAATGTAAAATGTGGATTTTAATTTGCATCTAAACTTTAACATAATTCTGCCAATTCCTCTTTTTTTTTTTTTTTTTGTAGAATGTTGCCTTTTTTGGGCACAAAGATTTTCTTACCCTGTGATAGCATATTGACTAAAAGTTTCTTATGTGTCAAAACATATCTAGCTTTAGAGGGAATCCAGAATCATTTTAACATTACAGTAGATGTGTATGATGTGACAGAATCTATATTGGTGTGATTGATTGATTTATTTTTTAAATAATGAAACCAGTTTTGTTGGAGTTTTTACATTTTGAACATTTCTGTAAAAGGGCAGGGTGTGGGAAAATGAAGTGTCTTAACTGAAATGGAATGATAGGTGACTTTGTGTAGACCTCATGATTTTACTACATGGGCAAGATGAATAAGTTAGATTGTAGTTAATTAGGTCTACAGTCAATCACTGTCAATGTCATTTATCATAATTTCTGAATACTGTATGTCTGTTTCCCTAATTCTCGTTCTCGACTTCCCTTTGAATACAGTTTTGATGGTTTAGCTAACATTTGCATTTAATTTACTGAAAATGACAGCTTCACATATAAATTACTGTGCAAAGGTTTTAGGCAGGTGTGTAAAAATATAAACAAATGGCCACTGCCTCCACCTATAACTGGCCTTTGCAGCAAGGAGCACATGGAAGGGCGACGCATGTCAAACAAAACCAAAGAAAATTCCCAGCTCAACTCACCAACCAGCCTGCAACAAACTGAATTATCCTGTCTAACTACAGGACAGGAATTATCCCTGGGGAGGGGATGCACTGGGCACCTTTACTGCCATTGTGCTATATGCTAGGTGTCCAGTGTGCTGCCTTTAAGGAAGGGTGGGCTCCCTCCAGGATTACCTGTCCTCTATCTATCCTTTTATTATGCATGTGCTTCTCAAAACTATATAGAGTTGGGACTGCAGATAATACTCGGTTGCCGTGAAAAGGCTCTGCAGCATAAGCATGTATTTGCAGATGTGTGCAAACTAAACCCCTGTTTTTAGCACACACTGTTAGACCGGATAATTTGGTTTGTTGCAGGCTGGTTGGTAGGTTGAGCTTGGAATGTTCTTTGGTTTTGTTTGACATGAGTCACCCTTCCATGTGCTCCTTGCTGTGAAGGCCAGCTATAGGTGGGGGTAATGGCCATTTGTTTGTATCTGTAACGAAACTCACTAAATGCAGTGTGTGAATGGGGACATAGGAAAGCATTGTGTGAGTTTTAGCTGTGGTAGATAACTTGATCTATCTGCAGTTAAAAACTTGATCTATCTACCCGTGTGAAAGGGGCCTTATGCCTTTAAGTATGGATGGGCTCCCTCCAGGCTTACCTTCCCCCTATCTTTTATGCATGTGCGAAAATAGTAGTGCTAATAGCTTATTTTTTATCAATTTAACAAAATGGTAAAAGTAAATGAACAAAAGAGAAATCCAATCAATATTTGGTGTGACCAACCTTTGCTTTCCAAACCGCATCAATTCTTCTAGGTACACTTGCACACAATTTTTGAAGGAACTCAGCAGGTAGGTTGCGCCGCTGCAGTCAGCGGCTCATTGCGAGGGGAATATCTCCTAAACGTAAAGGTTTAGGAGATTGTTTTTTTACCTACAGGTAAGTCTTATTATAGGCTTACCTGTAAGTAAAAGTCCAAAAATGGAACTCAGCAGTATCTTTTATGCATGCGCTGGAGCCGCGATACTCGAAAGACACGTCGAGGCAAAATGTCATCTCCCTCGGCGTGGACCAGGTAAGTTACCGATGCCTCGTTCTAAGGTTAGTATTTCATAATGAGCTAGTATGCGGTGCATACTAGCTCATTATGCCTTTGAGCCTTACAGGTGACTAAAAAAATAAAAAACTTTTGGGGACTATACAACTGCTTTAATCGTGATGCAATTGAGACCCCTATAATCAATACAAGGTCTCATTTCACCACCCTTCTTTTTCACAAAGAAGAATCCAGCACCAGTAGGAGACAAGGATTTGCAGATAAACCCTTGAGAAAGTGTGTCGTAACATGGTCCTCCATATCTTTATCCTCCGACACGAGGAGGCATAGCACCAGGTTGAAGGTCATACGAATGGTATGGAGGCAAACTACCGGCTTAACCCTTGTCAAATACATTGCTAAATTTGCGGTACTCCTCTGGCAAGGAGGAGGGTGAAGACTGCACTGTGACGACCAGGAAAAAACCTTGGCACAAAGCCACTCAAAAGAGGGGTTGTGCCTCTGTAACCAAGGATAACCACCGGGTAATGAGGTGAGGAAATAACTTGGAATTGGATTATGTCATGGTGAAAAGCCCCTATGGCCATGGTCAACGGAACAGTCGGTAGTAATGACGGCAGTTCATAAAAATTGGCTCGTTTTAAAATTTTGGATTCTTGTGCTATCCTCACGCCTCCTTTTTCTATGATTTGCGTTAAATGCGATCATCCTATGATCGCTAGATCCCAAGTTGTCCCATATTGCCACATCTGAGATCAGACTTGGGTAGTCCATAATTAATAGATCTAGCAGGGCATTCTTTCTAGTTGGGGAATCCACCAATTGAAACATGAAGTTCTCCTTTAAGACATTCGTGAAATGACGGGCCTTTAATGAGTGAGCTGTCCCCTCTGTCCACTGGCGTAGGAAGGGGGGGGCAGGGGGTGCTGTTGCCCCGGGCGAACCATTTAGGGGGGCGACTTTCCGTGCCTCCTCCTAATTGTAATTTCCCGTGTCACCGCGACACGGATGTCCCGAGCGGCCAGCGGCCACCATGTGTATTGTCCAGCGCCCTGTGATTGGGCATATGGGGGTCATGTGAGGAGTGGGGCTGGAAGTCCCGCCTCCGCACATGACCGCCATACGTCCAATCGCAGAGCGCCGGGAAAGTCTGAAAATGGCGTCGGCCGTCGGGAGACGTCAGGCACGGAAAGTGTGAGCCGCCGGCGCCGTCTTCCCCTCCGCTCTGGTGCTCTGCGGTACGGCGCTGCCAGTGTGTGGAGGGAGTTGCAGCATGGAGCGAGCTGCGGGTGGATGGTGCTGGCGGCCGGCGGGGAAGAGAGTCGGAACTCCGTCCGAAGCAGTTCTGCACATCCAGTGCTGGGGTCCTGTCCGTCCTGGAGGAGTCTCTGGAGAAGAGCAGACACAGGTAAGGAGGACTCAGAGGATGGACTTCTACTGTAGGAGTTAGGTGGGTCAGTGCAGGGGTCAGTGTCAGTGTAGGGGTCAGTGACAGTGCAGGTGTCAGTGTAGGGGTCAGTGTCAGTGCAGGGGTCAGTGCCAGTGTAGGGGTCAGTGTAGTGTCAGTGTAGGGGTCGGTGTCAGTGTAGGGGTCGGTGTCAGTGTAGGGGGTCAGTGTCAGTGTAGGGGTCAGGTCAGTGTCAGTGTTTTAAAAAAAGCTCCAAAATATTTAAGTCCCCCACGTTTATGCACATATAAACGTGGATGTTTATATAAGGAAGTTCCCCATTATGATGACATTTCCCTGTCCCGCTGCCAATTCTAACTGTGATAGTAGGTCCAGCTCCTCCTCCTCCTTCAGGTTGGGGAGCCTATAACATACCCCCACTTTTAATTTCCCACTTCTTCTTTTTTCAGTCTACCCACACTGACTCCACCTCCCCCTCGTCCTATTCACAATGTCACTCCTCTCTGCCACCCTTACATCCATTTTTTACAGACACACCCCTCCCCTCTTCTACCTTCCCTGTCCTTCCGATAAAAGCTGTCAAACCAAGTTCCAGTTATTCCTACAAAGTCTAAGTCCTTGTGTAATAGCAGCTCCAGTTCCTCTATTTTGTTATCTGGGCTCCTAGCATTTGTGTATATGCCTCTCAGTGTTGTATGAGTGCATATTATTTCGTCCTTATATTTCCTCTGGCTCTGTTTTTCAAATTGTCCACGCATTCACCCCCAGGATTAGATGTTTCAGCTTTATCATCACTGCTGGCACCACTATTGCCCTCTGCTCGCTGCCGGCAAATGCTTCCTCTGACCCCTTCCCACCCCAATACCTAGTTTAAAAGCCCCTCCAACTTTGTGGCCATCTTTCTTCACAATAGAGCTGCACCATCCACATTAATGTGCAACCCGTCCTTACTAAAAGCCGATAACTGACAGAAAAGTCAGCCCAGTTCTCCAGGAACCCAGACCCCTCTTTCCTACACCAGTTCCTCAGCCACTTGTCCAGTTCCCTAAGCTCCTGCTGCCTCTCTGTTGTGGAACAGGATGTGCACGATGTGGCATCACCAATCTTGTTGGACATGTTACCCACTATTCTAGTGGGAATAATAAGAAATATTACTATTGGTACCCTACACTACTCCCAGCTCTCCTTGCGATACTCTCACCACTCTGTGACACTCTCGGAACCCCATGACACTCTCAGGACCCCGCGACACCCTCCGCACACACATTTTTCAGCACCCTGCTCCAATACCAGTCCCTTATTCTTGATGAGACTGCTATGGATCTCAAGGGGGACAGCATGCAAAAATAAGTCTTGCTGAGAGACACATTCACTCCCATTACTGCCGAATTACATTGCCCGGGGCCCTGCCACTAAAAATAAACAAAGGGGCAAGTGTGAGGTCATTAACCAAATATTTGTTCACTGATGTCATGCAGTACCTTTCTGCTTACATGGCTAGGGATTCCGGGCCAGTGAATGAACAAGCCATTGGAAGTGAATATATGATCCAGCTTGCCAGAAATACTTCCTTTATTTTTGTTGCTATGATCAGACTTCCTATTAGAGGGTGGCTAGTTTCATTCTGCATGGTCGCGGGGCGGGCTGGGCCGGAGGGCAGTTGGCAATCTCCCCCAGGCCGGTGACACTATGCACAGCCACCGGCCTCCGCTACCAAATGCTGTGTTTGCAGAGTGGTAGGAATATGCCTGCTGGAACTCTGTTATCACAGCCGCCGCTCACCTCCTGCTGTGCATCCGTGCCTGTGTCAACTCCGAGGAAGATGGCTACAGGGCTGAGCTTTGTCTCATCTCACGCATAGCTCCGCCTCAGAGCACACCAGCGCTGACATGCCCTTCTCTCTCTGCACAGGAGAGATAAAGCTCATCTAGTCGTCCTCCTTCTGAGTCTACCCCGCCGACACTCCCCGGGCATGTGTGGGCACTGGGCAGGAAGTTTAAACCCAGAAAAGCAGCAGACAGCCTGCGCCTCAGCCTCCATCCTGGTAAGCTCACCCTCTCTCCTGCCTCTCAGTGTATAAAAAGGGGAGCTCTGTGGACTTTGTTAAAGGGGAGGGGGGCAGGCTTTGGTGAGCAGAGACCCCCTTTACACCAGAGTGTACAGCATGCCCCCTTAAATCAAGTTTCCCAGCACACCCCTTACATCAGACCCCCCCCCTTTAAATCAGGGTTCCCGTTTACATTAGAATCCACAGACCTCCCCCTTACAGTGTAAGTGGAAATTCTGTGCGGACTCTGATGTAAGGCGGGCCTCTGTGCAGACTCTGATGTAAGGGGGGCCTCTGTGCAGACTCTGATGTAAGGGGGGGCGATTTCGATGCTTACATAATGATGTACATAACATAATGTACAGGGTGCAGGGGTCAGGAGTTTGTAATGGACAGGATTCTGGGAGTATGTAATTTTATAGGGTACAGGGGTAAGGAGTATGTAATGTACAGGGGTGAGAGTCGTAGTAAAAGAAGGGGGTCCCATGAGGACCAGAGTGAATGAAGGTGTTCACTGTACACTCTGTTAGAAAGAGGCCCCCTTCAGGTTCCATTATACTACTTTGTAGTCTCTAATGAAGCCTGGAGGAGAAGCTTTCTAAAAGACTCTGTTGTACTTTGCATGAAATGTGGGGGCGAGGCCAGGGGCGGGTCATGGGCAGGGGTGGGGCCTGACAGGGGGCCTTTGCTTTATTTGGTCCGGGGGCCCTGAGTGTTGTCAGTCTGCTGGCAAGTGTACCATAATTCTCTCCCTGTCAGGGATCTTCGCACGACAGGAGCTTCCTAGTTCCTGCCCATCATGATGTCATTCAGAGGCTGGGATGGAAGAGGAGGAGTTCTGTTGCGACCTGCGGGGAGCATCCACTACAGTGGGTGAGCGAACGGCTGAACATTGCTGCACTGCTTTGATCTTACTGAAGTGGTAAAATAAATAAATTGGGTTAATTAATCTACAATGATATTTGTTATATGCAGCATGGAGGGGGTTAATGTATTGCTATTGGTCACTGATGCATTTGTGACCAGTGGAAGTTAATTAACCCCTTCATGCTGCAGCATAAGGCCCCTTTCACACTTCACCGCAATTTTGCAGCCGCAATTTCAGGGAATGCCTGTGTAAGACCCCATTCACACCTGAGCGACAAAACGCCCGACGCCGGACGCTTCTGTCGCTCGAGGGGAGAATTCCCATTGCTGTCTATGGAGATGGTTCACATCTCATAGATGCCGAACGCCTGTCGCCTGAAAAAAAGTCCCGGACCCTTTCTTTCAGGCGACATAGGCGTTTTCCCATTGACAGCAATGGGAAGACTTTGAGAAAAAAAAAAGTGAAAGTTTTGTACTCGTGGCAAAATACGCCGCTACACGCGAACGCGGCTGTCGCTCAGATGTGAATGCAGCTTTAGTGGCATCAAAATTGGACCAAAGTAGTGCAGGGACTAATTTGAAGTCAGAGCGACTTGAAGTCGTACTAATATGAATGGTTGTCATTGGAAATCATGGGAAACGACTTGTCATGCTACTTTGCCATCACAAATCGTGGGACAAGTCGTATAAGTGTGAAAGGGGCCTTAAGGAGTTAATTAGCACTGACACTGGTGCCACTGCAACTAATGCAGCATAAAGGGGTTAATTGCCACTGGTCAGTGACCAATAGCAATCAGTGGCGGCTGGTGCTCAAATTTTTTGGGGGGGCGCAAACGGAAAAAAAAAAAAAACAATTGCAGCCTCACTGGGCCCATCAATTATCACCACTTTACCTTGCTATCAAACGCAACCACTGTGCCATGCCATCAAACGCAACCACTGTGCCATGCCATCAAACGCAACCACTGTGCCATGCCATCAAACGCAACCACTGTGCCATCAAAACGCAACCACTGTGCCATAAAATGCAGTCACTGTGCCATGCCATCAAACACAGCCACTATGCCATCAATTGTCACCACTATGCCATGCCATCAATTGTCACCACTGTGCCATCAATTGTCACCACTGTGCCATCAATTGTCACCACTGTGCCCATCAATTGTCACCACTGTGCCCATCAATTGTCACCACTGTGCCCATCAATTGTCACTGTCCAGACATCCATCCACCTCAGAGCCTTATTGTATATGAAACCTGCTGGGACTTGTAGTTCTCCATCTTCTCATGGAGAAGATGGAGATTGGAGAACTACAAGTCCCAGCAGATTATACATACAATAAGGCTCTGAGGTGGATGGGTGTGTGGATTGCATGCACCTATCAATCCCGGGGGGGGGGGTGTGCAGGATCGGATAACAGTGTTATCTGATCCTGCCCCCCCCCCGGGGATTGATAGGTGCATGCAATCCACACACCCATCCACCTCAGAGCCTTATTGTATGTATAATCTGCTGGGACTTGTAGTTCTCCAATCTCCATCTTCTCCATGAGAAGATGGAGAACTACAAGTCCCAGCAGTCTAACTACAATAACAGGCTCCAATCGGGATGGGGATCAAGTAGTGCAGGATTGGCTTGATCGCCCCCAAAGTCATCAGCCGTGACGTGACACAACAACCCAGGCAGGCATCCATCGGCTTACACTCCGCTCGGGCTGTATGAAATGATGTGCGCTCCCGCGTGACGTCACTTCCGCTTTTCGTCTAAAAGACGAATGGCCGGAAGTAACAATGCTCCCGCCTCCCAGCGCCAATAGAAGCACTGTCAGGGGGACGGGAAGCTCATCAGCGCTTTGCAATGCGCTCGATAGGCGGGGATTGAAAAGCCTCATATGAAGCACCATGTATGCAATCTAAAGATTGCATTGACACGGCGCTTCATAGGGCAATGGTGGCCGGCGCTCAAACATGTTTTAAATAAAGGAAAAACATTTTTTTTTTCAAGTTTCTTAAAGGGGCAACTGAAAAAAAAAAAAAAATAATATATATATATATATATATATATATATATATATATATATTTTTTTTTTTTTGTGCCTACAGGAGGGGGGGCGGCGCCCCCTATGTGCGGGCCGCCACTGATAGCAATACATTATCCCCCCTCCCTGCTGCATATTCCAAACAGCATTGTAGATTAAAGTGGTTGTAAATGTTGTTGTTTTTTTATATAAAAATAACAAACTTGCCATGTTTATCTGCTCTGGCAAAGGGTTTTGCACAGAACAGCCCAGACTCTTCTGGGGTCCCCCGCCGGCACTCCAGGCTTCTCTCTTCATCCCGCCTCCTGTCACCTTAAAATCATCACATAGGGGACTTTTTGTCCCTTATGTGATGGAAAAAAAATAACCACCCCCACATATACACATGAACGAACGTAAACGCATGCCTCAGGGGAGCCTACGCGTTAAACGTTGATTGCGATACATTTTACATATTACCATACACGCCAGAATGAGAGCAACACAAGACCCTCCTCCGTAACACTAAACTGATACCTATAGGGGGATTTTGAAGCGTTTCCTATAGAAAATATAGGGTACTAAATTTTGCCACCATTTTAAATTTGGGTAATTTATTGCATTTGTTTGCCCTAAATTTCGCTTTAGTGTGTTTTTTTAACAGAAAATTTATGTTTCCTAGACCTTTGCGGTAATATCGTGTGATATAAAAAACGACCACTATTTTCTTGTCTATGGTGTCTGCTTTCAGGAAATATATAATGTTTGGTGGTTTTGTGTAATCTTCAGGCCTAAAATAATTGTTTTATCATGTGTGCAAAAATGGCTCTGGCTAAGAAAAGGTAAATTTAATATGGATGACAAAAGTGGGATTTGGGAGGATGCAGAGAAGAGGGAGAGTGGGGCAGAGTTGCTCCACCATGGGCCTCTGGGTTATACTTGCCCCTGGGCCAAAAGGTGCCAGTCAGCCCCTGCAAGGGGCTCTGGAGGGCCACATTGTCCTCCCCCCCACCTTTGTGATCATGAAAAATCGTAGACACTTTTCCTCGATCCATCACTTTTCCACGCTCTATGGGCCACTTGACTGGACTTCCCCCCCAGGCCTAAGGCTGCCAGCCCTTCCCTGTCCCACTGTGTGTAGAAACATAGCTACCCTCTCTAGCTCATTCCAGGATTGACAAGGGACTATGGGATTAGTAGTGTGCATACAGTGCCTTGAAAAAGTGTTCCTACCCCTTGAAATTTTCCACATGTCATGTTACAACCAAAAACTTTAATGTTTTTGATTGGGATTTTATGTGATAGACCAACACAAAGTGGCACATAATTGTTAAGTGGAAGGAAAATTATAAATGGTTTTCAATTTTTTTTTTACAAATAAATACCTGAAAAGTGTGGCGTGCATTTGTATTCAGCCCCCTTTACTCTGCTACCCCTAACTAAAATCTAGTGGAACCAATTGCCTTCAGAAGTCACCTAATTAGTAAATGGTCCGCCTGTGTGTAATTTAATCTCAGTATAAATACAGCTGTTCTGTGAAGCCCTCAGAGGTTTGTTAGAGAACCTTAGTGAACAAACAGCATCATGAAGGCCAAGGAACACACCAGACAGGTCAGGGATAAAGTTGTGGAGAAGTTTAAAGCAGGGTTAGATTATAAAAAAAACAAGCTTTGAGCATCTCACCGTGCACTGTTCAATCCATCATTCGAAAATGGAAAGAGTATGGCACTGCAAACCTACCAAGACATGGCCTTCCATCTAAGTTAACAGGCCAGGCAAAGACATCATTAAAGGGGTTGTAAAGGTAAAATTTTTTTTACCTTAATGCATCCTCCCGTTTTACTTGCCTCACCCCTCGAAAGTCCAGGGCACGTCCTCGTCATCCTGTTCGGTTCCCAGCCTGGCCGCTGATTGGCTAGGCTGGGTGGATTGATAGCAGCGCAGCCATTGGCTGGCACTACTGTCAATCACAGCGGATGACGTGGCGCTTCGGGGGGCGGGCCGAGTGATACAGTCGGCGGCTATGGCCGCCGCTGTATCACGGGAGCGCGCTCGCAAAAGCTTTCCACCATGCGAGGGAGCTCGCATGAAGGTGGAAAGCTTTTGCGAGGAGGAGCAGAGACAGCCGCCGGGGGACTCTAGAAGACACGGATCGGGCCACTCTGTGCAAAACGAACTGCACAGTGGAAGTAAGTGTCTTGCCTTTAGTGTTCCTTTAAGCTGAGAAGCAGCAAAGAGGCCCATGGTAACTCTGGAGGAGCTGCAGAGATCAACAGCTCAGGTGGGAGAATCTGTCCACAGAACAACTATTAGTCGTGCAGTCCACAAATCTGGCCTTTATGGAAGACTGGCAAGAAGAAAGCCATTGTTGAAAGAAAGCCATAAAGAAGTCCCGTTTGCGAGAAGCCACGTGGAGGACACAGCAAACATATGCAAGAAAGTTCTCTGGTCAGATGAGAGCAAAATTTAACTTTTGGCCTAAAAGCAAAACGCTATGTGTGGCGCAAAAAAACGAATGCCGCATACACACGGTCGGAATTTACGACAACAAATGTTCGATGTGAGCTTGTTGTCGGAAAATCCGACTGTTTTCTCCATCGGACATTTGCTGTCAATTTCCGACGACAAATGTTTGAGAGCTGGTTCTCAATTTTTCCGACAAAGTTCTTGTCGGAAATTCCGATCGTCTGTAGCCAATTGCGACGCACAAAAATCCTACGCATGCTCGGGATCAATTTGACGCATGCTCGGAATCACTGAACTTAATTTTTCTCGGCTCGTTGTAGTGTTGTGCGTGACCACGTTCTTGGCGTTCTTGACAATTTTTGTGACCGTGTGTATGCAAGATAAGTTTGAGCGAACAATCCGTCGGAAAAAAATCCACGGTTTTGATGTCGGAATGTCAGATCGTGTGTACGCGGCATAACACTGTACATCACCCTAAACACACTATTACATGGTGGTAGGAAGCATCATGTTGTGGGGATGCTTTTCTTCAGCAGGGACAGGGAAGTTGGTCAGAGTTGATGGGAAGATGGATGGTGCCAAATAGAGGGCAATCTTAGAAGAAACTCCATTAGAGTCTGAAAAAGGCTTGAGCCCGGGGTGCAGGTTCACCTTCCAGCAGGAAGTGAGTTTGGGGTGGAGGGCACAGAGTCCTGACCTCAACCTGACAGAATTATAGTGGAGACTGTGAGCCAGGTGTTCTCATCCAACATCAGTGCCTGACCTTATGTATGCACTTCTGGAAAATTGGTAAAATAGTCTCATAGACACACTCCTAAACCGACAGCCTTCCCAGACGAGTTGAAGGTGTTGTAGCTGCAAAAAGTGGGCCAACTCAATATTTAACCCTACAGACTAAGACTGAGATGTCATTAAAGTTTATGGGCCAGATCCACGTACCTTAGCGCATCTTTCCGTCCGGCGTAGCGTATCTCTGATACACTACGCCGCCGTAACTTACAGCGTATTTTCTGTATCCTGAAAGAATTTGCGCCGTAAGTTACGGCGGCATAGTGCAACTTTGGTGGCGTAAGGGCGCGCAATTCAAATGGATGTGATGGGGGCGTGTTTTTTGTCAATATGTCTTGACCCGACGTAAATGACATTTTTTTTGAACGGCGCATGCTCGAAATTAACCCGCAACAAGCCAATGCTTATGACGTGAACGTCATTCTACGCAAAGCCCTATTCGCGAACGACTTACGCAAACAACGTAAAAAATTCAAAATTCGAGGCGGGAACGACGGCCATACTTTGAGTATGCCTCATATAGCAGGGGTAACTATACGCCGAAAAAAGCCTTACGGAAACGTCGTAAAAAATTGCGCCGGACGTACGTTTGTGGATTCGCATATTTAGCTAATTTGCATACTCAGCGCGGAATTCGACGGAAGCGCCACCTAGCGGCCAGCGTAAATATGCACCATAGATCCGACGGCGTACTAAGACATATGCCAGTCGGATCTAGCACAGCTTCAGGCGTATCTTGTTTTGTGGATACAAAACAAAGGTATGCCGGAGCAAACTAGAAGTTACGCGGCGTATCAATAGATACGCCAGCGTAACTTCTTTGAGGATCTGGCCCAATGTGCATATAAAGGCAGGCGTCCCAATACTTTTGGTAATAAACTGTTGGCGCTATATAAATCCAGTATAATAATAATATAATGTGTGTGTGTGTGTATGTATGTACTTTTTAGGGCTGCGGAAATTAACGATTAATTGGTCGATTAATCGTTAATTTCTTTGATCGATTAAAAAAAATTTGATCGAGTAAGATCCGCGGAGTGAGCTCCGCGGTCTCGCCCATAGGAAAGGCCGCGTCTTCGGCCTAGCTCCGGAGCCGCGGCCATCTTGGTCCACCCTGCGGCAGCTAAGTAGCGGCGCGCTGACGTCATAATCACCTGCCTGCCTGCTTGTATCATCTTCCCTTGCGCACCGCACGTGTCCATCAGCTACTCTGCGGACGGGTCTGCTTGCCTGATGTATGGTCAGGTAAGAGTGGACAACCATTATGGGGACAGATGTATATATTCATGGAGTATGGGGGCAGATGCTTCATTTATACTTATGAGCCGGTGTATGTGTATTTCTGCAGTATGGGGGCAGATGTGTATATTAAAGCATGGGGGCAGATGTGGATATTAAAGCATGGGGGCAGATGTGGATATTAAAGCATGGGGGCAGATGTGGATATTAAAGCATGGGGGCAGATGTGGATATTAAAGCATGGGGGCAGATGTGGATATTACAGCATGGGGGCAGATGCTGTAATATACACATCTTCCCCCATGCTTTAATATACACATCTGCCCCCATACTGCAAGAATATACACATCTGCCCCCCATACTGTAATATACACATCTGCCCCCCATACTGTAATATACACATCTGCCCCCCATACTGTAATATACACATCTGCCCCCCATGCTTTAATATACACATCTGCCCCCATACTGCAAGAATATACACATCTGCCCCCATGCTGTAATGTACACATGGGGACAGATGTGTATATTCTTGCAGTATGGGAGGCAGATGTGTATAATAAAGCATGGTGGCAGATGTGTATATTTTTGCAGTATGGGAGGCAGATGTGTATATTACAGTATGGGGGGCAAATGTGTATATTCTTGCAGTATGGGGGGGGGGGGGAGATGTGGATATTACAGTATGGGGGGAAGATGTGGATATTACGGTATGGGGGGGGCAGATGTGGATATTACGTTATGGGGGGGAAGTCATGGATTGTGGAAACCAACTAGTGTCGAGTGATTGTATATAGTGTATACCACATTTACCACTGACTAATGCAGAGTTGCAATGTAAGGAGATCAGCTAAAAGTAGTTGTATCTGTATGTGCGTTAATTAATCGAAATTAGTCGATTAATCGATTAAAAAAAAAAAAACGATTAATCGAACACAAAAATTTTAATCAGTAACAGCCCTAGTACTTTTGTTTTTAAACCACTGTTTAGTGTCTCATTACTGTTGGTAACACAATTAATCACATGCTCCAAAATGTTTATAATTATAGGGAATGTAGATTAATGCAACTAAGTTTTTTTTAGGAAATTTAGTGCAGTTTCTTCATCTTTTTCCTTGCATACTATTGACAATGGTTAAGAAAAGCGGTACTTCTAAAAAAGAAATAAATAAAAAAAAAGTCCGTGTTTAGATGAGTGATGTGTTCCTCTCTGCTTACACCCAGAGACACTTCCTCATTCTCGTGTGCAATGCACAGAATACAGAGGCTGTCTCAAGTCCCATTTGTCTAGTGTTTCAGGGCTACAATAAAACTAGCAGAGTGGGTCCCACCCAGAAAGCAACATTAGGAGCCGCTGCGAAAGACAAAAATAAGGTGAAAGAGAACACTTTTTTTTTTTTTTGTTGATTGGAATCTACTCCCCTAGCAAGGTCCTGAGTGTGTGCTGGGTGCTCTTGTCTGTGCTCTGGAATTGGCTGTAACACTGAAAGAAGAAACTTCAGAGGTTCAACAGAGGCAGATTTCTTGTTACTGGTGTACAGTGGGTTCAGAGAAGAAACAGAAGTTTGGGAAGCTGTGATTTTTTTTTCCTGAGCCAGTGGAGATAACAGCTGCTCTTCAGCACTCTCCCCTCCAGGCAGGCCCAAGGTAAGACGCTAACTAATGGTGATCATTATTGAGTACCACTGCCAGATGTGTTTCAGAGATTCCAGGTTTGTTAATGTAAATCTAAAAAGAGGACTAAGCTGTGCATTTAAAGGTTCTTTAACGTATTAAATAGACTTATTTCTATACTATATACTAGAGGAGCCAAGTTTTAAGTCATACTGATATTCCATTATTTGTGATTGTAGTTGCAGGTATTTTACTGCTATGGGCAAGTATAAAGCAGTGCTTGGCATTGGTTCATGCAACAAAGACCCTATATTAATTTTTTGTATTTATTTTTTATATATTTTTTTTTTATTTAGATTCAAATAGAACTTAAGTTTGTTATACAATATGTATTTATATGTGAGGTCTTGGAGACTTCAAGTGCCCTGAAATATATAGCTTTTAAAGCATTATAATTTATATAGTGTAAACTAGATTTTGAATGTCCCTGCAATGTATTTTATCTCTGAATTTTATGCTGTGCCCAAATTGTTTTCAATTTCTCTTTTTATTGATCTTTTTCTTTATACAAAATGTTGCATTTATACAAGATTCATTGCAATGTACATTTGTTCACTCGTTATCCAAAATATAGAACCTTGTTTAATATTTATAAGCTTCTTTATCATAAAAATGTTTATCCATTCACAATCCTACTATTCTTACTTTCTTCTGTACTCATTCATCCTATTGCCCTCTCCCCCCCCCCCCCAAAAAAAAAAGTTTTACTCAATCTTCTTCTCCCTTTTTATATTTTTACTTTGTTTTCCATTTGTAAACATTCATTTTTATCGAGGACTGAAATTCATCCCATTTTTGCCATATTTCTGGCATTTGATACTCTATATATCCTTCTCTTATTTGTCTTTCCATATATTGTATTTCATTCATTTCACATACCCATTCTGTGATGTTAGGGCTTTTGTTATCTCTCCATTTGTGGGCTATTATTATTATTCTTGCTGCCGTTTTATCATATGGTAAAGAATTGCTGTGCCCAAATTGTTGACTGTGTTCATTACCGGAATATCTAATACAGCAGTTCTGATACTGACCATTTGGTGGTTTGGAACAGCTTGGAGTTAATTTTATTAACTAGCATTTCCACATCTTGTATCAGAATTTTATTGCAGTATAATCTTTTAGAAATTGTTCTGCTTTTATATTTCTTTGATTGACAAACATGTCTGAAATAAAGTGCCCCGAGGTTTGGAAATGGTTCTATAATCAATAAAGGCGACATGGTTTATTTAATAAGGCAGCACAACATGGAATAAATGTGTTAAGTGTAATAACCTATGGGAACCTATCGTTTCAGCTTACAATAATCAAGTTGCCAATGGTTATTGCATTTTTACACATTATCGTAGCTTTTAATCAATAAATCTCAGCGACATGGTAATATCACTTACAAAACAAAGATGTTGAGCTAAGTAGTTTAAATGAGTTGATGCATTTGTTTAACTTTTTGGAAGGTGGCACTATGGTAATCTGTGCAAATACATCATTTTTTTCTGGCATAACCTCTGTAGCTCATCTACATGCAATACAAGCGTACAAATAAACTCTATCAAATCCTATCCTTATTGTATGAAAATAACACATATACTTGTATATCACCAAGACTTTACACAATTTCAAGCACATTTCATCTGTGAATTGTGCAAACTTTATATTTAACATACAAAAACATAAAGTACAAACTGTTTGCTACAGATTAGAGCATTAATGCAGTTCTGACTCAAAGTTAAGTTCACCCAAGACCAAAACTGATATTTAAGTTTATAGGTGGTATGGTTCAGTTGCTTACACCCTTACATACATTTGGAAATCGTCTTGTCATAATGGCTTGAGTCGGTGCATGGATCTTCGCATTCAGGCACAGAAATTTTGCCAGACCTTGCGTGACGTAAGAACCTGGAATACTGTTCCGCCTACCTGCATTGACCCAAAACTGAAATACCGAATTTTGGCTTAACTGACCTTTGAGGCCCCGTACACACGGTCGGACAAAACCATTGTGAATGGTCCGACGGACCGTTTTCATCGGTTCACCGCTGAAGTGGCCTGATGGTCTGATGTGTGTACACACCATCGTTCCAAAAACCGATCGGGTCAGAACGTGGTGACGTCAAACACACGCGCTGACAGTTTACCTTATTGTTTAAATACCACCAAAAGAAAGCTCTATTTGTGGGAAAAAAAGGACGTCAATTTGGTTTGGGAGCCACGTCACACGACTGCGCAATTGTCTGTTGAAGCGACGCAGTGAGGAATCGCAAAAAGTGGCCTGGTCTTTGGCCAGCGAAATGGTTCGGGGCTGAAATGGTTAAGAATGAACATATGAGGAATTGGTCCATCCTGCTCGATGTGTTTACTCAGAAAAGGAAGGGGATGGTAAGTGTAATATTTACCAGCCCCTTCCCCGCTCTCCATCCTTTTACATCCCCCACAGCAGCCAGAGGGAGAGGAAAGAAGAGAAGAAGAGAGAAGCTGGCAGCACTGCAGGGGGAGATGGAGGGAGCCAGGAATCAGGGGAAATTTGCACCTTACAAGGGGATTAGGGTGTGCCCACAACTGGCTCACCCTTTGCGCACGCCTATACTCCACAGCACAATGCGCCTGCCATTCACAGCACAAGGGAGTTTCAATGCAAGCAGCTTCAGAGAGTGAGAGTGTTCATGTTTCTGTCACAGGAAGCAACCTCCTGCTAAAATGCAGGCCCTTTAATGGTTTTTAGTAGTTCCCATTCACTTGGAGAATTATACTGTGCAGTCATTGATGCCAGTATGTGTGTGTTTGTGTGTGTGTGTATATATATATATATGTATGTATGTATGTATGTGTGTGTGTGTGTGTGTGTGTGTGTGTGTGTGTGTATATATATATATATATATATATATATATATATATATATATATATATATATATATATATATAGCATACTGACTTTGGTTTTGTGTGCCACCTGAGTGGTACATTATTTTAATATGGGAATTTATATTTCACAACCATATTCAGACGTGAAACAATAAGCTAAATAACTTTGTCTATACAAGTCACTTTTTATCAAAGAACTTTTTTAATGTAGAGTAAAAACCAATTCAGTATATTCCCATGCTTTCTCTTGTATGCAACATGCAAATGTTATGCAAGACAACCCTATAAATTTAATTTTCCATAAAAAATAGAAGTATAAAAAGTTTTTCATCATGATTAGAAATACAGTCAGTTCAAGGACATTATTTGAGCTTTGTCACCATATATTAATATAGAATGGAATCGGTAAAACACAAAGGTTTTTTGTGTAAAAAATAATAATTAGAGCAAAGGGGTGTTTTAGGCATCAAAACTTATGTGCCTACAGGCTCCATCCATGGAAATCCTGTCCCGTTGATTGGTTAATACAAGCATGTTTTCCACTCATATTTTTATTTTAATTTTGTAAATAGGCTCTTTAAATTTACTTTACAGAAATGAAAGTTCCAGGTCTCAGATTTAGTTTCATCCATGGCAGGGGTCAAGTCCTGGGGAAAAAAGTGTGGGAAGTCCCACCCAAGATCCACTTCCCCACCAAAAAAATAAAAAATTATACGCTCATATGCATAATTACTAAACCGCGTGTGTTTGTTTTTTTTCCGATCCACTGTACCTTTTGTAATCCTTTATGTTACTGCCCGCTTCCTGTATATGGATTCATCGGGTAGTGTGCGTGTATTCCGTCACTTCCTCAATGCCGCAATGACTCCTGGGAGCTTTTGTCATTGTTCCCAGGAGACATTGCGGAGGTCTGCCGCGAGTTATCGCGGGATTTAGAAAGAACTTTAAGCAAGTTCTTTCTAAATCCCGTGATAACTCGTGGCAGACCTCCGCAATGTCTCCTGGGAACAATGACAAAAGCTCCCAGGAGACATTGCAGCATCGAGGAAGTGACGGAATACCTGCACACTACTCGATGAATCCATATACAGGAAGCGGCCAGTAACATAAAGGATTACTAAGGTTCGCCTGCCCCTGATAGTAACTCGAGCTGGGCATCGCCGCTTAGTGAAGGATTGGTTCGGGCGGCTCGGCTGCTCTCGGCTGCTCTAGTCCTGCAATGGGAACTGCGTTCCTGCTGTGAAAAAAGTGCAGGGACGCCGTTCCCACGCGTTCCCGCAGGACTTGAGCCCTGATCCATGGAGTATATATTTTTAACTTTTTGAATAATTTTCTGTATGCTTTTATAAAACTATATTCCTGTTATTCAATACATGCACTAGTTGACCTCTTGTTAAATGCAGGATCAGAAAGGTGTCATCATTTAATAATGCTTGCATATGTAGTTAGTTTGATTGATGACCGTACTGATGCTAAAGCTTACAGCAGGCATTCCTACCTTTTGACTTTAGGCTAGTAAACTTGTCTGTGCCTTGTGCATTCATACCCTTGTACTGATCCCACTGTCTTCTTACAATATACTTAATATTGCTAGATTGTAAATCTCCAAATTATTCACAAGGAATTCAATTCTTAAAAATGACATCCTATTACAACCACACCCTGGATCCCTAGTGGGTCTGATAATGTATGTGGATGGGCTTTATTCTCTAAAAAGCTGTTTAGTAAAAATGATTACTATACTGACAATACAGGATAGTTGAAGCTAGCCATGACTATTCTGTTCTAGGCCTTGTCTGCACAAGTATCATGAATGCTTTCCCCCCTAGTTTTGAAAAACTGTACATGCCACACATTAGTTGCAGGCGGAACTTAACGTATTGTGAGTCATCACTGATGTCTATCTTGATTGCAGTCACCTGTAGAACAGGTGGCAGCACATTCAACCTAAGTATCTAAAAGCATATGTGATGTATCAAGTGATCATCTGCAACCAGTACTTGCAAACTAAAGATGGCTATAAATGGATTGAAATTCAGCAGTTTCAGTAAGGTTATGTGTTCATATGCTCCCTCTAATGATCGACTTCTGTTAAACGGCAAAATTATTCTCAGTGTATTCTCACAGTGGAGAGTACCCCCTGGCAGAATACAATGTCCAGCGACGGCATGTAATGGAGGGCACCGCCCCCCCCTCCCCCTAGTCATGCGTCCGGCCCCCTAATCTACATGCGGGGAGCCGGATACATTGATTCCAATGGTTTATTTTTTATTTTTTTGATGCATGTGATTAGAGCCAGAGGCTTTAATAGGCTTCAAAAAGGGTGGGCTTGGGGTGCAGAGCACTGTGCCCTGAGCCCTACCAGTTGTGTGACAATAGCAAATTCGTATTCGCTATTATCTTCCTGATTATCCTCCCGGCCAATCAGGAAGTAGGTCCTAAGACCCGTCACCTGATTGGACGATAGGAGAAGCGATCCTATTGGCCACTTAGGAGGGAGGAGACGCACGGCAGAAGCCGCCGTGATGCTGAGGAGGAGGAGATGCAGGGGAAGCCGCCACCCGTCGCCCGGAGGAAGCGCTGCCTACGACCTAGATGGGGTAAGTGCGGGGCTGGTGACTGACAAAAAATGGCAACATGGCTATTACATCTATAATTTGTATTCAAAGCTCTGGTCTCTAGTTGTCTGTTTTCTCTGCTGCCTGTCCTTGTCCTTCGGGCAAACATAATGGTAAGATCAATGACAAATATTGTAAGCTGCTACAGTGAGAGTCAGTCAAGATTTTTCTATGAGGCCCAATGATTTGTAGTTACGCCTCTGACTCCGGGCTCTCAGGCTAGAATTATTTATGACCTCTGATAGTGATTCTTTGTGTCACACCCTACTTTTTATCTGGTAAAAAATCTCTAAGCTTGAGGAGTTTCTGCCTTTAGCATTTTCCCTTTGTGTTGTATATAGGGTTGAGGTCCTTTACACTCATATATAGCTACAGCTACTTCCTTTACCTTCCCATAAGCAGATATCGACCTCCTTTCATCCACCCCTCTCACAAGTGGTGGATGTGTGAGAGCTACATGCTCTTTTTACTTTGTGATAGTTATGGATGCTAAGCAGGGCTAAAAATCCCTTTCCGTTGTTTTATTTGTCTACAATCCAGAATACTTATTGTTTTCCTTTAGTTATCATATTTTACAACATTTTGTTAATCACACTACTGATACACACTGATGCGTTGGTTTTCATTCTATATTGGTACGGGATACATCTTGCATTCTGCTAAAACGTAAAAAAAAAATGTATTGAAAGTGAAAGGTCCTTAGAACTTGCGTTCTACTTCAATGGTGGGAGCAGACAAGGTGAATCAATATTATTGGCTTTGTTCAGAATCAATATTGTGAATTTTATTTTCTGCCCCAGCTGCAATCAGATGTGTACTTTCTTAAAGTGTTTGTAAACCCTGTATAATCACTTTTACCTACAGGTAAGCCTATAAAAAGGCTTATCTGTAGGTACCATGAATTCCTCTGTATCCGCATGTGCCAACGTCATCGGTACATGCGCACTGAAGAAAGGGCTCGCTCGTGCCATTTCTTCAGCTGTCCCTGGTCACAGCGGTGTGTTGGGACCGCTGCAACAGCATCGTTCTAAGGTAAATATTTCAAAATGAGCTAGTATGCAATGCATACTAGCTCATTATGTCTTCTGTCTTGCAGGCTTTTTTTTTTTTTTCATTTGGAATTACAACCACTTTAATACAATTATAAGATACAAAGTAAAACTTTAGATTGTGAGTAACTTGTTCTATGAGTGTTTTACAAGACAAGCATTTTTTTTTATTATAAATTTTAACTTGATAAAATAGGAGTAGGGTCACGTCCCATTTTAGTTAATGAAAACTGTAATAATTAGCACTACTGAAGTCCCTCCAACTTTGACTACTTCAAGGCGACTTCTAACCGACTTGTGTCCATAGACTTTAAGGGCTCATGCCCACTGCAGCTCAAAGAAGCAGTCTTCTGAGTTTCCATTATTTCTTATAGAGAAATGCTTTATGAGACACCCATTCGTTGGTCTGATGCTATTTCCATGTTTTTTTTCTGGTAACCTGCTGGGTACCCACTGGAGGGTATCCTTTTCTGTTGTATAATGCCTTACCTGAGCCAGTGAGCTCTATGAATGTTTTTGTCCTCTCGCCACATTGTATAATCTCACATCAAAGTCTCAGCAGCTCTTGGATCCTTTTTTTCATTGGACCGCTGGCAAATAATACACTCTAACTAATTCAATCTGATGAAGTCAGATTAGCAGAGTAAATTGGTTGGATTAGTGCACTTAAGAATAAATGCTCTCTAATTAAAGCTAAATAAAAGACATACATTAGTAAACAGTAGATGTTTTTGTATGTACAGTAATACCTCTGAGCGTTTCGCAATACAAGCTATTATTTAAACAAAATCCTGACGAGCGTTGTCTCGCAAAACTAGCAGGATTCAAGCCTCTGTGGTGTGCAGTACCGCATTTGGCCAGAGGTGCGGGGGCACAAGTGGCACTCTGGGCCACTTGGAGCCGATTGGATCCACTCAGAGCCACTCGGAAACACTTGTAAACTCTCTAAGTGTCTTCTGAGTGCATCCGAGCGGCTTACGAGCGTCTGTAGCGCCCCCCCACCTCTGGCCATATCTGGTACTGCATACAATAGAAGTGACTGTGAAACAAATTATCTGAGTTTCCATTGATTAAAGCGGAAACTCGCTTTAATATACGAGTGCTTTGGATTACGAGCATAATTCATTACAGAAGAATGCTTGTAATTCAAAGTACCACTCTATAGGCTATGGTCAATATCATTTTAGGGGGGTACAGTAGGTTAGAAAGTCCTGTTCAGCTTACACTTTGGCCCCATACACACGAGAGAATTTATCCGCGAATACGGTCCAGCGGACCGTTTCCACGGATAAATCCTCTCGAGGATTTCGGCGGATTTTCATGCGATGGAGTGTACACACCATCGCATTGAAATCCGCGCCGAAATCCTCTGGCGATGACGTGTCGCGGCCGTGATTATGACGCGGCGACGTGCGCGACGCTGTCATATAAGGAATTCCACGCATGCGTCTAATCATTACGACGCATGCGGGGGATCCCTTCGGACGGATGGATCCGGTGAGTCTGTACAAACCAGCGGATCCATCCGTTGGGATGGATTCCAGCAGATGGATTTGCTTGGCATGTCAGCAAATATTCGATCTGCTGGAATCCATCCCAGGGGAGAAATATCCGCGGAAACAGATCCGCTGGCGTGTACACACCATAGGATCTATCCGCTGAAACCCATCTGCTGGGATTTTTCAGCGGATGGATTCTATGGTGTGTACGGGGCCTTTTGCAGATTCTACACAGAGAAGTCGAATGTTTATAATGAACTTGCATGTCAAGAGAAGGAGGGATTGCTCTAGGCACCCCCGTGTATGGACAGTTTAAGAGGTTATCAATATATATGCTCAAATTATTGTTTCACGTTTGTCAGTCTTTCAAAAATATATTTCCCCTTCCCAAGTTTTCTACCTATATCATATATTTTTAGGTTTATGTTCTAAAATATATATATGTAAAGACTATTGTCCGTAGAAATTCAGCAAACACAAAAAATAACCAACCAATCTAGTACTTTTCCTGATCAATCTTTTTCCCTTAGGTCTGCTGAAAATAGAAGCTAGAAATTCCCCCAGTGTTTCCTGCAGTTTTCAATCTTGGGAGTCTGGTTATTTATAGCCTAAGAAAACAAGCCGATTCATGTTTATATAAGAAGATGTATTGTTTCAGCTGCAGATCTTCTAATATATATTTAATAGGATATTGCAGTCAAAACTACAATAATACGATCAGTCTGCTGGATTTGAGGTGGTATCATACGTACATCTTAGATGATACATGTCTGTTACATTACACATGTAGAGCTACCCCCGTAGGGACCGCTGGCTGATGTTTGTCCCCAGTTGTCCTGACCTTGCAAGCTATCCGACCCTTCTGACATTCTAGGTTCAGACATATTTTAAGAATAGAGAACAATGAAGCAGGAGACATAATTCTTTAGTAACACCTCTAAATTAGAATTTGATCAACAAGTAGATGAAAGTAATTAGACAAGTATAAACAGTCTCATTCAGAGCATAGAAGCAGTATATACTAAACACAATGGCATAAATCAGTTATCAATGTTTAACAGGTTTAACCACTTCATATGGCGTCCTTAGGTTGAAGTGGTGATATCTGGATGATGCTTGCAGCTTTAGGCATCATTCAGATATCTTTCTTTTCAGCCGGCGATTCCCTTTAATGTAAAAGCCATCCTAGCAGCTATTTAGCGTCCTCTACCGCTGCCCATTGGAGCCTTTCTGGGCTCTCCTGTGCGATCAGGAAGCCGGATTACCATAAATCTGGTGGGGGGCCGAAAGCGATGTCATGATGTAAACACTGACAGTTTTTTGTCCTGGAAAGATGAGATCGATGTGTGTTGTTTTTTATTTTTTTTCTCTTTTATCTCATGCTTTCTAGGGTAGAGGGGATATCTGGGGTCTCATTGACCCCAGATGTCTCCATAAAGAGGATCTGTCATGCATTTTTCCTATTACAAATGATTTTAACATGTCTTATAATAGGAATAAAAGTGATTAAAAATAAATAAATTAAACCGTGTAAAAATAAATAAATAATAAATGATTTTTTAAAAGTGTCCCCATCCCCTCGTGCTCACACGCAGAAGCGAACGCATACTTAGGTTGCGCCCGCATATGTAAACGCCATTCGTACCACACATATGAGGTATCGCCGTGAACCAGTGGCGGCTGGTGCTCAAAATATTTGGGGGGCGCAAACAAACGAAAAAAAACAATTGCAGCCTCACTGCCCATCAAACGCAGCCATGCCATCAATTGTTGCCACTGTGCCATCAATTGTCGCCACTGTGCCATGCCATCAAATGCAGCCACTGTGCCATGCTATCAAATGCAGCCACTGTGCCATCTATCACCACTGTACCCATTAATTGTCACCACTGTGCCATGCTAAACGCAGCCACTGTGCCATGCCATCAAATGCAGCCACTGTGCCATCAATTGTTACCACTGTGCCATCAATTGTTACCACTGTGCCATCAGTTGCCGCCACTGTGCCTATCAATTGTCACCACTGTGCCATGCCAAACGCAGCCACTGTGCCATCAATTGTCGCCACTGTTCCCATCAATTGTCGCCACTGTGCCCTGTAAAATGCTGCCAGATTGCCCTTACACTTACCTTTCTGGGGTCAGCCACCCTCCTTCCACGGTCCCTCGATGTCTTCTCCCGCCTTCTATGACGCTTCAGCCAATCAGGTTACCGGTAACCTGATTGGCTGAGACGCCCGTCAGTGTTGGCCAGGGAATGCACCCCTGTGCGTCCCCTTGTAAACTATTTGGAAGCCGATTACAGCCCTCAGGCTGTAATCGGAAAGCCTATCAGAGCCGCTGGCTCTGATAAGCACTTCCAAAGCCAACCTGCTGCCGTTATTCAGATGGCCAGCGCTCACCAGGGGGCCGGCCATCTGAATAGTGGGCGGAAGCAACAATACATAGATTAATGCAATGCATGAAACTGTGTATTGTATTCAGTGGTGGTGCAGGAGCTAGAGGGGGCGGCGCTCCTGCACCCTCTATGGACGCACCGCCACTGTCGTGAACGTTAAAGTGAAAGCAATAATTCTAGTACAAGACCTCCTCTTTACCTCTCAACTGGTAACCTGTAAAGATTTTTAAAAATAGACGATGGATATTTTTAAGTACTGAAGTTTGGTACCATTCCACGACTGTGTGCCATTTTAAAGCATGACATGTTGGGTATCTATTTACTCTGTGTAAGATCACCTTTCACATTATACAAAAAACTGGGGTAAATGTTGTGGGGGTTTTTTAGTTCATAAAAGTGTATTTTTTCCCAAAAAAATTGCTTTTGGAAAATAGCTGTGCAAATACCATATGACATAAATTACAACAATCTCCAATTTATTCTCTAGGGTCTCTGTTAAGAGGGTCCTGTGTTGCTTGAACAGGTTTTAATATGGCGGTAACAGTTGTCTTCTGCTAGTAATAGTGGGGCCAGTGGATACTATTGAGTATTTGTAGACCAATTTGGTTAAACAGCTGAACAACTGAGCTGCTTACGGTAAAGGTTTCTCGATAGCTGAGGTGTAAAGTTGTCTGCATGCAGTGCCTCTACCGGATGGATGTCAGAAAGGCATCCACCTGCTCACCAATCCTGCTAATCACACACTCTCCAGGGAATAGAGGGTGCTTGCACAGGCTCTTGGATCTCAGAAAAGTTGTGCAGTGTAGCAGCAGCAGCTGTGCGGGAATTTATGGTGGCAGGCCCCGAGCGGAGAAGATCAGATGCGGTCTCAGTGTAGTGATCTGCGCCACAGCAATGTCTCCAATAATCACAGCCACCAATTAGGTCGCAAAGACCTGCAGTCTCTGAGTGAGTGTGACAGCCAGCCTATATCTGCTTCCCCAGAATCCTCCTTGCTCCACCAGCTTGCTGCGATATGTTGTTTAGTCTGCATTCAGGAATGCAGTATATATTAGCTGCGGGACTACAGGCCTCAAGATCCTCTGCTGTCCCAGGGGATTTAGATCTGCTCTGCTAACAGGAAGTGATGTAATTACCCAAATACTGAGCACTAGAGTAAAATACTTAATCCATAGTCCTGCTTGTAAGTGTCCCAGGATTTTTTTTTATAACATTAGCCCACACCTGGCTACACACACACATGGAAGTTTACCATTGAGTGGCTTATGTAATGGTCTGCTTCTTTGCATAAACGGCTAACAAATACTCCCATCTAATTTAAACATCCAGATATCATTCAGATATTATGTTAAATTAAAGCTGGTAACATAACTAAATATAATTAAATGTCTTCTTTAGTCTTCCCTACAAAGGGGCAAAAGCTTAGAAGCTCTTTTAATTGCTGACTCCAAAGACTATATATAATAGTTCATGAGAGAGAATTTTTGGGCATTCTTAATATGGATGACCTTATTTCTGTCCCTGCTTTGATTGTTGATACAGCACATAGGTAAGGATGAGCGATTCTGCACAATGGATGTTCTTGCTACCAAACACAAAGCTTTTGCAACCATTCAATTCTAAATACCTTTAGCAGCTCATCCACTGCTTCAAGTCCTTCCCGAGCCATCATAAGTTACAGTAGATCAATCTCAACAAAATCATGTACTTTAATATTTGAAGTGCAGGGCTGATTCTAGGCAGGTGCGTGTGGTGCAGTGCACCCAGGTGCCACAAAGGTGGGGGCACTGAAGCACCAGAGTGCTCCCCTCCCTCCTTCTCCTCTCCTTGTCCGTGTCCAGAGGCGGCTCTCTCCGCCGTCACCACTGCCACCACTGTGTTTCCTGCTCAAGTCCGTCCCCCTCCCTCCTCCTGTCAGAGGAGGAGAGTGAAGCAGCGGCTGTTTCTGTGTGGAGAGAGACCAGCTGTGCAGTGACGTCGCTGGGGGGGGTGTGGTGCGGTCCGTGCCTACCGTGTTCTCATTGTCCATGTTAGGGGAGCATCTCTGTGTTTGTCGTTGCCATAGAAACATTTGTAAAGGGGAGGAGTTGGTAAGATGACCACGCCCATGTAGGGGCGCCAGAAATATTTCTGCACCCAGGCGTCTGTGACCCTAGGATCGGCCCTGTTGGAGTGTGCGTGGAAGCATTTATATATGTGTAACCTTACATTAGTGGGGTCTGCAAACTAACTGCCCTCTAATAATACCTGAACAGTCTTTTTGAAAGAGGCACGTGGCCAAATTACGTATATGCTTTTTTTTTGTTCTAACCTCATGACCTCCAGAAAGGTTTTACCCCTTTCATCACCACAGCATTTTTTGCTGTTTTAACTGGCAATTGTGTGATCATGCAACACTGTATGCAAATTACATTTAAAACGTTTTTTTTTAAAACAATTAGAGCTTTCTTTTGATGGTTTTTTATTTTTTATTATATGAACCAAAAAAAGACTGAAATAAAAAAATAAAAAAAAAATGATGAAATTTTCTACTGTTATAAAACATATCCAATAAAGAAATAAGTAAAATTTCATCATAAATTTAGACCAAAATTTATTCTGCTACATGTATTTGGTAAAAAATCCCAATAAGTGTATATCAATTGGTTTGTGCAAAAGTTATAACTAGGGTTGTCCCGATACCACTTTTTTAAGACCGAGTACAAGTACCGATACTTTTTTTCAAGTACTCGCCGATACCGAATACCGATATATTTTTTTAATCTCATGTGACAGCACCACATGTGTCAGTAGTTTTTTTTTTTTTATCCTTAACAATTTGTTTTTAATTTTTTACAATATATTTTTTTTTACAATTTTTATTTTATTTATAATGCTTTCTTTTTTTTAAGGGGGGGGGGGTGGACCGTGTCAGTGTGCTTTTTCTTTTATTTTTTTATTTTCTACAATAATGTTTTTATTCATTTTTTATTTTTTTTTATTTTTTTTTATTCTTTATTTCTTTTTTCTTTTTTTTTCAGCCCTGTTGGGGGGCTTTGGTGAGATATCAGGGGTCTTAACAGACCTCTGACATCTCCCCTTTTGAGACAGAGAAAGGGACTAGGGACACATGTTCCCCAGTCCCTTTCTCGGCTGCGCTGAAAATGAAAGGAGAGAAGACAGCGTCTTCTCTTCATTCATAAACTGAAACATTGTAATCACAGTTTACGATGTTTCAGTTATGTGAATGGACCGAGTCAGTAAGGAGCTGGATTTACTGGCTCCTACCCCGATTTCCATCCTGACAGTTCCAGGGGGTGGAGGAGGAGCACGGAAGGGGAGAGAAACACGGCGGGATACACGGAGGAATACACGGCGGGAATACACGGAGGAATAAACGGCGGGATACACGCCGGAATACTTTATATAGCGGTGTTTGTTGCCTGTAACTTCCCCATGCACTGATCACCCCTGACAGTACAAGTATCGGCTGAAGCATCGGGAGCATTTGCCCAAGTAAAAGTACTCGGGCAAATGCTTGGTATCGGTCCCGATTCCGATACTAGTATTGGTATCGGGACAACCCTAGTTATAATGGCCCAGATTCAAGTAGAATTGCGCAATATTTGCGTGGGCAAAGAGCAAATTTTTTTCTCTGCGCCCACGCAAATATTGCGCTTTGCCCGCGATTCACGGAGCAGTTGCTCCGTAAATTGCGCGGGCAATATGCTAAGCAGCCGGGCGCAAGGCTGCCTAATGTAAATGATCCCGCCGGGGGCGGGAATCATTTAAATTAGGCGCGCTCCCGCGCCGAGCGAACAGCGCATGCTCCGTCGGGAAACTTTCCCGACGTGCATTGCGGCAAATGACGTCGCAAGGACGTCATTTTCTTGTAAGTGAACGTGAATGGCGTCCAGCGCCATTCACGGTTCACTTACGTAAACGACGTGAAATTTTAACGTCGCGAGCGGGAGGCGCAGCTTTACTTTAGCATTGGCTGCGCCTGCTATTAGCAGGAGCAACCTTATGCTAAAGGCGCCGTACGGAAACTCCGTACCTTGCGTACGCAGGGCCCGCGCAACTTTTGTGAATCGGTGGTAGTATGCAATTTGCATACTACACGCCGATCACAAAGGCCCCGCCCCCTAGCGGCCAACGCAAGAATGCAGCCTGGGATGTGAAGGCATAAGGAGGCTTATGTTTGTCACATCCTAGGCTGCATTCGGTGTAACGAGGTTCCTGAATCAGGAGCACTCGTTACACCGGAGCAAGTAAGCACTTGCGCCGCGCAACTATGGTTGCGCGGGCGCAAGTGCTTCTTGAATCTGGGCCAATGTCTACAAACTATGGTATATGCTGGAATTTACGCAGCTATAAACACTATATTGTGATTACCGTGATCAGCGACATAGTGTGACTGGGATAGGTTGGTGGGCAATCTGGCACTAAGAAACACTATATGGGAGGGTTACTAACTGACACTGATGGTGCTAGTGACACCAACACAGTGATAATACTGTACACCTACACTGTACTAATGACACTAGCTGGGAAGGGGTTAACCGTGTGCTTAACAATGTGCATTGTGTGCAATATGCTTTTAGTTTCTGATCTGGCTGTTTTTTCTCCCTGCTTTGGAGCTACCAAGTAATGTCCTAAATGTATTCTGTACAACAATAAAATGTATGTTTCTTCCCACTGTCCATATCTGTCGTCCTGGAATTCAAGATAAAACCATGTCTACTGCTAGCTTTAGTAAACTTGTGTCATATATGTCTGGAGGTAAAGGTTATTCTCAACTGGTTTGATGAGGAGTCAAGTTATTCTTCCAAAGTCTCATAAACTTAATAAAAAAGTGTAAAAAAGAGGAATTGTAGTTTAATAATGAGTGCATCCTTAAAAAGAGTATACAAACAATACTTATTAATGCTTTGACTATATTTGGTATGTAGTGCTTCCCCCCCATGGGATCCACTAATTAGATTGCCCGGATCCTTTCCCCAGTAGTTTCCTCACAGCCAAGAACACAGTTTCACTCACTCTTTAGAAACATTAACCAGGCTAGGGGTACGTTTTATATGATACTTTAATAAGAACTTAGATCGGTATAGAGTAAGGATGGGCCGAACACCCCCCTTCGGTTCGTAGCAGATCTCCCGAACAGGGGAAATGTTCTAACCCGAATTGCGAATCCTATTTTTTGTTGCTCAAAGTGCAACAAAAAATGAAAAATTCCAGGAATGGGAAGAGGCCGAACAAGGTGCTCAATCCCCCAATATTGCGGGCATGTGGCCTGGTATGGTTGTGGGGGGGGGGGGCGTTCACTCGTCTCCCCCCTTTCCGAACCTTCCAGGCTGCATGCCCGGATAGAAGTCTTGTATGGATTTTGAGCGGCCCACGCCATTTTTTTTAAAGTATTACTATGTTTACATGCTTAAGGGAATGGAAACTTTCACTTAAAGTGGATGTAAACCCAATTCATGAAATTTGAGCTGGGCACATATATCTGCAGTATTTTGTTATCTCTCTTTAAAGAGCCAAGTCCCATAGCTCTCCCCTGAACCGTTACTCTATTATCAGCATGATAACTCCTGACAAATTCTCAGACACATCGGATAAAAGCAGCCTGACATATTTGCACTTACACGGCATATCTGGAGATCCTAAACATGGAAGAATTGCATTCAGGATAGGAACATTTTGACCCCCTGCTGCAAAACGCGGTAAATTCACCCTGCGATATTGCTGTGTTTTGTGTACATGAAGTTTCATACTTTGAACTTAAAAAAAGAGGGGCGAGTGGGGGGCGAGGGACCAGTAGCTGAAGTTGGACCCCGCGCCACCCACTCAATAGTTTGGGAGGGACTATCTCGGTACTGATGAAATTACATAAAACATAATGATGTAAAAAAGTTTATTAATGTATAATAAAAATTGCAAAACAAATAAAAACACTTCAATGATTGGTCAAACGTCGACTAGTTTCGCGGGGTTGCCGCTTCGTCAGGACTGCCAATCTATAGAGTAATGCAATAAAAATTTGTAACAAACATCAGCTATACAATAAACAAATAATGAAAACATTAATAATCGCTTACCAAATGAGTCAATTGATATTATGCGGAAACCAGGCGGCCCAGGGGGTTCCCCCCGCGGCGGACAAGGGGATGGTTGATTGTGGAGATCTGGGTGTAGATAAAATTGTGTATATGTATTGGGCCTGTTCAATTAAGTGGACTGGGCAGGATGAGGGCGGGGGGGGGGGATTTTTGGGAAGGGAGAAAGGGAATGGGGAAAGGGAGGAAAGGGGGAAAAAACAAGGGGGGAGGAAAGAGAAAGAGGGGAAAAAGAAAAAACAGGAGGGGGGAGGCAGAGGGGGATGAAAGAGAGGAAAAAAGGGGGGGGGGAAAGGGCATAGGAACAAGGGTGGGATAAGGAAGAGGAAGAGGGGGACAGGGAAACGCGGGAAGAGGAAAAGAATGGTAGGAGAGGAGGGAAGGGGGAAAGGGGGAAAGAAAGGGGTCCATAAATTTATGAAAAGGGGGGGGGGTGGTTTGTTAAATTAATAAAACTTACCGCAGTAAAACCTCTTGAGGAATACAACCAGGCCATAAGGAAACAAGAGCCTGGTGATATCTACCAGATATGCCGGGCAAGGGATGTGAGCAAGGCAGCAAGGTGGGGAGACTAAAGGCACAATGAGTAAAAAAGGTCCAGAAGTTGCTGGTAAAACCAGTATTGTGTCATAAGAGGAATATATCCATGTAAATGACAGTTGCATGGTAATGCATGGACTGAGGGGTAAAGTGAACTGCGCCGAGGAAGAACCCCAATATACTGCCAAACACATCCTGCGATAGTCACGGCTGTGCCATCGGACCGCCGATGGACAGATCCACATTACTTACCTGATGGCCGGTCGACCATTAAGTAAGCCATCCCAACCCGGAGACGCCGTAGGCGCCGCCTGACGGCCGCGTCATGACGTCACCGGGTCAGTCTCCCCACACAACGCAAGTGCGCGATTAGTGCTACTATGCGTGTGCGATCAACTCGAGCCAAGGGGCGGGGAGCCCCAAGCCGAGAGGAAGCAAGAGGGGGTGAGACATAGTGTCATCCCCGCCAGGGGAGACACAAGTCCGCCGCGATTGGGAGGTGCAGGCAGCCGAACCGCATGAATATGACTCAGATGGTAATTAAATACAAGGGAAATAAAATTAAATAATAATGGTATAATAAATTGCAATGAAAAGTAGAGGTGGGGGTATAATTCCCACAAAGGAGAATGCTGGTGATGGTGTCCTAAAATATTGGCATCTTGCTGATTGTGACAAAACAAAAAACGGTAAAAGGTAGATATTTCTACTGAGCAGGGCAGAGAAGAAAAGCAAATGATAGAGAAACATATGTGAATAATGCTAAAAACAATGAAGTGACGTGGGAAGGAAAAAAAAGGGAAGATAATTAAATACAATAATTAAATAAAATCAATCTGTGGTGATGGGGTATCAGGAGGCCACCAATTAGGGGCGCCTCTTAGCCCTAAACCCGAGTACATGTGCAGGGATGATGAGTGAGTAAGATGCTACCATAATTGTAGCCAAGGATTGGGGTGAGGTGAAAAGTTATGTATGTGCAGAGATTATATGTTGAGAAGGTGTGGTGATGATAGAAGGTGAGGCCCATAATTGGGCCGGGGATTAAGGATGTAAAGTGATAATGCCTGCAAGATGGTAAGAGAAAAGAAATTAAATAACGGAATAGACACGATACGTGTATGAAGAGGATTAACCGATACGGGTGTGCCCCAGTGGAGTTGAAATTCCAAAACAGTAGGGGATAAGGGAGAATTCTGAAACAGCTGGAGCTACAAGTGTAGATAACACATAATAGTTCCTTTGCGGCAGGGGGGTAGCCCGGCAGCAGTGATACAGAACTCTTTGGTAAAGGTGAATGATTTTTAAGTACATTCATCATAAGGGGAAGTTCAAACCATTCACGGGGTACAAGCAATTAAACATGCATTAATTCAATAATTTAATCAATGTAAGAACATATGCTGGATTAATACATTACATTAGACCATTGAGGTCCAATCCTTCAATACCGAGAATGTCTATCAAACAATCAGTCATGAAGACAACATCAAAATTGGGATCACCAAGCAGACTAGGATATAATAAATGTTATGTAAAAAAGTTTACCAGTTAGAGGCACTCAGGGGAAGAGAGAAACGGGTGTGTTATCCACCCAATAGTATGAACAAAATGGGGAGTATTGCCTCAAGTGTATAGATTAAAAGTAGTACCTTTTCATCCCGATTATGAACCGGCATATCTGGTAGATATCACCAGGCTCTTGTTTCCTTATGGCCTGGTTGTATTCCTCAAGAGGTTTTACTGCGGTAAGTTTTATTAATTTAACAAACCACCCCCCCCCCCTTTCATAAATTTATGGACCCCTTTCTTTCCCCCTTCCCCCCCCTCCCCCTTTTCCCCTTCCCTTTTCCCTCCTCTCCTACCATTCTTTTCCTCTTCCCGCGTTTCCCTGTCCCCCTCTTCCTCTTCCTTATCCCACCCTTGTTCCTATGCCCTTCCCCCCCCCCCTTTCCCCCCCCCTTTTTTCCTCTCTTTCATCCCCCTCTGCCTCCCCTCCTGTTTTTTCTTTTTCCCCTCTTTCTCTTTCCTCCCCCCTTGTTTTTTCCCCCTTTCCTCCCTTTCCCCATTCCCTTTCTCCCTTCCCAAAAATCCCCCCCCCCCGCCCTCATCCTGCCCAGTCCACTTAATTGAACAGGCCCAATACATATACACAATTTTATCTACACCCAGATCTCCACAATCAACCATCCCCTTGTCCGCCGCGGGGGGAACCCCCTGGGCCGCCTGGTTTCCGCATAATATCAATTGACTCATTTGGTAAGCGATTATTAATGTTTTCATTATTTGTTTATTGTATAGCTGATGTTTGTTACAAATTTTTATTGCATTACTCTATAGATTGGCAGTCCTGACGAAGCGGCAACCCCGCGAAACTAGTCGACGTTTGACCAATCATTGAAGTGTTTTTATTTGTTTTGCAATTTTTATTATACATTAATAAACTTTTTTACATCATTATGTTTTATGTAATTTCATCAGTACCGAGATAGTCCCTCCCAAACTATTGAGTGGGTGGCGCGGGGTCCAACTTCAGCTACTGGTCCCTCGCCCCCCACTCTCCCCTCTTTTTTTATTCATAATCGGGATGAAAAGGTACTACTTTTAATCTATACACTTGAGGCAATACTCCCCATTTTGTTCATACTTTGAACTTAATTGTTAAATAAACTTTATTTGTTTTTTCCTGTAATTTTAATAAAGGCTTGTTGTTACTTTTTATTATGAGGGAAACAAGGACAAAACATTTTTTAAACTTCTAATACTCTTTGCCAAGTCAACAAAAATCTTTAGCATTTTACTCTTTGTGCTTTTGTCCTGTGAGCCTATTCGAACACAAGCCTTTTTACTTGTGCCAGCTGTTTATGTTTCAGCTCATAATGACTCTTTGTTAAAACATAACATGTGGTATTCACTAACTCCAAAGACTATGTTATGTATTTATACTTTGCTCATAGTGAAAGGCTGTGTGACAAAATCTCATGATGGATGCCAAAGCAGAAAAATAGGTTTGAGTGCTCTCACTTACACCGATCCCCCAGCTTCCCTGACTTCTAAGTATGATAATGCACCTGGTGCAAAATCTTTACACAGATGCCTTCTTAAATTATACAGCAAAATTCAACAGCCCCGATCAACCCTAGGGATGCTTTTTTCTTTCTAAAAAAAATAAATGGAGTAATGTTTTACATTTAGCAAGCTTATAATATACTTGCATGCTGAAAGAATAGACGGTGGAGTGCCAAAAAAGAAGTGCTGCTTTTCTGCAGTAAAGACTATGAAGGAATAGAAGCACTTCAGCTCACCAGCATAGAGGTCAGGCTATGTGATTCCTGTATTGGATTGTGTCGTGTGATGTTTTTTACACTTTTTTATATCTTTT
Source organism: Rana temporaria (assembly GCF_905171775.1). Lineage (NCBI taxonomy): Eukaryota > Metazoa > Chordata > Amphibia > Anura > Ranidae > Rana > Rana temporaria. The sequence continues at coordinate 50,218,126 of NC_053501.1, forward strand.
ACTCTTGTGAGTATCCATTTTGTTTACACCTCTGTTTTCTAATAAATCTCTGATATTCCACTTATGCCCTTCTGTGTTTTTATTTTATTTTGAAGCTTTTATTTCATTCCCCGATTTGAGGAGGGCGGCATTGGCTGAGCTGAGGTGTTAAAGGATAACCCCAGAGCCATTCCCATCCCTCAATTCCCCCTTTGATTGTAATGTCCCCCCATCTTCCTGTCTCCCCCCTATTTTTTATTTTTTTTGCTATCTACCCCTTTCTGTCCTCCTTTTTTTTAACCCCCTCGTAAAGGGTGGCAAGAGAGGACCCCTTTGTTTTTTCTAAGTCATGTAAGTTCAACTTAGGAAAATAATGCATTGTATGGAACTGTTTATGTTTATTGGAATGTCCTAGAGATGGACAGCCAGTTAGCGGATACAGCAACGCCCATTAATTGTAATACTTTGATCGAGAGTATTCAGGTTGTTACTATTGTGCCTGTATATCCCTGGCCTGTCAGCTGTTTTGTGTTAGATGTTGCCCTGAAGTCCGTTGCTTCCATTTAAAATGTCAGGTTTTACATAATAATTGTAACACCGTAAATTTATGTACGGCCTGTCGTTTTTGGAACCTGTATTGTAATTGCACAATGTACTAAATAAAAAAGAGAACTCCATTCTCTTAGGGAAAAAAAGCTAATGCTAATGCAGATGCAAATCCACCAAATCAAAGGCAGAAGGCGATCACGTACCTCATAAACCAGTCATTCAAGGAAGGCATGGTGCCAACCTTGCTGAAACAAGGCATAATTAAACCAATTCTAAAAAAAAAACACCCTTGACCCAAACAATCATCGACCCATGACAGGCCTAAATGTCTTCTCCAAGGTTATGGAGAAAGAAGTTGTACAACAGCTACAACAGCATTTAGACACCCACAAATTACTCGATCCATTCCAATCGGATTTCTGTCCTGGTCACGGAACTGAAACAGCACTTCTCAAAATATGGTATGACGCTCTCGAAGCAGCAGACAAAGGAGAATCTTGTCTTCTGATACTGTTGGACCTAAGCGCAGCATTTGATACTGTAGACCACAAATTATTGCTGACTCGCCTAGCTGAAGTAGCTAGAGTCGCTGTCTCGGAATTTACCCTGGTTCTCCTCCTCCTTGGAAAACCGATCTCAAATAGTGAAACTGGGTCCGTGTCATGCGAAGTCCCTCAGGGATCCCCCCTGTCGCCCGTACTATTCAATATCTATCTCCGCCCTCTTTTTGAAATCATCAGTAACCAGAAGTTACTCTACCACTCCTACGCGGATGACACACAACTATATTTTCGCATCTGCAACAATAAGGATCATTATCTCGGACTAGAGAAATGCCTTACTTTGATAGAAAATTGGATGACGGAGAGTTACCTTAAACTCAACGGCTCAAAAACGGAACTTCTCCTGTTTCACGCCAACCAAAAGACTTCCCGCACCAATATGGACACCGCCACCCATTCTGGGACAAACCATCACCCCTAGCACCAAAGTCAAAAGTCTGAGTCATTTTTGACACCCACATGACAATGGATGCACCAATAGGGTCAGTAGTCAGCGGATCCCACCATCTGCTGCGCCTGCTACGTAGACTCATTCCTTTTATCCCGAAAGAAGACATAGCAGTCGTGGTGGGTACAATTATCAACTCCAGACTTGACTATGCAAATGCCCTCTACCTCGGACTCCCAAAATACCAAATCACTTGTCTGCAAGTCGTTCAAAATACGGCTGCTCGACTCGTGACTGGGAAAAAAACATGGGATTCAATCTCACCTTCACTGAGATCCCTTCATTGGTTGCCAGTAAAAGACAAAATCACTTTTAAGGCACTCTGTCTGGAACATAAGTGTGTTCAAGAAAATGCCCCCCAATATCTATGCGAAAAATTCAAATGTCACAACCCCAATCGCGTTCTGTGATCCACCAACAAAAATCTACTCCAGATACCCAAAGCCAGATACAAGTCCAAAGGAGAACGAGCATCCGGTTGGAGGTGAATCACCTGGCCTTCAGAAAAAAACTCAAAACCCATCTTTTCTGAGGGCAACACCCTTGTGTAAACAGAGATTCACATCCTGTCAGGGAGAGGAGACCGACGGTGTGTCCCTTGTATATAGGGATAACCATCGGTCACCTCCCCCAGTCACTCCCCTCCCCCCATAGTTAGAAACACTATGCAGGGCACACATTAACCCCTTCCTCGCCCCCTAGTGTGAACCCCTTCCCTGCCAGTCACATTTATACAGTAACCAGTGCAAATTTCTAGCACTGTTCGCTGTATAAATGTGAATGTTCCCAAAAATGTGTCAAGTGTCCGATGTGTCCGAAGTAATATCGCAGTCTGACAAAAATCACAGATCGCCGCCATTATAGTAAAAAAATAATAATAATAAAAAAAAGTCATAATTCTATGCCCTTATCTTGTAGGCGCTATAACTTTTGCGCAAATCAATCACTATACGCTTATTGCGATTTTTTACCAAAAATATGTAGAATAATACCTATCGGACTAAAATGAGAAAAATATGTTTTTTTTTTGTTTTGTTTTAATTGGATATTTATTATAGCAAAAATTTTAATTTTTTTTTTTTTTTCACAATTGTCGCTCTATTTTTGTTTATATCGCAAAAAATAAAAACCGCAGAGGTGATCAAATACCACCAAAAGAAAGCTCTATTTGTGGGAAAAAAGACATCAATTTGGTTTGATTTAACCGTCAGATTTGCAGCTCACAGTTTGTCTAGTTTTTCAGGTATGCAAGGTGTTCCTCCCAGTGGGGCTAAGCACAGTGATTTCATCCAAATAAGTGACTGTGAATGCTCCCCAAAACTGTGTCTAGTAATGATAGTACAGATTGCAATCAGAAAATGACATAGGCCACTTATATTATGTTTACAAAATTGATCAATGAATGATGGAGAAATGTGCCATTTTGTATATCGATGTCTGTTATGCATAAGGGCTGAATCAATGAGCAATTGCCACAGATATTAAACATATGCCCTATTAGATTGCCATCAAGTTTGCAGTTTTGTACAGTGAAAGTCGTGTATGTCTGTGGGACAGTGATACCACTTGGCCACAATTTTATAATTACATTCTTACAGCCTGCTATATGTTTCTGAGAAAGCAATGGCTTTATCCCAGTCTGCAAGATCTATAAATACTGTATATTGTAGTGTAGGCTTGCATTTCAGGAATAGCAATTTACAGATATGACAACTCGTGTGGATTAAGGTTCGTGCAGAAGACTCATAGTAAGTGGTCTAGAAAAAAGATCATAAGTTTATCAATTACAGCTAATTTGGTTGGGAGTTAATCCTGGATCAGGGACTCATAGGAATCTCTTTTCAGTCCTTTAGTCTACTCCCAGATAGTGGTGCAAAGGCAGCTTTCTCTCTACAAATTGGGATGTGGCATTAGGTTTCTAGTATCTGACATACAGTTGGCTCTCTATATTTTATTACAAAGGCAGCTTACAACATCCATGTAAGTGTTTGCAGTTTCTTTCTGCAGCAACCTGAATTTCTTGCATTAGATCTATGGGGTTAATTGATACATAATCATTATCCTCCTCAACTGGAAAAAGGTTTCATGGCTTTGCCACTTAGCTCTGGTGTCAGATTGCAGCCCCACTGCATCTATGGCAAGAGGTACAGACAACACATTTTCTCAAATGATAGCTAATAAGCATCAGTAGCACCGTCCTTATGCATGATTGGAAATTGATGCTTACTGTGTTCAGGGGACCCAAGAGACTGATTCTGTCTCTTTTGCGTAATGATCTCCAGTTTGTGGTGATGGGCCACAGAGCCTGATGCTCTGCAACCTCTCTCTCAGCCTGATGCTTTGCACTACCTCTTTCAACCTGGCGCTTGAGAAACCACAGGCATGCCATAGGATCCATAGCAATTATACCTTGCTGTGCTTTTGAAATTGAGGAGGGTCAATGCTAGCGACTGTCTGCCTAGTGCTGGCAGGCTCAATCAGTGAATTGGAGGTTCCATTAGTCAGTACATTAAGTTCAGCACTTAAACTCTCATTCAGTTGGGCTGTACCAGAACCATTTTTATCTGAGTCAAACCCTCTTCTGCAGGCCCCTCCAGGGTCATCTGAGCCTTGATATTCTCTAGAGAAGTGGTTCTCAACCTGGGGATCGGGACCCCCTGGGCGGTCGAATGGTGATTTGCCAGGGGTCACCAAATCCTGGGCTGTTCCTGAAACCTGCACCTCTCTCCCAACCTTTTTGCGGCCACCCAGCAGGGCTGTCCCTGGAGCCTGTGGCTGCCCACTTAGCCTCTTTGCAGCCGCCCATTCAGTTCATGACATGGCTGGGGGGGGCAGCGCAATTGTCAGTTAAAGCAACACAGTGCCGAATCACAAAAAGTGGCCCGGTCATTGACCAGCAATTTGGTCCGGGGCTTAAGTGGTTAAAAGGGAACTATTCAAAATGCAAATGCAAACTGTAGCCTCACAACAGTCAAGCTTTATATAAATAAGTCAAACAAGAATTGTTTGCTGTCATAGGGAATAAGGCTCATAAACTCTACAGCTGGCCATACATATTCAATTGTCCTATACAATTTTCCTTTAGATTTTCCAAAAAACATATAATATGAGATCAAAACAAAACAACTTTTAATTGTATCCAATTAGCCAGGGCCTTGCACTACATAGTTTAAAGTGAATCTAAAGGAAAATTGTACAAGGGGATTAAACATGTATAGCCAGCAGAAAGGATCTCAGGCATTTCAAAGGAAAACCTTAATACTGTATAGTTTAACAACAAGGTCAACAGTGTTTGATTAACCAATCAGCTTCTTCTACGTTTAAGTAAACCAAGGGAAAGATTTAACTGCTAAGAGGGAGGATTATGAAAGGAATTGCTCATCTCTGGAAAGCTAAATTTGATTAGTTCAACTTTGGCTCTTCCTTGGAAAATGTGAATGCAAGTTGTCAGTAAGAGAATAGCCTGGGTATGCAGAAACAGTTTGTTTCCTGAAAAACCTCTTTGGTGAGAAAATATGAAGGCTACCATTGCTGATCTGTACATATCTGGATGTCATGCTGATCCCTTGCTTTGAGTGCTTTCTAAATCGCTGACTTTATAGGCTAAGTGCTATGTATCACTATAGCGTTAATGTACTTATGTACTTATTTTGCAAAAATAAAACCACTTTCCATTAATTCTGCATACGCTTACCTCACTCTCTTCATAGCTGCTTAAAAACACTGCTTGATTACTTCTGCCTTACTTCTTGGTCAGACTTTAGGTCATGACACAAGAAGGCGTTGACCAGCTAAGGGTAGATGATGCATGGTGTGTGCTAATGAGATCAGCTGGTCAACTCCTTCTTGTGTCATGACCTATAGTCTGTCCAGGAAGTAAGGCAGAAGTAATCGAGAAGTGTGTTTAAACAGCAATGTAAACAGTGAGGTAAGCATGTGTAGAACTAATGGAAATCTGTTGTATTTTTGCAAAATAAGAACATTAATGCTATATTGGTAAATGGGGGAGCTGGAATTTTGAAAAAAAAGTGAACAAAGGTGAACTTGGCATTCGAGCACGTATGCAAACTAGTATCTTTTACTTTCTTGAAGTCCATGCTTGTCTCAAGTGCCTTAGATAGTATAAATTACAGAAACATGATGGCAAATTCTTTAGAGCAGGTTCACGCTTCAGGGAAAACTGATTTTTTTTTCTGCTTACGAAAAACTGCTCTCTGCAGAGGCGCACAGAAAACAATGGCTTTCTGTGTGCCCTGTTCGCAGTTCTCTGCTTCAGGGCAGAGCAGTGCAGAAAAATGCAACATGTCTGCATTTTTCCGCACCACTTAGCAGGTCTCTGCATGCTGTGCATAGAAATAGATGGAATGTCACAAAGTAACATTCCATTAAAGTTTAGAAAAAAAGGGGGGAAAAGTGGCTTGTGTTGTAAAACCGCACCTTACCCATTACTACCCACAGAGAAAAACAAATGGTAACCAATCAGCTTTGCACTTCAGCTTGTTCATTTAGACCTCTTTCACACTGAGGCGCCTTTCAAGCGCTTTAGTGCTAAAAAAAAAAGCACATGAAAAGCTCACAAAAACCTATTAAATTGAATAAAGGCAGTGCTCAAACACCTCATGGTATGAAAAC